>NC_088173.1:40541443-40861223 GCF_028769735.1 Zonotrichia leucophrys gambelii | reverse complement strand
ACACATTCGCTGCTGGAGATGGAAACCTTGTAGATCTGATGGGCTACTTCTAAATCCAAACAGCTCAGTCCTGCCTTGGATCTGTCCCAGGCTTTCTCTGCAAGGCAGTGTTCTAGGAGCAGCAGTCTCTTATGTTACTGAGGAGCTAGAGCTGTTTTCTGTAAGGAAAGGTCCACAATCAGCTCTTTTGTCTTTGCTCCATGTGAGGCTCCTGAGAAGTGTTTCTATGTGCAGTCTCGTGGAGCTGGATCCAAAACCACCCTAGGAGCCTGGGATTTTAATCTAGCTCTGCCTGCAGTCCTCAGGAAGACTGAAGATGAGACTGGGAGAGGTTGAATTGCTTTTATCTGCAATTTGTGACTGTAATTCCCAGAGGATCTTCTGGCACCCAACAGAGAGCGGTCAGGGAAAGGAGGAGCAGAAGAGAGGGAAGGCGAGGAGAAAAGACAATACTTTTCTCCCATTGTTACAATACTTGTTCAGTTACACAAAGCATAGCAATCTTTACTGGTTTTCCCACTGGTGGTGCCTCTTATGAGGAGCAGCTGAGGGAAGGGGGGACTGTTTAGCCTGGGGAAAAAAAGGCTTGAAGAGAACCTTACTGCTCTCTGCAGCTACCTGAGAGGAAGTCTAGTGAGGTGGGTGTCAGTCTTTTGTGCCAAGTAACAGGATGAGAAGAAATCACTGAATCATTAGGGTTGGAAAGGACCTCTGGACATCATCCAGTCCAACCCTCCTACCAAGGCAGGGTCACTTGTAGCAGGTGAAACAGGAGCACATCCAGGGGGATTTGAAATGTCATCAGAGAAGTAGACTCCACAACCTCTGTGGGCAGCCTGTTCCAGGGCTCTGCCACACTCAGTGTGAAGAACTTCTTCCTCCATGTTGAGGTGGAACTTCTTGTGTTTTAGTTTTTGGCCATTGCTCCACATCCTGTCACTGAGCGCTGCCAGAGAGTCTGGTACCATTTTTTGGGCATCCATCTTTGTGGGCGGTAATGAGATGCCCTTCAATCTTCTCTTCTCCAGACTAAACAGGTCCAGCTTCCACAGTCCCATCTCACATGAGAGGTGATCCAGGTCCCTCATCATCTTTGTGTCCCTCCTCTGTACCCTCTCCAGTAGCTTCTTGTCTTTCTTGTCCTAAGGAGCCCAGAATTGAACACAGCACTCCAGATGTGGCCTCACCAGGGCTGAGTAGAGGGGCAGGATCACCTCCCCCATCTGCCAGATGCACCCCAGGATCCCATTGGTCCCAGCCATCAAATATCCTCAAGTTGTGCCATGGAAGGCTTTGAGTGGATATTAAGAGAAAGTTCTTCACAGAAGGGATTATCAAGCACTGAAAGAGACTGCCCAGAGAAGGGGCTGCTCCAGTCATAATATTTAAAAGATGTGCAGATGAGGCAGTTGGGTACATGGTTTTGTGGTGGACTTGGCAATGCTGGGTTAGACATTGGACTTGATGATCTTAAGGGTCTTTTCCATCCTAAGTAGTCCTTTGGTTCTGTACTCTATGGTATGCAGAACTTGATTCCAGTGGAGCTCAGTTGATGCCTTTGGAGCATCCTAATTTCAGGCGCTAGATAACATGTATGCAAGTATTTCTGCTGCTTCTCCATTAATCTCTGGACCGGATTGCTAATTATAAGGTCTTGGGCTGTTTTATTTTGTTTTGCACTTAGAAATACTATGAACATGCAGCTTAAAACATTGGGGTTATTCACCCTTTCTTACTTCCTCTTGCTTCAAAAATAAACAAGCATTTGTGCTCAGCCTTTAATGTTGATTTAAATGCAGATATGCTGCTGGTTTTGTTACAATCTTTCTGCTTCGATGGTAGCAGAGAGAGGAATTTTATTACATCAGCCAAACATGTGCTGGTAGGATAATTTTGTTGTTTTTCTTTTCTGTGTTGTTAGAAACAAGGGTGGCTCTATGGAGACAAATTTTACAGGTAATGGGCTTCTACTTACTGCTCCTTCATATGCAAATTTCTTAAAGGCAGAAGAAATGTTTTCTTTTGGTGTATAAATGGCTGGGTTACATGGCTGCAGGAAGTTTTTGCTTTAGATTTCTGTTGAGAAGAAAACCCACTACCACCAACACCGCAAATGGGGACCGTGCTCCTGTTAAAAAAGTTCGGTGGCCTTTTTAGCTAAATGTGAGAACCGTGCTTAGGGTCACTATTGTCACTACTGAACATGTCCTGTTTGGTGCTTTGCTTCCTGCATGGCCTTACTGTGAGGATAGACAGGCTCTCTCCTGTTCCAGTTTCCCTGGTTTCCTTCCCTATCTTTCCCATCACACCCTCCCACTCCCCATTACTTCGAAAGGTGAATAGACCAAAGCATCTTCCCCGTTCCTGATGGTGGCTCATTGTTTCACTATTGGTTCGAATGCAATAACTTTCCTAGGAAGGCTTTTTTACTTTGCTTGTTTACTGTGAATGCCAGAGCCACTCTCCAGAGCAGTGTTATTATTCCTGTGCATTTGTTGATGTCTGCATTCCAATAAAGCACACACTTGTCTCCTCAGATCCCAGATTATTTTGCATTTTTGTTTGTTTTTCTGTGTGTCCGCTACCCTCTCATCCTCTCACCCCTTTTTTGCTTTCTAGGGGCTTCTTAGCAGAATTTTCTCTCCTGAATTCATGGTTTAGTCATTGTCATGCAGTTTGGGACTTGAACCTAAAATTTAAGTTCTGCTATATGTCCAATGGGCTCTAACTAGTATCCTGTTTGTCCAATTAATGCAAATCTGTTTATTTAGGCCTTTTGAAAATAAAACAACTCAAAACAAGAAAACCAGCATTCAAAGATGCTCAAGTTGTTTTTCCACAGAACATGTCAAGAATTCAATTAGAAGTTGCTGTCCAAGATATTGAGGAAGCAAATAGTCTGTTTTATTTTAGTTTGAGTTTCTTAACCAGTTGTTACATATCTTTGTCGTATTCTGTGTATTTTTTCTGATACTGCATAGGTTAGTTGGTTCATAAGTTTCTGATAAAATGTTCCAATTGATACCTCCATTTCAGGTAATTTTGTTGAGCTCCAAATGTTTCTAAGATGTTACAACTCTGCCAGCATATGTTCAAAATGAAAATGATGTTTCAGTATTTATTTTTCCTCAATGCGTTTTTCAGCTCCAGATGTTTATAGCAGTATTGAGGTTTGCAGGATTATATGAGTTTGCTTATCTACTGTCTTGTCAACCAGCAGGTGCAAATGGGGGTCATTCCTACCTCAAATGTCCAGTTACACAGTTCCAGATTAACATTAATCTGACCAATTATAGGTTCCAAAACAAATCTGCTGGGTTTATAACGTATGCATACTGGTTACACTGAAGAACAGAATTTCTGTTCCCTCAGTCCAAAACCTGTTAGCTTACTAGGCATCATTTTTCTATAAATAAGTATTTAAAAAATACATGTTGCTGAGCAATGTCTCTATTTTTGTCATGTTTTGTGTCTGCTTCAGCCAAGTTGGACTTTGCTTCTGCCTGTCAGGATTTTTGTGTTACACATATTTTTGTCTCCTCGGTTAGCATATTCTTCTGGTAAAAAATGTCCTTTGCATTCCTTGAGTAGAGGAGGAATTGTATGTCCAGAGCTAGTTCAGACTTTGTGGCACTCGGAGCTGGATTGCCAGCTTTGAGACCACACTGGAACAGGTTAGAGGAGTGCAGAAAATGTCAGTGGTATGATTGCACAAGCAGGGGCAAATGGTTTCTTGGAGCCTGGATGTCTATGAATGAACCACCTGAAGGTGCTAATGCAGGTGTCTCCTTTCTAACATAGAGCCCTGTACTTTGATCTTCACTGTAACTGATGATTAGGGGTAATGAAACATGGCAAGATTGATTTATTTTCTGGAATGACCATTTCTCATCTCATAAAGCAGAAAGGTTTCTGTTACACATGAAGAGTTTGTTTGATCCTCAGCCCTGCAATCGCAATATATTTCTGCCATGAACAAATTATTGAAAACCTTTTTCTGGTGTAAATATTGTCTTTTTTCTCCAACCTAAGCAGGTACCATGGAGCAATTTTGCAGTATGGAATTTTCCACCTTCTTTGATGGCTAGCAAACCTACACTGGTTTTCTGGAGATCAGATCTGTGTTTATATGCAGATGAGGTGGTTTAAGACTTTGCATTGAAATTCAGAGATGAAGGTGTGTAGAACCCAGCAGTCAAATATGGATTTCAGGTAGCCTTAGCATTTGTTGGAAGGTATTTCTTGGTCTTGTGAAGAGATGAAGGACCATCTGTTACAGATACCTCAAAGATGAGGTTTTCTGCTCTTCCTAGCTGGATACAATATTCATTGCGTGCTATTTGGCTTCTGAAAAGTGAAAATTACTCATTCAGTTCCCGTGATGTTTTTCAAAAGCTGCTTTTAAACAAGTGGTGGATTTAGCTATTTAAATGTTTACCACAGCAGACTTACCTTTTGGTTCTCAGGATTGTGTGTGATACTTTGAGACAAAATAAGAGTTCATCTTTCATTTTAATTGAAAAAGATGTAAAGGGTAGAAAGGCAGACACCTTAAATCAACATGTCTCCAGTTTAAATAGCCTGTATTTGAGCTTTCTGGCAGTTTGCTTTTTCAGCATTTTCAATTCTTTAGCTTGGTTATCAGTTTATTACTGAGCTGAGAAATGGAAGTCCTTAAGTCTTGTTAAGGGCTTCCTTAAAGAAAAACAGGACTGAGAATTGGGTTCATGGTGATGACAGATCATAATGAGTGCTAAATAAAGATGTAGGAAGTGGAATTGTCATCATCTAGCCAAAAATCACCTTCTAGATGCAGTGTGGACAGATTTGTTCCATGTAGGAAAAGGTGGCACACATTTGCTTCTTTGTGCACTGTCTTGTCTTTACTCTCTGTAAAAATAACTCGTAGTTCCCTTCTGTTTCATCAAGGTGTGAGTTCTGTACACCATCTCCAGATGTCTGTGGGCAATGATTGCAGTCACATCCTTTGCCTCCATGTGTGAATGGGTAGTCCTTCATGCCAGCTAGCTCTTGTTCTGTGCTATTGCTCTGAACAATGATGTTGAAGCAGGCTCTTCAGTCCCAAGGGCATTCTGGATTGTAGGACTGCACTCCTGGTATTGACGTTGTCTCTGCTTTTCTTGCACGGTGATAGCAATGAAGAAAAGTGATGCAACTTCAGCTGCAGTTTGGAGAAGTACTACACACTATTTTCAGCTGGAGTAGGTAGGATTTAATACTTTGGATTACAGGCTTTTTTTTGGAGATGGCAGAAGTGTTTGTAGCCTAGAAATAATTTGTTATAGTAGTGCAAGAAATTTTGGGAAATGTGGTTATTAAAGCACTAGAAAACACGGTGACAGTTATCTTCTAGATACAAGCTTTACACGGTAAGTCAGGAAAAAAATAGGCTATTTGCAGAAGTCAAAAGCAGTACTTTATTTTCTTATTTTAAAAAAATTAAGTGCAAAAAGTTGATAGAACTAAAGGTCATTTTCATTTAAGTTATTAGTAAGTAAGAAAATGTGCATTATTAGTCTTTAGCAAGACAGCTTTCCTCCATCCCAGGAGCATAGGTCAAAAGTATCACTGTTACTTAATTGTTGTCCTTTTACACTGAATATAAAACATTAACCTTCAAGAGGGTACAAACCACAGGAAATCTACTCTATCAGCACTTGCTATTATGTGTCATTATCATGAATAATTTGTGGGAAATCGAAGAAGACTGATAGTCCATGTTTTATAGCTTTATCTTTCTCAATAAACAGTTACTAAAGTTCTTCATATTTGTTGAAGCATTAGGAATTTTTGTTTTTGCAGAGATTTCAAGGCATTAAGGTCAGATTGAGTATAGGAATAGCATTTCTAATATTGCAAATAACAGAGAAATTTTATCTTTAACTGTCATCTGACTGGAGTTCAGAGAACAGGAAAAACATGTCCTGAATAAGGATAGCAAGGTTTTTTTGGTTTGTGTGTTTCTTAGAGGTATTAAAGCAAAAAATAGCTGCATTGAGTTCTCAGATTTGGATACTACCCTGTGAACTGAGACACTTCTGTAAACAGCTCTTCAACCTATGGAAACCCACCAGTATTAGTTCTTTTTTAATCTAAAAAAGCCAAGATTGTTTTTAGGTGGTAACATAAGGTTGCTCAAGAAATTTTGAATTTTTTCAGTGCAAAGGAGGGAAAAAGCCAACACACACACAAAAGTCATGACTTTGAAATAATAATGTGACCTTGCAAATCCTTGCCTGCACACCTTCCTTAACTTCCTTAATGATACTTAGCAATATCTAAAGGGTAGAGTGGGAGTTGGTGGTGTTTTCATGTTGGGGAGGTTTCTTAATGAAATAGTTCCTGTTTCAGCCAGATGACTGGATATTTAACAAGAGGAAATCATAGTATGGGAATAAGCACTTTTATTACTGGGGCAGAATATGAGATTTACTTCAGGCTCTCTCTTACCAGGCAACATTCCCCAAAGGCATGCGTGCCAGTTCAGTCTGTCAGGGAAAGCTCATGGCATCCTTTTCAGCAACACAGCTTGCTTGTGCATGATTTTCTTTGTGTGTGAGTAGTTGTTTTGTGTTTGGTGGCAGGGCTGGTGGGGGGGAAGGGAATGGGAGGAAGTAGTTGTGTTCCTCGCTTCCCCTCCTACTGATGTTTTTGTCTACAAAGAGAATTTTTTATTCCTGCTCAGTTCTAAGCAAAAATGGATGTGTATCTAGCCAGTAACAGCTCTTTATTGTTCCCTTTGAGGGCCAGACAATGTCCTTTTGAATAGTGCATATTGATGATTGTCTTCAGAATGTTAGTACTCACTGCATGGGTAGGGAACCTGAAATTCAGGGAAGAAGTAACAGACCTAGTGGGGAGGGAACTAGCAGGTGTGGAATTTACTGATCCTGATGGACTTCTGAGATTGATTATAGGAAGAAGACTTAAATTTCATTTTCCTGAGATAGTTGGGATGGAGGTGTGTACTGGTGTCCCAACATAATCTGAAAAGAGAGAAGCTGATTCCTGTTTCGCTGCTAAGTTGCTGATGTAATAACAATATAGTGCCTGGAGAAACAGGCACTTGTGACTGTAATTACTAAGCAGTTAATTACCTAGCTGCTTATTTAAATAACATCCTTTTGGAGCTAGATGCAGAGCTTGGATTTATAATAGCTGTTGTGAAAATGAGTGTGTCTCAAGCAGCTTCTGTCTGTCTACTTTTTTTTCTTCACAAATGTTTTGATAGCTGTAGTAGTATTACCCTCACATTATCATACCCTAACTCCTGCTAATGATTATGTGTGTATGCTGTGTTTTTCTTGTAGTGTCTGTCTTTGAGCTTTGTAAGTTGTTGTTATTTTCTGTAATGTAATTTATGATCATTTTTTCAATGGCTTCCACTAACAATATAGAAAACACTTTAAAATATTTTGAAGGGTAGAAATTAGCTCTTACACTAACTCCTGTGAAGCTTCTGGAGAATCTCATGGGTTCATCTTGTGAGATTGCCACATAAATTTAACAGGAAAGTGAAGAACCTTGGTGAATGGCTTTATATCAGAGCTGCTCAAATGGGTCAGCCTTGCTTATGCTCATGGGGAAATGTGCAGCCATCTGACAGCCTGTGGAAAAGAACAAAGAGCAGTTTTTAAAGTGAGGATGCTTATGCCATGCTTTCACCTCTTGCTTCATTTTTCCTCACATGGAGATTCTTCTGCTTCTACCACTGAGAGAAAACTGTAATGTGTATTACAAGGGCAGTAGTTTTATTGTACATGTTTGTAATCTACTCATCAAGTGTCTTATTTTAGTCTTGGTCCATACAGAACATGATGCACTGCAACTGCCATTAATTCACATTTTTAGCTCTAGTAGCTAAAATGGGTACAATAGGCTGAAATGCTTCAACCCTCCTGATAAACTACATGCCTGTCGCGGTGGGGTTGCGTCATAGAACTTCCACTTGCTTAGTTTGCTTTTTCAAGATAAGTTCTTCCTCAGTTTAAAAAAGCCAAACACCCAACAGCTGGAATGTCCAGCTTACAGGTTCCCTATGAAGAGTGTGCCTGCTTGGACCTGCTGGGGGAAGAAACTCATCAGGGCTATGTAGTAAAGAATGTGAGGCAGTGGTGGGATGTACGTGCCAGAAGAGGCTCCTGTGCTGAGAAGAGGTTTCTGTCCTTGCCACTTCCACAAAACTCCTCTTGAGGTTTTTGGACCTGCCCTCTAATTGCATCTGAGTGCACTGGGTGTTTAGCTCTGAGATCACAAGAGGAGAGGAGAAGGACATCCGCTGGTCTCTAAGGGACACAACGCAAGCAAGCAGAAAGATTCAAGCATTGCCGGAGTGAAGGATTAGCCACTCTCCAAAGCATCTTGAAATAGATACCATATTATCAGACATGATCAATTTTAGCATAAGGGAAGATGTGTGTTGGTTGTGTGGATATTGAGGCTGTTGCAGTGCCTGTGCTGTGGGGCATATCTGTGAAAGGAAGTTGTGATGCATTCTGACCCCTGAGGAAATGCACTGCTGGGTGTGCAGAGCAGCCTTTCAGTCCAGGTTGTAGGAACCAAGGTGTAGCATCATGCTCAGAGGGATGTAGTAACAAAATACCAACCAGGTGCCCATGAAGCATCTGTTGAGAGAGGCAGGAGGCTCTCTGGGGACTGTAGGAAGTGAGTGTGCAATTTAAGACTCTACTGCAATGCGTGTTCAGAGCCAGGCCAAATTCAAGCTCTACAATCATTTACAAGACTGGTGTTCCCTAACTTTTGAGTTTGCTTGTCTTAATTACTGTGCAGGGTGCTTGATTGTCATGTGCTGTAAACAAGCAGTTGTGAGCAGGTGAAGTGGCTGTTTTACTGAAAATACTGGAATCTTTTCATTTTTGACATTAAAGGATCTGCCAGGTCTTAATGCTGAATTCAAGTCGCATGTGATGGTTGCAACTACTGAGGATTGTGCAGATGCTTTCACTTAGAATAGGAACATGCTTTTTTTCTAGATTGTTTTTTTGTTTATAATAAAAGGTTTAGGTATACTGCTTTCTCTTCTGCAGGCCTAATACTAAACAAAGAAAAGATCAGTCAAAATATTTGTACAGGACAAATAGCAATACAACACTGTTCTTTCTCTGTTCACTTTCACATGTCTAAGATTTGGGCCTAATGCTGGAGATCCCAGAGCTGACAGCTCTCTTCCCATAGATAATCTGTGCTGTGATAATCAGAGAAAATATCACTGGATTTGGACAGGCAAAAATTAATCACACAAATTCTTTCAGCTTTTATGTACGGTATATTTCAGATTACGTTGCTTGGAGCCCACACTAGCATTTTTTCTAATAAGAGAGAAACACAGTAGGAGTTTCTCTAAACTCTGGAATAATTCCAGATGTAGTATCTACTTTGGAATTTGGTTACTTCTGGGAAAAAAAAAAAAGAGGTATTTAATTGGAATGACATCATCTTCCCTCCCCTCTCCTCCTCTCCCCTCCTTGTGGTGGGGAATAGATGGGAGGGACCATGACTGTGTTGAGGAAGTGAGGACTATTGTAATTGTTCTCTTTGTTTGTCATCCCTTGGAATTAACTGCCACGGTGGAGTTAAATAGACCAAAGCTGCAAATGCCATTTCAGTAGGCTCCTTTACACTGGGAAAATAGTGTGTAACATTTCTTTGGACTTCTCTGACTATACAAAACTTGTCAGATCTGTAATTGCAAGTGTGTGTCTGAACCAGTGTAAAATTCTGTTTTAGTCGAGTGCTTAGGCTGAAGAAAGCAATAGAATTTAAAAGAAAAATTTGCCACATGAGCAAAAGTCCACAGCAGTCATGGACTTGATGACAGTGTGAATTTTGGGTGGGTATATAAGTTCTCAGCATTTTGTGAATCATAAAAAGAAATTTAAAATATTGTCTTTAAATGATTTTATTAAAAAGACAATGCAGACTTTTTTCCTGCTGCTTAGGCAGTGAAGGTTTGGGTCTTTGAGCTCAGGTGTGGTATTCTGCTGTTTTACCTGTTACAGCAAGAGAAGCGCCCTCAAACTGAGGAGTTTTGGAAAAGCCATGGGTTTCTGAAGGAAACTGTGTTTTGTTTTCAGCTGCATGATTAATACTGATTTGAAGTGTTACCTGTGTTATTTCTTAGGGATGACATACTAAAGGACAACACTCATTTCTATCTAATTTTTCCCCAGTTGTGAAAAGCCAGTGCACATTTCTAGCATGGACTTACAGTTGTTGGCTTGTAACTTACATTAGCTTTTTTTGATGACTTCTCATTTAATGAATTATAAAAATAATGGTACTAAAATGTTCATTAGCTTTAGTTCCTAATGTTTTACTATGTTTTAGTAAAATACTCTCTGAATATGTTTTATGAACATGTTCCAGAAAGGTATCTTTTTCTTGGGTTAGAGAGAGAAGATTTTTCTTTTATTAATGTTTCTTATTGGTAGTTAATTGCCTTCACTTTTACAAGCATAGCTCCAGTTTGTTATTGATGTTATTTTCCTGGCTTTAGCATCCAGCTGCAGTCTTTCATCACAACTTAATCTTTGGGGTGGAGTTCTTCAGTAGTGTCTACTTTCCCTTTGTTACTCTAATTACAGCACCTTTGGAATCACCATTTCTCCTTTTATTAATTGACCCTTCATGGTAACCTCTCTTTTTGACAAGTTAAATAATTAAGTTCTTTAAGTTTTTTGCTGCAAGGCATTTTCTACTCTTGAATAATTTTTACAGCTGTTACTGACCTTTGGTTTTTCAGCTACATTTAAGCAGTGAGATGTAGGCATTGCAATTCTGTGGAGTATTTCATTGTTGGTGGTCTTTATATATGGAGCAGAAACTGTTTTCCATGTATTCCACTTACTCCTTCCCTTACGTGACTCTGGTTGTGAGATTAGTCCCTATTGCTGCAGTGGTTACATCTGTTTAGGGATTGGTTACATCTGTTTAGGGATTGATTACATCTATTTAGGGATTGGTTATATCTGTTTAGGGATTTATCTGTTCTGGCCCTTACATCTCTCATACAAGGTCCTGCCTGATAGACTTCAGTCACACAGCTGGAAGACTTGGTCCATGTTGTTTTGAAGACTGAGGTGTTATTCTGCAGAGCCAGTAGCTGAGGGATGAGATGAACAATAGTTCCACTGGATAGCTTTGTCTCTCTGCCACAGGAAAGTCAGGAAAAAAATCTATGCTTGTCTCTGTGTGATAAAGCTGATGTCTGAGAGAGTTGGAAGGTCTTGTGTGATTAGATTTTAAAGTACTGTTTTTATTCCAGAATTAATTTGAGAATATTTTGCATTATGTAGATAACACTGTTGTAAATGCTGTGGGATGTGCACCAAAGGATCGTAAAACTCATCCAATAAAAAGTATTTTGCAGTGTTCAAAGCCTGGCCAGCCATGCTTTCAACTGGAGGATATTGGATGTTTTGCTCTTCCAAGTTGTTGGCTTTAAATTCTCCTAATCAATGCCTGGCGTATAAAATTAGCTGATGCTCTTCACTACAGTATGGTACTTACTGTGAGAGAGGGTGCTATGTAGGCTTTGGTGGAATAATGCCTCAGTCTTCTCTATTCAGCAGGTTCCTTTTCCTTCCTGAGCAGGATACGAGGGAGCTTCCAGAAGCCAGCCAAGATGAATATGGTGAAGAGGATCATGGGCCGGCCCCGGCAGGAGGAGTGCAGCCCCCAGGACAACGCGCTGGGCCTGATGCATCTGCGGCGCCTCTTCACGGAGCTCTGTCATCCTCCACGGCACATGACACAGAAAGAGCAGGAAGAAAAACTCTACATGATGTTACCTGTGTTCAACAGGGTAAGCCGGGCAATTTGCAACAAATGTTGTCTTTATTTGAATTGTTTGCTCATATTTTGTGTTCCCAAGACCTTTTGGTTCTAGCACAACAGGTTTTCTCCCATTGGCATCCTTTCAATTTTCTCCTTATCCTCACAGGGTTTTGTGTTAGGGGATGAACTTACCATTGGAGATTTCCTGTTCTTACCACTTTTTCTCAAGTGCAATCCACAAATGCATGTAGCCTGACAGCTTTTCTGCAGTGCTTGCTGCTATTACAGTCGTCTGATTTCCAACCTAAACTTGACAAGCAAGTTTATACCCACTTTTTTTGTGTGACAGCACTATCCTTGAGTCTAAATAGCTCTTCTCCCTTCTTTGCATTTATTGTACTGATGCATATTTAGATATAGCAATCATAATATGTCCTGTCAACTTGGTTTTTCTAGGCTACATGAGCTGAACAATTTTTATTTCTCATGTGTTCTTATCACCCTTATAGGCCATTTTTTTTTCTATGTATTGAGTCTGAATCTCCCTTCATGGACAAGGGAGATTTTGAGCAAGCAATCTGTAGGGAATGTATAATGGCCACTTTTACTGTGGCATTCATATTTCACTACTCTCTTGTACTTAGGCACTGAGGTTTTATTTTGAAGCAGAACTGTGGCAACTGTCACTGGAATTAATAGGAACTAAATCCTCCTGATGTCTTATATCAGTCAGTTACCCCACCAGGTTATTGTGAATAATGATTTTGATGGTAGTTTTAGGGTCATGAAAGACCAGTAGGTACATATCTAGCTTTCTGGCTTTTTCCCCACTGTGTGCTCTTACTCTTTACTTATTGGGTGATAGATTTGTCCTTGTATATGCTAGCTCAGAGAACTTGAATAATCCAAAAACTAAAAGGATGATTTGTTGAAGGTATGGCTTATGAAGGTGTTAGACATGGAGCTGCTTGCATGTTTGCGCTGGTTTTGCTGGGATAGAGGTAATTTTCTTTATAGTAGCTTGTATGAGCTGTGTTTTGGATTTGCGCTGGAAATAATGCTGACAGTATGGGGATGTTTTAGTTGTTGCTGAGCAGTGCTTTCTCAGAGGCAAGGCCTGTCTGCTCCTCACCCCAGTCCACCAGTGCAGAGGCTGGGAGTGCCAATGGAACTGGGAGGAGACTCAGTGACCCCAGCTGACCCAGTGGATATTCCCCACATACAGTGTCAGGCTCAGCATAAAGCAGGGGCAAGATGAGAGCGAGGTGGAGGGAGTGTTCAAGTGGTTTGTCTTTCCAAGCCACTGTTACCTATGATGGGGCCGTGCTGTCCTGGAGAAGGCTGGGCACACTTGCCCATGGAAAGCACTGAATGAATTCCTTATTTTGCTCTGCTTGCTTGCCTGGCTTTTGCTTTCCCTATTAAACTGTATTTATCTCAGCTCATGAGTTTTCTGCTTTTACCTTGCTGTTTCTCTGCCCTGTTCCACCTGAGAGCAATGGGCCGGTGTGGTGCTTAGCTGCCAGTTTGAGGTTAAACTACAACAATGCTGTATAGAAAAATTAATCCTAGTCAAGACGTAGCGTTACTAGGATTTTCGGTCTACTAGGTAGTGTGCTTTAGTGGATGGATTGCTTGAATGCCCTAGGTCTTATTTCTACTGGTAACCTGTTGTGTGAGTTTGGGAGAAGTAAGCTCATTTTATATGCCTCCTCTTTAATTTATCTTAGATTATATGCCTTTTAGTTACGGACTTTCTTGATTTGTTTTTACAAATTAGCACAGTAGAGTCTTAATCTTGCCTTGAGCCCATGAAGGTTATTTTGATGCAGGTACACTTAGAAATCTCCCTCTGGTGGTTACATAAGGCTGATGCTTCTGGAAAATAGGATGCCTCCACTTGAGCTTCTTCAGCACTTAACTCTGATGTGCAGGCAGAGAAGAATTTTTCTTCTTTGTGGTATCTACTGGCAGAAGCATTATATCTATAGAAATTGCAGAGGTAATATTATTGGGTTTAAGTAAAATTAGTGTATCAATGCATGTATGGCAGTCTAAGGAAAGACTTTGATTAGACTTCTGACATGAAAAAAAAATCCAAGTTTTAATTGTTTTAATTTCTCCATTGTTTCTACATTTTCTCTTTTTTGTTTTCTTCCTTAATGCACATCTCCCCCCTTCTTTTACACCACTTGCTGGCTTTATCCTAATTCTCAGCTCCTCCTCTGCACTCTGCTGAAATCCAGTTGAAGCTACTTCATGTCTTTGCACCATATGTTTTAACTGTCCTTCATTCAGCTTGTGCTGAAGCATTCTGAAAACCAAATCAGTAGCCCCAAGTTTTCTTTTTACTTCGTGAAAATCAGCTCTTGTCAAAGTAATCTCAGGTACCATTTATATCCTCAAACAGATTGTTAGTTTCTGTGATTTCTATTTGTATGAATGTGTCTTGGCTACTCTTCAGTTTTCCTCTTTTTTTGTAGTAGCTTTTCCTTCCCCAGGTTCCCCATGTCTCTATTCTTTTGCAGAATCTATCTAGTTTTGTTTATGGAGTCTTTCCTCCGAGTCCTAGAGACTCTTTTGTACCCTTCTTTACTGAAGTGAACTTGGTGCTGAAGGTACATTCTTACATGTTTACCAAATGTTTTGTTTTTCAGTCCTACTTCTGAGTGTTTTCTTCCTCTTTCCTCATTTTTCTCCCCTTCAGTTTCCTTGTTTAGTTTTAACATTGCTGTCCTCAAGCTCTGCCTTCTTTGAGCTTGTGAGCTTCTTGGAGCTGTCCTTCATGCCACAAATACAGGCTCTTGCCAGATGTTGTCACTTTAGTTTTCAGTCTCTAAAATCTGGATCATAGCTTGGCATATTGAGGAAAGCAGGTGTTGTTTCTGCTCTTTCACTTCCTTTCTTGCAGACCTTGATAACTATTATCTGTCATTGATGAACTGGGATAGTGTAACCCAAACAAAACTGGTGTTTCCTGATCAGTCAGATCTTATCCTGTCTCTGTTACAGGGGGATTTTCTTCCTTTCATTTCATGTAAAGGCATTCTTCTTTTCCTGTATTCAAGAGGCTGAACAGTTGTGATGCCATCTATTTCTGCTTTTGCAGTTTACGTCTTTAGATTCCTGTTTAATGCCACCTTCTTCTTTTGATGTTCACATACAGAGTCTGCTGTGGCTTCCTCAGCTTATCTAGTTTTATGTTTTCTGGAGTGTCAACTCTTGATGGTACAGGTTGTTTTGGAACAATCCTGAAAGGTTAGTAATGCTGCAGGTCACAGCAAGACAAATTGTGGTTGGAATAAAAAATAGTACAAGAATAAAATCTCATTTTCCAAAGAGTCTTGGAAGAGATTTTCAGTGGCAGATAGGGTGAATCTTGGTTCACTCTAAAATTCTGACACAACTTTTCTCTGAGAAGGGACCTTTTGCTGTCAGGAAACACTAAAACATTATTAGAAGTTCCTTTCTAAAATTTTTCTTGTTTCTCAAACTTAATCCTTAGCTGCTGAAGTTCAAGTGATCACTTAATAGCTTTGTTCAAATTCAGACACTGAATCCATCCATCAGTTACTTTCCATGGTTATCTTTATTCTGTCAAAGACTTTGAAGTGTGATAGAGTCCTTTTCCTGTTACTGCCTTCAGCAAAGATTATGATTATAAAAGCATTTTCTGTTACAAGATTGGGATGGTTATGTTAGTAGGAGAAACTCAAACAAATTGTGACGCTCAGATCAAAACTTCTATCATGCCCTTATGTGTAGTCCAGAATGTCTCCTGTCCCAGAGTGGTGAGCTGTTGGAAGAGGGAGCTGCATATGTTTGCCTGGGATCTGTGTGTGTGCACACAAAATGCAGTAAGGAGTCCTGGGAGAAGCATTATTTTTGCTGACTGCAGAGGTCTAGAGTGAAGACAGTAACTCTGCTTCCTAGAGGCATCCAAGTGGCCAGCAGCTGGCAGCCAGTTAAATAACCAGGGTATCCAGGAGCTCTTGAGACTTTCTTGCTTAGCCATCAGGTTGAGTTTTTTCCTTTCATCAGAGGTATCTCAAGTTTTGTGGGAAATGCAGCTTCATTTCCTTTTCACTTTTTTATTTTGAGTATTATTAATGAGTAAATTCAGCAGAGCTAAAGCATTCTTAAGTTTGTTTTATAGATAGAGCATGTCTCAAATCTGCATGGATAAAACCATCTTGCTAGTTCTGGTAACAAGTGAGTTTACAGACCACTTCTTTTTCTTCATTGTTCAGGGAGGCTTATGAAATGATGAATCACATAGTAATGAAAAGCTAAATTGGTGCATAATTAAGAAAAGATTGGCCCTGTGGAAGGCTCCTTTCAGAGTTCAGTGAGTTTGTGGCAGCACTGCTCTACCAACGTGGTGGTAATGCTTGTGCAGTATGTGAAAAAAGTGGATAGAATGATGAAGAGGCTGGTTTTGAATAAGTGTTTCATTACCTTGAAAGAACCTTGCTTTTCCATATTAAAAAGATGATTTACTGCTAAAATGTGTAACATCCTGTTCTTGGTTTTTACTACCACTTTTAGTCTAAGGGTACATAAATATCCAATGGAGATGCTTATTCTACATAGTGCAAACTTGGTTATGGGGCAACTAATTAAAATCCACTTGACCTCAGTTAACCTTTTACAGTAACTTTGAGTTCTCTGCATTTCCTGGTAACTACTGACAAATCTGAGCAAGCTCAGGACAGGTAACAGGGTCAATAGTTTGTCCTCTTCACTTGGTCTGGGTGAAAGAGCTTTAAACAATTAGTGACGACAAGATGCTAATGTGCATTCTGGTCTAGATAATCTTGCTTAAGTTATGTGAGCATGCAAACCTCAAGGCCCTCTTCCCTTCTTACAGCTTTGTGGAAGTTACGGGCTCTTGGATGAGTTGGGATCTGATGCAGACAACTGCAAAAGGAGGTCTTGTGAAATATTTAGGGAAACTTGGATTGTCTGTACTAGGCGTGTTGTGTAGTCTGTAATTCAAATGAGGGGTATTTTTCTTGGTGTGCAGAAAACAGTTGTCTGCCTGTAATGTCTGGTCTCCCGTTTGCTTACTTTAATGATAATGGTGGTTGATCTTTCCAGTATGAGAAGTACTTATGCCTTTGGTGAAAATTACTTTTATTTTGCGGAAGCTGAGTGTTCCATTTCAATGTTGTATTTCTGGCTTCATTTCATCATGACTTTGCAGTGCAAATAGACAGGAGAAATATTTTTGGCTGTTTTGTGATGTGCTGGAGCAGCTGATACTAAGGGAGGTAAGAAGTCAAACTTTGACAAAGGTTATTCTTTCCTTCTGCCTTTTAAGTCATCTTCAGTGATTTGGGGATTCCAAGGTTAGCTGCACCACAATTACCACACAACCTTGCTGGCTGTAATAATGGATTTCACTGGATGTCCCTGGACTTGAGAATGACCTCAGCCAAGTATGTCAGCAGTTTAGCTGTAATAGGATAACTGGGTCACCCAGAGAAAGGAGACAGGGGTGAAGCAGCTGTTGAGTCCAAATCAGCTGTACTGTTGTAGAACACATCCTCCTTCCGGGAGGCCAGTGTAACCTGTTGAACTTAGGTTTTGCTAGAAAAATACTCTCATCTTTTATGCTCATCAGGGACACTACTGAAGGTTGCATAAATATCTATAAGGGAAAAAAATTTAAACAAGCAGAGACTGTTCAGGTGTTGAGCAGGCCATTCTGTTTCTTCAGTACTAACACAAGTGATGATACCATGATTGGGATTGCGTGCTTTGTTTGATAATGAATATCGTGGGTTTATTGTGACCATTTTAGTGCAAGTTATGCATTGGAAATGTGGATGAAGACTCAATTTTTTGTGCAGTCTTGAATGAAGAGTAAATTACTGCAGCAAGTAGCTAATCCATTTTGAGATTGTGTTCCACAGCTTTGTGTAATACCACAGAGTTAACACATTTTTCCCTGTTATATGTGATCTAATCCATTATTTAATAACAAAATCAATGCTTAATCATGAAGAATAAGTTACTAGAATTAAGTGACAATTTATAAAAAAAAAGCCTGCTGTTGTGTTCAGGGAGATCTCAAAAGAGGAGAGTAAGTCAGGATATAAGCAATATGGGAGACTTCCTGGTATTGTCAGTTTATTGCTGAAGAACATAACAAGGCAGTTCTAATTCTTAGCCTTTTAGAAGACTTTATGCATGTCATTATATTTAGTAGATAGTAAAGAAGTAGTAGACAGTAAAGGAGTTTATCTTAAAAATGGAAGTCCTGTTGGAGAATTTGGTCTGGTACCTGTTCTTTCCCCCATTAAGTGCAATCTCAGTCTTTTGGGGTTCTGTAGTGTTTTCATCTTGCAAGAAAACTTACAACTCTCTTTTCCCCTCCATTCATCAGATTTTACCTCCTTGAATGAGGTCTGAATTCCAACCCTGACATATCTCAGAGTATGCACTCTGCAAACCAGTGCAGTGATGAATGCTGCAGCATGTAAAGAAAAATTTGTAATCTTCATTGGAATACTTCTTCACAAAAGAACATTGCAGTGATCCTTGTAAATTGAATTATTTTAATGCATTTTTCTCTTGGTTTAGGTGTTTGGAAATGCTCCTCCAAGTACAATGACAGAGAAATTTTCTGACCTCCTGCAGTTTACTACTCAAGTGTCACGATTGATGGTGACTGAAATTCGACGGAGAGCATCAAATAAGTCCACAGGTATTGCATGGGGCACAAGGGTTGCCTTTTCCATATCTGTGCATTGTGATTTTCAGATCCGTCAGAACACTAAGAGCTGCAATTCACAGCAAATGTGCAGGCACAGAAACTGAGTTTTTAGCAATGAAAATGTGTTGTCTTTTGTTCCTTTGTACTGAGGGAGGGAGGAGGAAGAGGTTAGAGGTTTCCTCCCTGGATTACAGAGAAAGCTGAGTTCCACAAAATTTCAACAGATGAGACAGAGAGGTGTGAACTGAGTTGCATGACCTACTAGGAGAAGGAGGCCAAGAACATGCATGTGAACAGCTGCTATTTCTTGCCTGAGGCGCCTGTTGGTGGTGTGTTGTGTCACTTGGATATGTTAACATTCTAAAACTATGCATCTTAAATTAGCTGCTGGCCAGGAAGCTAATAAGATGTGAAAGTACAGTAAATCCCACATTCAGACCAACAATGCCAGCCCTAGAAAACTGTCAGTGGACTTCTCTGATTATTAAATGTCAGGGTGAGATTTGGTTCTGTTGACCCCTGCATGTATCAGAGCCTGATGTTGTATTGGCAGTTGCATAACTGAGGACAGTGCACCAAGAGGGCAGCTTCATTAGCTTTCCTTTAGTCTTCCTTTTCTGAAGAGGAGTGCTTCCAAGAAGTATCAAGTCTTTGCCTACTAGATAATTTTAAGATCTGTGCTGTGTTCTCGGTTTGGATTTGGTGGCAGAGGAGGACTGGAAAAGGCTCTGAAAATTATTGCACAGGAAGTCAGGAGTCACAAACTGTGCCAATTACAATATATTTCCATTTTAAGTGGAGTGACTAACAGTGAAGCAGTGAAACATTCCAGATGGCTAAACAGATATCACAGACCAAACCTGTTCTCTATGGGTAAACAGGCGCAAAATGTCTTTTCTTTGAGTATTAGGGGGAAATAAGTGTCCAACAGCCATGCTGGCAGAATGGAGGTGTTTGCTTGACCTTTTTTCCCCGGAAACATCTGTTATGCCTGCTAGTCAGTTGGATTCTGCAGGGAATAACCATTTTTGTGTTACTTCAGCCATATCTCTGCTTATTGCTCCAAGATAATCCAGTTCTTAAAACCTTGCGAGTCAGAGTCAGATTTTTGTTGATGATGGTGGTTTGGGATGTTTTTCATGTTTTCCACCCCACCTGGAAACTTGACCACAATGACTAAAAGGACAGTTTGGTGCTCTTCTAAGCTTTAATGTAATGAATACCAATGTTTGTATTAAAACAGAAAGCAGTCATTTTTCCTCTGTTATCAGGATTGCTGTTACTCTGGTCAGTAAACCTTTTTTATACCTCAAGACCCATGGACATGATGATGGGTCCATGTTGTGCAGTTAGATTGTGACTCTCTCAGTGGGACCAGTGAGTTGCAGTTTTCTCTCCAAAAATAACCAATTAACATGCTATTAAAACTCAGTTGGTAGATTTCTGTGTTAAAATGATTAGAGCTAGATACACACTTCCTGTGATGCTGATTTAAACAAAATAGAAATTATTGGCTTTTTAGAATATGTTTTATGTTAAAGACCTCATACAGTGTCTGTGGATTGTGAAGATTCTTGCATAATTTTTTTTAGAACTTCCATTATTTTGGTGTCTCAAACACAAAGATATAACATGTCTTAATAGTTGCTGACAGATAATTATATCTCCTAACATGTTTTTAAAAGTAAAAAAACTTCACTAGCAACAACATGCAGGAAATGTCTCTGGTAATATAGAAGTGCAAACTCCTGATGGTGTGAAGTGCTCCATGTAAGTCAACAAAATAGCTGAGCCGGTGTTAGAGACAAGCTTTCCATACAAGTAAACTTTTGATAGTTAATGACAGGGAAGAAATTTTGCAAGAACTTGATTTCTATAAATGTGTTGGCAGTATTTTACAGTGGGGAATGTGGTATGGTTAAATCTTGCCTGTCAGTATACTGTGGTTGTTTGGGGTTTTGGGGGATTTTTTGTGGCATGTTTTTTTGTTTCTTTTGTTGTTTGTTTTTTTCCTTTGCTTATTCTTTTCTTTTTCCCCTACTCCATCTGATAATGGAACACAGGGCAATTATTTTCATCGGGCCTTTGAATATTTATGCTAATAGCTATGTGAGTAATGCCTGCCGTGGTGGAGGCATATCTCAGTTATTCTTGGCAGACTGTAGTAGTTTTCTCAGAATAGTGTTTTGTGATTCTGTAGTAACTGTGCCAGCACCCTGTCTTAAGTGGACTCTGTACATTGCCATTGTAGCTGTGTGTTCAGCTACATTTCAACTGCTTTATTTCTCTGGTAGGGATAGTAAGAAAAATTAAGCAGTTACATCTGAGTTAAATTATCTTGCAGGTTTCAGTCTTTGCAGTACAATAGGGATGATTTTCTGGTGACGGCAGTAACTGTTTAGGAGGATTAGTAAATAGTTTCCCTTGCCATGGACTGTCTAGTCCGTTTAGAGGATGGTGGAGTCATGGGTGAGATAGCTCTATATACTTGAGATTTTTAGCTGCCACATTTGTCACAAATAAGTCCAGTTTTGTGTCTGAATTGATCGAAAAGTTGTGGTAGTACTATGTAAAATATATGTTCAAACACCTATTTCTAATACAATCTAAGTTCTGAGATGCACTTGCTCCCAAAAGAAAAGTTAATCTGGCTCAGAGCTGAAAAACACTTCTGAAAAAAGGGACAGGCACATCTGAAACTTGGTAGAACCAATGTGGCTGCTAATGACTACTTTGGCTGGAGAGAAAGCACACTTTCATTTAATGTGTTTTTCTAAAGACATACTCTGGGTGAAGTTGGTGGTTCTGTAATTTTGCAGATATTCCAACAGCATGTCTTTAAACTAAGGTTGCTAGGGAAGGAATTTGAGAATATTCTGAGTTGGAAGGGAGCCACAAGGATCATTGAGTCCAGCTCTTAGGTCAGTGGCCCCTGTGTGAACTGTACCTACAGCCTGTACCCATAACCTGGTGTTATTAGCACCAGGCTCTAACCAACCTCTTTCACTCTAAACAGCTTCTCATACTTCATCAGTTGAGGATGTGCAAACTGTGATTTGGTGGTTATTGGTTTATTGTTACTATTTTTTATTATTTGTGGTAGTGATGATTCCATTTTTACTAAAATGGGTTTCTAACTCAGTACTCTCCATTGTCTGCATCTCGAGCACACCAAATAACATCCAGTCAGGGCCCATTATTTAATGCATTAACATTTATCCCAGGGAGATTCAGAATGATTCCCTAAGCGATGGGCAGTCCTGCAACCTGGAAAGCCATGCTGTAGACAGAATATGAATAAGTGGTTACAAGGACAAGTGGAACTGAAGAAGGGTAGAAAAGTGAACAGTGAGAAAGCAAAGTGGTGCATCACAGGTCTGGAACTTTTTAGCCTCCTTTCAAAGACAGTTTCAAAAGTTTGTTTGGTTTTTTTGGTGATTTTATTTGGACAGCTAGTGTACATCACTGCTTTGTGCACCTTCTAAGTTCAGTTAAGCTGTGTCACTATTAATTTCAGTCAGTTTTTAATTTCGTATTTACAACGTTTTTTGTTTGTGTTTGTTACGGTATTTACTATTGAATGCTAAGTTTATTTTTACTGTACTGCTTGGCTGTTCAGCTAATCCTTCCTATCTCCAGCACTTTCAGTTGTTTTTTATACCATCTGAATGTTGTAGTGATTTTGTCTTTTTTAAAGGGTTATTTTTGGGGGGGAGAAGGAGGGGCGAGTTGTTTTGTTTTAAATTTGAATTTTTTCCCCCACCCTTCTTTTTTGGTTTTTAGGGAGTTTTTTCTTGGTTTGTTTGGTTTTGTATTGGTTTTTTTGGTGTTTTTATTTTTTTTTTTTAGTTTGTGGTTTTTATGTAGAGGGAGGGGTTCTACCCCCAGTTTCTGTCTTTTCCTTCTAATTTCACAGATTTGCTCAAACTGTTTCACCAATGAAAATCCTTTTAACCTCCTCAGGCATTTTTCTAGCAGATCTGCTGAAAGACTATCATTATCTCATCATCAAACCATTTTGGGCGATCAAGTTGATAAACATTTATCATCATTGCAGAAAACCACTTCAGTGGCTGATATTTGGCCTCTGAGAATGCCTACCTTTATTCTTCTTAAAGATTCATTAATCTGCAAACTCTAATGGGTTTTTTGTTTTTTTTTTTTGGTTTTGGTTTTTTTTTTTTTAGTTAATCTCTGTCACATCAGCAGAACTAATTTTATGTTTATCCTCAATCCACAGAAGTTAGTATAATTTGTTTAAGTGTATCTTGCATTTGGGTGAATTACAGATGATAATTGAAGGGATCTTCTACTAAGGTGCATTTCAGGCTCCCTAATGAAGTCTGAAGTTTTCCTGATAGGGAGGATCCTTGTCCATAAACGAAGTGCACTTAGGGGCTGCTTTCAGACTTTTTTGGGTATGTTAACTTTTCTTCTGCTGAGAAGAGAGTGTTGGAAATTACTTTGCATGCTGGGATTGCACATCTTTTCATTGCATATATATGTTCTTCCTGTTCTGTGGGGGACTTTGCTTTACAAGGCGATTCTGGTTTGTGTTTATTGAAATTGCTCTAGAAGGGAAAGTGTCCTGTCAGCTACTATTCATTAAAAGCCAGCTCTGATCAACAACTCCTATATCTTATTACTTTTGGTCAACTTTCTGTTTGCTTTTGGTGCTTTCTACCACCCCTTATGCAAGGCAAGTGTAGTACAATATAGCGCCTTTCCAAGAGATCCTAGAAAGTGATCTTTTATCATCTGCATTAGGGAGGCTAAAAGCTGGCACAGTTGGGTTGTTTAATCTTTGGATGAGCAGCCCTCCATTCCTGCATGCTGCAAAGGCATCAGCCCCTTCATATCTGCCACGTGTGATGACAGCCCAACTCTGCTCCTGACTGGGGAGGGCAGACTTTGTGCCATCACGTTTTTATTTGGGTTGATACTTCTCTCTTACTGTCTAGGCAGTTGGAATTATTTGTATTCTGTAACTTTAGATACTGTGTCTGACTGTGTCTGCAGGCATTTCCCAAAAGAAGAAGCAGAGACTTCTAGAAGGCTACGTTAGAGAAGAGATCCCTGACTTCACCTTTACCACCTCCTGGCACACCCATCCATACCTTTGACTGCACCTCCCCTCCCACCCTTGGCAGATGAACAGATTTTTTTTTTGCTAATATTCCCCTCCAGAATAATCTTTACAGAAGTCTGATTATGCTATTATATGCTGTTTATGGTTCTCCATCATCTAACTAAAAGCTTCTTGTACTAAATTTGCCCTTAGTGCTATTGCTATAGGCAACAGGATTGCTTGCAGTGCTTGTAGCGTGATTTTTGCTACCCATCTGAATGACTCTAATGCCACTGCTTGCTACCTTTTGGTTTTCTGAAGTCCAGGATGCAGTGCACTTCTTACCCGTGAAAAAAATTCTGTTGTTTGATTCTACAAAGCCTCTATCCCATATATACTGAATCCATGCTGGAAAATCTGACTCCTGTGTATTAACCATGTAACCACATAATCATGGTCATACTCACATGTACATACTTGCACCATTGTCTCAATAGGTATATTTACGTCTTATTTTATAGGTTTTTCTCTTTGCCTTTTTGCTGTTTTTACTAATTAGCATATCCTACTCCTGATCTGGCTTTCTTCTGCAGCAGAAGTTGAAGGGCTAGGGACATCTGAGTGGGGCACATACAGGATGTTATATTAAATGATGTCTTGGGCTCTTCAAAAACAGGGGAGAGGTACAAGGAATAAATTAAGACTAGTGCTGATGATAGAAGTTAATCTTAAATGATAGCACTATCAAATTTGCTCAGAGCAGATGACAAGAGAACGTGTTCCAGCACTTAAAATGCTGTCTGTGTTTTAGGTAGTGCTTAATTAAGAGTGACAGTTTTGAAACTGCTATTTATAGTGTTCAACTGCTATGCCAGGATGCCAGCAGCATGACAACTTTTTCAGAAGCATGGACTTAACCCCTGAGTTTCACTCTCAAAGATGACTGAACCAGCCCTTATTCCATAGGTGGCTTTGGAGACTGTGCCCAAAGGAGGCTGTGCACACCCAGTTTGGGTGCCTCTCTTGCAGGCAGAGGCTGATTGCCCAGCTCTGTCTGTGGTGGAATAGAAAAGTAATAGGCCTACAAAATCACTCCTTATGCTGTGCTAGTGGGGCACATGTAGCAGCAGTGCATGCTTTAGACATGCTTGGCTCTCAGAACTGAGAAAAACCAGCTTTTGTCAGGAATTCTGGCATTTTGCCTATGACTTTAGTGTAGGGAATGCAACTGTGTCATGGCTGTTGTGCTTTCTAAGTTGGCCTGGTCATATACCCAACCATCTGACCAGTGCTTTGCGCCCATAGTTTCAGGTCAGCATGCTGGGAAATTCCTACTTGTCCTTGTTTGTGAGAGTTTTATAAATTGCCTTACTTTTCACCTTGGTATCTCAAACTTTATCTCAGTTTCATGGAGGGAAGTGGTAGGGGCCTTTCCTTACTTTAGCGTCAGAATTGGAAAACCAGCAGTTTGTACAAAAGTTTGTTATGGAAAAAAATTCTGCCAGACAAAAACATTAGAGAGGAGCCATTGAACAAATGAACCAAATCTGCACAGATTACAGTGTGATGCTTCAGAAAGTGATCTTCTCACTGTAATAGATACTACAAGTTTGATAAGTACTTGGCCATATGAAATGTGCTGCCTTTCAAATAAACTTCCCAGGTATGTGCTGGGAAATCTTAACAGCAGATGAAGCAACCAAGCCAATAACAAAATAGGATTTTTCTTTAGTTGCAGATTTATTCCTCCATTAGTAATTCCTTTGTAATTTCTTTTTTATGTGATATTATTCACCTTCCTTTTCTGCCCTAGTTGACACTAAAAGCACAGGAGATGATTTATACACAGTTATTAATGAAAAATGTTTTTAGATGTCTCTTAAAGGTAATGGGCAGGCATCACAACTGGCATTTTAGACTTCTTACATAAGTGTGTATTCATGCAGCAGTGATATAGGGTTGCATTTTCTCTTGATTTATTTATTGAGGCTGATAACTTGTTTACTAGTTTGAGTATTTGTCTTTGGCTCTGACTGATATGGAATAGCATCCAGAAGTGGTTCTCAATCATAAAAATTATCTGTAAGCTGTTACTGTCTTCATTTTCAAAAATGTAGGATGGGGATGTCGTAATTGCTGATCATACTCTTAATGTTACTTTTTTTCCTGTTTTTTTTTTAATTCCTTTTGTCTTTCAGCACTTCTCCTTCCCTAATATCCCCATTATCCTTCAAACTGTTGTTACAGTGCAGCTTTTCTTTTTTTCCAGAAATTTCAGCTATTTCCACAGAGGCCACTAATTGTTGGTGACTTCATGTCTTTGGAAAAAATATATTGTATATTGATAAAGCAAAACTACTCTAAGAGATGTTGCTGCAGGTTGCAGAATGTACTTTTTGCAGCCTTGCCAGTGGCAAAGCCAAAATATGTGCAAGATTGGAATGTGTGTCTGGAAGGCATAGGCCTAAGCCTAGTCCTTTTTTTAAGTAGTGCTGTAAAGGTGAATTTATTCTCAGTGCTTGGGGCTGCTAAGAGGATGTGTTCCCTTCTGCAGACTAGCAGACTGAATTCTTACTGCTTTTTTTCTTTTTACTGCCCCTGCAGAGGCTGCAAGTCGTGCCATAGTCCAGTTTCTGGAGGTCAATCAAAGTGAAGAAGCAAGTAGAGGTTGGATGCTGCTCACCACAATCAATTTACTAGCTTCATCAGGACAGGTTAGTCTGAAACGACAAAGTTAAAGATAAATTATGGAGTGGAAGAGACAAAAGCAATAATAAAATGAACTGCATGAACACTCACCAAAAGATGTAACTATATTCTGCTTTTCTGTATTAAGATCCTCTTTCTCTTGTATTGCCACAGGACTTATGCTTTAGCTCCTTGTTGTTTCAGTTGCCTGAAAAAAAGAGTAGTTTTGGGACTTTAATTTATAATGCTCTTTTGAATAATGCATGCAACTTTTATTGCTGCCCAAAGGCTTCTCTTGCATACTGCTGCTTAGTGCCCCATGAGATGCATGGCACATAGAGCACCTAAATAGTTCAGACCTTGAACTTTGCACACCTCACTGGAGGAGGGCCACAGCAGTTGCAAAAAGCAAGGCCAGCAGCAGCGATGAATGGGGGCGGTAGTGAATCATTCCTGCCTCTGCTTCTGGCCCTGTGCTCCATCACAGATCTTTCTCTGGCAGGATACTGGGCAGCTCTGTGGTTTGTTATTTCTGCTCTAATCTGCCTTTGTAATTCAGCACATCGTCTTATCTCTGTTTTAGTATGTCACCATGCTCCACACCAATTTGTCTTTTCTTCCTACTGATGCTTTCATATTTTCTACTACCTTGCTTCTTACAGCTCCTTACACCTTGCCAAGTGAGAGCATAAATTGAAATGTCCTCTTCTCACTCCCATTTCTCCTACTACAAAGACTTGATAGCTGATGAGGCCTTGGCTGAAGGTCTTGTAATTAACTTGTTAACTTCTGTTGGCAGAGACTGACAGGTTTTGTTTCTGTCCTGTGCATTGATTGCTCTGAACTGTGGCTGTGAGGTGCTGTTGTCATGTAAATAAATCATCCTATTTTTAAAATTACTGTTTAGATAGGCACTCAAGAATAGATGGTGAATCTGTACTGCTGTGCCAACACCTCGCCAAAGGTGTGAGAAAGAAAAAACAGCATTTCAATCAACTGCATTATTATTGGTGTTTGGAATATACAATATGCTGAACTGGTATTTTTTGCTGTGCTTTCTTCTTCCTCAGAAAACTGTGGACTGCATGACTACAATGTCAGTGCCTTCCACACTTGTTAAATGTCTGTATCTGTTTTTTGACCTTCCACACGTGCCTGAGGTAGTTGGAGGAGCACAGAATGAACTACCTCTCGCAGAGCGCCGAGCGCTACTACAGAAAGTCTTTGTACAGGTAAGAAAGGTAAAATAGGTCAGGGAATTTGCAGGAGGAATGTAAATACTCCATGTGAACAAAGTCTAGGAACTTTTTACTTCAGCCAGGTTTTATTCTTCCTTGATTCTTAAAAAACTGATAGCTAAGACAGAGGTGAATTTTCCTGCAAGCACAGTTGAGGTTAAATTCCCACTCCTCCTCTAGTTTTTGTCATTGACAAATACCTCCTGCACAGAAATCTCTGCAGCTTTTCTGCACAGATACTTAAAAGGAGCAACATGTGAATTACTATTCTGTTTTCATTTATTGGTCCTAGTACTTGTTATCTTTGGCTGTTACTGATTGAAATAGATATAGTAAAAAAGTATTGATAATAAAGTGGTGCTCTCAAATGAACTGACTGGAATTAGTGAGGTTTCAGACCTCCCCATCCAGTTGCAGACAGCCTCTCTCCTGAGCCTGAGATTTTCCTGCATGAGATGCAAAAAATCAGACATTTCAAAACATGCAGAAAAGGGAGTGTGATGTAGTAGCTTCACCTACACAGCTGCATTTTGTCTTGGTTTTAGTAATTAGGAAATTCAGACCAGGTGCCAGTTATTCAGGTATGTTTGCAGTTCTGCTGTAGCATTTCTTGACAAACTTAGTTTGACCAAGATGTTATGGTTGCTGCTCTGCCAACAACCCATCAATAGCCTTCTTCCTGCATTAGGAAGGAATACAGCAGTTTGCCTCACAAGGCTTCTCCCTCAGTGCAGAATTTAAACCTGCAAGTTAGGCAACTGGCAGATTCTCCAAGAATGGAATATTCTGGTATCCATCCAAATATGCTGTGTCAGCCTAAGAGATTTAAATTCTGCTTGCAGTCTTCTGGTAAGCATTTTAAACGGAACTGGGACTTGAAATAACCATGTGTCACATGACCTTGTCTTGTGTTCAAAGTATAGAAACACACCTAGAGAAAACAGCAAATTACCTTTTTTAATGTGTTTCCTCAGTGGAAGAATGTTTCACCTTTTACTAAGTCTAGGCAAAATTTTCAGTGATAAAGGTATTAATGCTAGTTGTTTAATGACTTCGCATTTCAGATCCTAGTAAAGTTGTGCAGTTTTGTGTCCCCGGCGGAAGAGCTGGCTCAGAAGGATGATCTCCAGCTTCTGTTCAGTGCAATAACCTCATGGTGCCCTCCCTATAACCTGCCTTGGAGGAAGAGTGCAGGAGAAGTACTAATGACCATATCTCGTCATGGCCTTAGTGTCAATGTAGTGAAGTACATCCATGGTATGTGCCTTTCTTTAATATTATTTATTGGGATTTTTTCCTGCTCTTCTTTCAGAGTTTTCTTATTTGGGAAATAGCCATGAAAATAATAGGGCTTCTAGGCTTTTAGTTTGGGCATGTACTTATTTACATACAGATAACATTTCTAAGCTGTTGTGTAGTGAGAGAGCTGAGTCTCTCATTTACATTTCAGTTTAATCTGGAAGGATCATTTCCTCTTATGTTTTTCTGTAGTGTTTATGATAACCAAAAGGAAAGGCTTTCAGTAACTTCAGTAACTGCCTGTATTGAGAAATATTTGCTGTGAAGATGCATTAATTCTTAGCAGGCAGCTGTCTTCCCCCTCTGTGGTCCAGCCCAGCTTTCCCAACCCAAGGATGTTGTTTCTAGGGCCTGGCCCATGGAGGCTTTTCTCTTGGCTGAGAACCATACCTGTGCTGGATGGGTTTGTAGCCCTTATGTTTTCCCTGGTCTGTCACTAGCTGGATTGCTGACACTTCAGTCAGCCTGAATTTCTTCTGCCAGGCCCTCGTCTTCCCCACCTTGCTTTACAGATTGAAGATTTTGTGCATGCTGAAGGCCGAGTTAAGTTATCTCATGGGCTTAATCCAGCCTGTAAGTCACTTAATGAGTGAAGCATCCAGAATCATTCCAGTTTGTCTCCTGTCCATTTTTAAGACAAGTAGATCCTGGATGTTGCTGGCATGGAAACTGTACAGGGACATTTGTGTAGCTGGTTACAGATTTTGGTAGCTAATGAAAGTAGTACTTTAGTCATCATCTATCTTTGCAAGGAGCTGGTAAAGAGGGAAGTGCCAAGCTGGTTGACAACAACTTGCAGATGAAAACCAGTGTTGGAGAGGATATTAGGTACCTGGAAGCAGCTTTGCATACAAATTATTCTTTTTGCACTAATTGAAAACCATATGAGCGTTTAGGTATGCAGGACTTGAGGTAAGAAATCTGATAAAATATGTTTCTAATATTATATTTAAGGCCTTTAGCCTGAGGGGCAACATAGGAAGCATTTGTAGTTTTTAATTGGACTGACTTGGAGTAAACTAACATCCTTACACATTTTAGCAGTGTACACCTGCTGGAAAAGAAGAAACCCCCAATTGTGGGTTGCTCACACCCTGAGAAGCAAGTAGCTACAAAGCTCTATATTGATGGTTTATTGAATACATCACCCTGCTCTCACATATTTCAGAGAAAATTTCAGTCTGCTTTTTTTTTTCTTCTGCTAGCAGCGTGTTTCCAATTCCAGTCAAAAAGATGTGAATGTACAGTGTCACTCAAAGCACAGCATTGTCACCAGTTGAGTGTTTTTAGGACTTAAAAGGTGATAGGCTTCTGGTGGGCTTTTGATGAGTGTAGAAGGTGTATGTGTATGTGTGAAGCTGTTATTAAGTGCAATGAAGAAAGTAACTGGAGTTCTGACTGTCATTTGGTGTGTTACAGTTGCTACCATTATTGCTTCTCTATGGGCTTGATCCATAGAGGAGGGAAGCTGGCATGTGAAAAGATACTCTAGGTTCTTTAAAAAGTGAAATGGAGTTTTAGAAAGAAAAGCAGTCAGCATTGCCTCTTTCTTTTTGATTAAAAAAGTGAACCTGACTTAAGAGATAACAACATTTGTCACAAGACTCAACTTATATTCAGGAAAAATTGAAGATATTTCATCATATGCAAAGGAGCATCCTTTCATGCTCTCATGCTCTGATTTAACCTCTGGAAAATTATGTTATCAGTCTAGCTAGAAAGATTTGTGCTTGTGTTGTGCATGCCGCAAAGTTAAAATAGCAAATAATTGAAAGGAGCATCTTTAAAACAGAGTGCAACTTAAAATCTCACTATAGGTTTGAGGAAACTTTGTTACTGACCTATTGAACTGATGGAATATGGAATTTATGCAGGGCAAGGCAACTATGTCTCTTGGATGCCAGCCAGAGAAGGAATAAGATGACATGGTGTAAAGGTTTATATGTATGGATTTAATAACACTTCAAGTCAGTGCTTTGTATAACTTTGTGTTTTAAAAGAAAAAATATGGTTTAGAATTACTTACAGTTGCCATATTTGTCTTTTTATTTTGTTGAGTTATCTGGTCAGACTTTTTAGGTAAAAATTAGTATTTATCTACACAGTTTCCTCCTTACAAGAGTAAAGGTTGTAAAAGGGAGGAAGAGGTTGGCAAGAAGAGGTTAGGGTTCTGATCCAAAGCCATTTGAGAATCCTTCTCATCCTCAAGTAGTATTGAGTGTTCTGTGACAAGAGATACTTGAATAAGTTACTTTACTGCTGTGTTTTGTGTGTTGGTTATGCTTCTTGCTGTCAGTAATGTCAGTAAAATCCTAAATTTCTCCACTGCAATTCTTTTCAGAAAAGGAATGTTTGTCCACGTGTGTCCAGAACATGCAGCAGTCTGATGACCTTTCTCCCCTAGAAATAGTTGAGATGTTTGCTGGACTTTCTTGTTTTCTCAAAGACTCCAGTGATGTATCCCAAACGTTGTTGGATGATTTTAGGATATGGCAAGGATACAACTTCCTCTGTGACCTTCTCCTCAGGTAGGCAAAAGTGCTTGAAGAAATGCAGACAGATCACTGAGAATTTTTCAAAAAAAGTTTTCTTAATAAAGAGTAGATGAATAGGTTTAAACAATAAGTGATTATAGATCATTATGGGATGAAGATATTAAGACCAAAACATTGAATTCTGTGTTTTTCTCCATTTATTAAACTACATTGTTGAACTTCTTGTTCTTTAGTACTGGTTTATTACTGTTTCTTGCTTTGGAAAGATAGTTGCTTAAAAAAACTGGTACGAAATTTTTAGAGAGAATCCAGAACATAAAATTTTGGCTGCAGCTAGTGATTTTTGAGTGGTTGGAGTTTGTTTTGTTTTGCCTAAGGGAGGGGTTTAGTAGTGGGCTTGGCTGTGTTGGGCTAACAGCTGGACTCAATGATCTTCAAGGTATTTTCCAACCTAAATAACTCTATAATTATTGTCTTATCATGCTATCGTAATGAAAAAGCCCATATGTAAATGTGGTGAATCCTATGAGGGAACAGGTGTTTTTTTCCTAATTAAAAGTACTTCTAAGCTGCTAATGCATTAAAAAAATATGGTAATGAAAATGCCTGCCCAAAAAACCTTTGGTATATGATATATCCATGATCTCTTTTTCTTTTCCATGAAAGAAACTTCTTTAATTTTCTGACTGAGAAAGAAAATAGTGTCTATTGCTTTATTTGTGTAAAATCTGTGGGCAGTCTATGTTGTTTTGTTTGAATATGAAGCTGTGAAGAAGAATGCTTAGCTGTTGCTATTGTAATATATATATATATTTTACAAATCCAAGGTACATACTGGGTAACTATAAGTGTACACCTTAGGAAGTATCAAAGATGTCAAAGATGCTTAAGACATTATTGCTGAGAAATGCCAATGTTGTTATCTCCCTGGTTTTGGTGTTAGTATGCTGAGTATGTTAGTATTTGACCTAAATTTTCCACTACATTGTATACTTCTTAGGGGGATTTTTGTTTGTTTTAAATGGATACCAGACATAGACATGGCATTTGATATTTTTAATCACACTTGAAATTACTCGTAAGTTACCTTTGGTGCCACAAAAGCTAAAGCACCTGTTAAGGAATTGTTATTTTTCTTGTTCTATAAGTGGAGTTTTGGAGTATGTTATATTCACTAACGCATTAATTCAAAGTAGTGTAATTCAAATGCAATTGTTTTCCAGAAACTGTCAGCCAGAGTTTAGGGGGAATATGAGGGGAACATGCTGTCATGTTACATGTTGAGGTACTAAAGTGATTCTCTGTAGATCGAGTGTTTTAAACAAATTCTCCCCTAAGCTTGCATATCCTTAGATCAAAGAATGGGGGATCCCTGCCAAATGTATAAGAAGCCTAGGGATTTGATTGTCTCATTGAAAAAGGAGGACACCTGGGATCATCAGGTGACATCAGTAAAGGTTAATAGCATAGGAATGTGTTATCCTCATTTCTTCCTGAGGGGGTTTTCTAGAAGAAAATAGACCTTTCAAAAACAGGAATGATCTTGAATGAGCCCATGCACTGGTCAGTGATGGACCAGAGTGATGTATTCTCCCTGTTTTGGCTCCAACCTGCCCACAGAGACTTGTTCACTATGGGGCACTTTTATGATGATAGCTGTAATGTGAGAGTATGAAATCTGGACACTGGGTCTCTGGCTGCAAAGAAGAAAAGCTTTGGAGCTGGAAAAGCAGAAGGATGTGTGAAGAAGGTGGCTCAGTAAGAAATTGCAGAAGATCTGTGAAGGCAGGAGGAGCACTTTGGTAATTTCATCTGGATGATGTGAAATGGCAGATCATGTGGAGGATTAGTAGAATGATAATAGGTGAGCTCTGTGCTTCTGTAGTGACTGTTTGCAGGAGGTTCTTGTTTGAAGGAGGTTCCTTCCTCAGCCACATCTGGCTGAGAAGAAGATGGAGGATGCGGAATGAGCTGCTTGTAAAGGGCTCCCACAATCATTTGTCAGCAAGAAGCAAAACAGAGCTTGCACTGCCTGAGTCTATAGAAGAATGTGGACCCCAGTTTACAGTTAGTAAATAATTAAACGTGGTTTTATTTGTGGTGAAGTAGCAGGAAAATGAGGATGGTGTTAGGATTTCGAGTCAGTTTTTAGGGTTTGGTCTGATGGTGTGTTCCTGTCAGTAAATGGTTGGAATGGGATGTTAGCATTTCCATTCTCTTGTGTTCAAAGGCGGTAGAGTTTGTAGTTCTAGTGAGCATGCTTCATCCGGTGCTTGTGAGTGCTATCCTTTACCAAGATACCTTTTCATTAGCACAAAATATTCACTCTCAAAGTGGCAGATGTAGTCTAGCAAGTTAATTACAGATCTGTGTAATTACACACTATCCTATACTTTCCTGTACAGTATCTTCATGTCTGTGAGAGGATTCTTAATGTAATTTTTCATGTCTCTCTGCTGACTGTTGAGTTCAAGAAGAGATTTATGAGGTAAATCCCTATGGCAAATAACTGTTTGCTCTTTTAAGTCCCATGTTTGAATAATCTAATGGTATGACATATGGACATGGAAAATACTGCAGGAATCAGACAGTAATATTAATCTCTAAACTGATAGAGTAAACCAGACCTTACTGAAGTGATTTGAGTTCAGATAAACTAGTGCTGCTAACTTGATCCTATTGTATTTTCTTTAGGTTAGAACAGGCAAAAGAAGCTGAATCTAAGGATGCTTTGAAGGACTTAGTTAATTTGATAACTTCCTTAACAACATACGGTGTCAACGAATTAAAGCCAGCTGGTGTTACCACTGGAGTACCTTTCCTGCTACCTGGATTTGCAGTCCCACAGCCTGCAGGCAAAGGTGAGTCTGCTTCCTTTCTCTCTTTATTTCCTTTTTTTGTTGTTCTAAGTGCAAGTGACAAGATGCAGAGCCAGCTGTGTACTGGACAAACCCTTTGCAACTAAGTCTAAGTTCTTTACCTAAGATTCTGTATCAAATACTCAGTTATTTTGGTCTCAAATATTTTATTTTGGGGTTGGTACCCAAAGAAGAAAGCTTAGGGCTTTTGTCTTTGAGGACAGGTCCAGCCTCTTCACTGCAGAGCTTGCAGAGCTGACAGTTTTCTATGTGGAGATTTGAAGAGATTATTTTATTGGAGAGCTGCACTGATTTGATTTATAGTGTTTTAAGCTGCTCTCTTACTAAATTGATATGAAAGGCTGATGTGCTGGCTTGATTTTTTTTGTTTTTGTTTTTTTTTGTTTGTTTGTTTTTTGTTTTTTTGTTTGTTTGTTGGGATTTTTTTTTTAATTGTTAAATCCTTCTCCACTTTGCTTTCTCTTAGCTTTTGTCAGCTCAGGCAGGTGTTACTTTTAAGCTGAAATCTGTTATTTCATCACCACTGCAGTCAGTGATAAAATCTGTGATGTGTTTGAAACCAGTCAATTACAATTTGGAGATGAGGTTGAGGAAGTCTTGAGGGAGAAAGGGTTGTGTAAAAATAAACTTAGGTTTCATATCCTGTTCATAAATTTAAAATTCAGGTTAGTCTTGTATGTAACTAAGGAGTTTGGAATTTAATAGTAACTGTGGAGCTACTTTGAACTTTTATGAGATATACCACTGCACAAGAAAAGTTTATTCTAGGATTCCATTTACAGATTTATAGACTAATGAATATACATCCTGGGTTCCTTGGACAGTGACTTCCTTTCTCTGGTATGGAGAGAGTTCATTGTTCTTAGGAATTGTTTTTCTTTTGCACTAAATAGAGAAATAAGGTGAACACTCAAGAGTTTAGTTTCTTCATGTTTTGATAACAATATAATTTTTTTTAGGTTAATCAGCTTTTCTGATACAATATTATGAGAGAACCATGGTCTGTTGCAATCTGCAAAAGAGTTCTTGAACTTTGTGGTGTTTGTCAGGACATCTCTGTTCCTTTTACTTGCTTTCCATAATGTTGGGAAATTGTCTTTTATGAAGACTGTGTCTTCTCAATTTACTAATTTCTCAGTTATTTCCATTTAAATCATTTTAGTTCTTGAACTCTGAAAAGCTGGTTAGAATTTGGTTTTTTCAGGGGTCCTCCTAATAATCAAAAATATTTTTTTAATCTACTTGATTGCCTGGAACAATTGTTAATACTTAGTTAGAATGTTAATAGTTGTATCTGAAACTGTTATGTTCCTGTCACATTTAAGAAGCTCTAAATCCCCTCATTTGATCATTTTCATAATAAAGAAAGCATGCAAATAAGGCCTTTTAGGAACAACTGTGTTATAATGTAATTAATATTCTTCCAGATGTGAAATTGTTCCAATGTTATTTTACTAGGGAGTTTTCTCTTGCCTTCTGGAGAAATACTGAAATGGAAGGTGGGGAGACTAGGCATGAAGATAATTGAATTTACTGTTCAGTTGGACAACTTAGTTTACAAAAATGAAGAGAGTAGTGTGCCATAGAGAATACATAATAAATAAGAATTTTTTGTTTATGGAAGGGTTTTCAAATTAGGTTAAAAGTTTGCATATACCTTTATTGGAAAAAAAAATTATTGTTAAAACATTCCAAATGCTTTGTTTAGATTGTCTTTAAAGTTCTCACTCTTGATTGTGTATTTTGTTGGTTATGTTTTACCTTTAGTTGTTTTCTGTATCGTGGGATCTGTCCACTGTGTCTTGTACTATTCCTACAGAAGTTTAAAAAGTTGAATTTAAGGCATCTTTTGAGTAGAATAAGAATAATATTTGCCCATAGAAAATTTTGGGGCACACTCATAAATTATGCATTCTTTAGCTAAGTGAATGAGATATCAATGAACTTGAAGGTACTTACAAGAAGAAATGTGACTGAGCTTTAAAGCTGTGAGATATTTGTGTGCTAATATTATAGCTACTTTATGCTTTACAACTCTTTCCCTCTGTTTTAATTCCTTAATTGTTAATAGTACTGGACCCTGCCATAGCTTTTTTTATTCCCAGCTGCAAGGGCTGTGTTCTGCATTACAGAACATAGAATGTATCACTGTTGCTATAATGTGTTCTCCTATGGTGTGGGTACATCCTGAGCAGGCTTTGTTTTGTCTCTAGGACTGTATCCCATGTACATTTTAACACTAAATCAGTGTACTTATCTATTTTAAAGAAATTATCTCTGATCAGCATCTTTAGCTGCTTACATAAGCTCTTACTACCAAATATATATTTAGATGCCATCTTAAAGAATAGTAGGTTGTGGAATTCACAGTGTAAGTGCATGTGCAGAGGCTTTTTTGAAATTAATTTTAATGATGTTTTTATTAAAAGTGACATCATACACTGTTATTTTATTCCTACTTATTAAAATGCATGGATCATTATTAATAAGTGTATTAATTGTTTATGATGATTAAGAATTTTTCTCTTTCCTTTTTCCTCCCATCCCACTTTATTTCCTGATTTAGGTCATAGTGTGAGGAATATTCAAGCATTTTCTGTCCTCCAGAATGCATTTTTGAGAGCAAAAACCAACTATCTAGCACAAATCATCCTTGATGCCATCACGAATATTTATATGGCGGACAGTGCCAACTACTTCATTTTGGAATCGCAGCACACATTGTCTCAGTTTGCAGAGAAAATTCCTAAACTTCCAGAAGTGCAGACCAAATACTTTGAGATGCTGGAATTGGTTGTCTTCAGCTTGAATTACATACCCTGTAAAGAACTGATCAGTGTGAGCATCCTTTTAAAATCCAGCACTTCTTTTCAGTGTAGCATCATTGCCATGAAGACACTCTTGAAGTTCACTCGTCATGATTACATCTTTAAGGATGTCTTCAGGGAAGTGGGGCTTCTGGAGGTGATGGTAAATCTTCTTCATAAATATGCAGCCCTTTTGAAAGATCCCACTCAGGCACTGAATGATCAAGGTAGTGTGTCCATTTCCATTTTTCTAATTCTTGTCTTTTTTTGGCTGGAAATAGTGGAGTCTTGCATTTAGGAGAAATGAGAGAGTCTGAACATGTACCTCAAGGCCTGAATTCTGCTGAGGATTGCTGTGCCATCTTAAAAGCTCATTGGAATTGCTTCTTTCAGTTTCTTGAGAGAAGCTCAAGGCTAACTTTAATGAATGATGCTGTATGAATGCAAAGTAGTACGAGTTCATATTTTCCTTTCTAAATGATTTTTTGATGTACTGGTTCAATATTTGTTACTTAATGTGAAAAAAGTATAGGGACAATGCATACCATCAGTGTTCTTCCTAACAAAAGGTACTTTGTAACTTCATGTTTAGCCCCAGATTTGAAAAAATACCATAGAGTGCATATCTGAGCTCTTAATAGGAGACTTTTTTATAAGCTGGGTCTACATTTTTGTAAGCATTAAAAAAAAAAAAAAAGAAGATGAGTTGTCTCCAGACTGGAGCTCAGATAAGCTCTAGCTACTAGGCCTCCAAGGCAGGCTCTGCCACGTGCCATAGGAACCTACATGCACAGACAGACAATTTTTTTTACATTATTCATTCAAATTGCAGTCAAGCTTGTGTGCATCAGTGACACTTAATTTTTAACCATAACTGCTGGATGTTTCACCTGGATTTAATTGTATGAAGCTTCATTAGTGAGTGATAGCTGTAGGTTAGTTGGAAACCTTTGTTCATTCAACTCCATTGGAAAACACATCAGTTCTTATGTTCCTGTAAATAAATGGATGTCATCTAATCAGAGTGCTACCTGGGTGCACATGTCCTTGTGTTGAGTTTTACTTTTTGTTAGAGTAAGTTAAAATAACCAAAACCCCACTGTTTTTCCTGGAGTGTTTCTCTGTGTGTACTATGCCAATTGCAGTGTTGGTCTGCCGCACCTGTTAAGCAATCAGTAAGTTTGCTGTAATTATGTGAGTGCAGTTTTGTGGGCTTTGTGCGGAATTTCTCTTTTCAGGTACTGAAAACTGAACAAGAGCAGATGCAGTTAATCTTCAACTGGTGTCATTTGTGGCTCGAAGAAACAATAGCTGCAATGTCAGGCACTCACAGTGGAGCTCACAGTGCTTTAAAACCTCAGTTTAAATTACTGTCTTTATAAAATTAACTTTTTGTATGATTCATAGTTAAGCTTTCCCAGGAATGCATGTGTAGACTAAATCACAGCTTGCTTTGGAAAATGGTGGGGCTGCATGCTCTCTGGGGAAGCAAAGAAAGTAAAAGTGTTGGTGGAAAGTATTGAGAAACATCTTTGAAAAGAGTGATATTTTCTATGACTTTAGCTTCTGAAATTTTTTTGTAGTGGATTCAAGAAACAGTTCATTTGAGGACCAAAAGCAGCTGGCTTTATTGGTTATGGAGACCCTGACAGTACTATTACAAGGATCAAACACAAATGCAGGTGAGTGAAGAGATTGTTGTCAAGATACGTATAAAGAAAATCATGTCTTGACTTTCTATCTTCAGGCCAGTATTCAACTACACTGAAATACACGTTCTCTCTGGCCAAGTTTTCCTAGCAAAGAGAATAGACAGCATAGCCTAGAGTGCATAAAATAAGGAGAACAAGATAGTGTTTAACTTAAATTTCTTTCGTATTGTTTACTTGAAGGCAAACACCAGACCCCATCACTCTTCAACAGGTACATAATAATTCATGGTAGTGCTAAGACTATTTGGATATTCCAAAATTTAAGCACATAATTAGAAATGTAGTTCAGTGTTCACAGTGTCATGTCAACTTAATGTAATGCCTGTACTTTCAGTTAAAGTTGTTTTTTCATGTATATTAAAGAGTTATTCCCAGTCAGTATGTACACACAGGGCTGTTACAATTGCCGTTTTGTAAATGTAAGGCAGTTTTGTATTATAATTCATTAACCAAGACTTAGTGATTTTGACACTGTGGTAGCATCCACCTGCCTTGCAATAAACCCTTGACTGCTGTTAGATGGCATTCCTGACCTCACCTAGGAAGCATCAATCAGCCATCAGGACCTCCTTGCTGCTTCTCAGGACTGATTTCATATCTGAAGATCCACTGGAGAAACAACAGCGGGAGTGTAAAAGACATCAGCACTTTGGGATGATGCCACAGATGATGTTTCTGAGGAATCTTGGAGAGTTCAAGGGCCTCATTTCATCAGTAGCTCTCCCAGTTCTGGAGCAGGACAGAGCATACAGGAGGAGCTGAGAAACTATTTCTCAAAAAGTTTGGCCGCTGATGTGAGTGCAGTGGTGCTGTATCCAGAGACCAGCAGAGGTTATAGGTCATCACAGAAGCATAAGTAGGCACAGCCTTGCAGTGATTCATACCACACTCAGTGCTTGGTGTCTGATCTTAAACCAGTCTCTGATAAGCTTTCCAGAGTATTGCAGAACTGCCAACTACATTTCAACAAGAAATTTGGATGTCAGACCCACACAGGTTTGCTGGATAGTTGAAAACCTACACGAAGAGTGGGAGAAACATAAAATGTTATCCCAGTCTCTATGAAAACCAGAAAGGAGATGGGCTTTACTTGTGAAGGAGTGCAACAAGCTCATCTGTCTCAAGGTCTGAGGTCTCTCCTTTTGCACTGAATCCATCTCTGATCCAAAGGACATCAGAGAAAGCAGGAGGCAGGAAATGGATAGTGGTATTCATGTCTGTGTGTTTATATATATGTATATATATATGTTAGAGGGAAACAACTTACCAACTTGCTAATCCTGAACTTGGTCATTTAAACTGCTCTTTGAGTTTATCATCACATGGAAAATTATCCCTTTTGATGCAGTAATGCAGCATTGATCCATTTCCCCAGTCAGTTTTCATCTTCAGTTACTAACATAAGAGCAATGCTCTAGGTGCTGACACTGTACTAAACACACATTATATATGCCATATATATACACTTTGGGGTTTGTAATGCTTTCAGAATCAATTTTCATATAATTTTTGGTTATTGCAGTAACCAGCAAACTTGAAAAACTTTGACTTATGCCTAATCTCTACAAGGATAGGTCTTGCCACAAAAAATCTGCAGAATCTTACAAATGATGTGGATAGACTGAACCACTTCTCAACCAGTCCTCATGTCCAGAAATATCCCAGTTATATTTTCAGTTAATATTGCATTTAGGTCATTACTAAATGTAAGTTAACACTACCCTAAACCAGAACAGCATATGGTCTTCACAAAACACGGAGGGTTTGGTACATTTTTATTTCATCCTTTGACCTCTAGCATGTAAAGAGTAACTGCTGTTGGAGAAACAGAATTATTGAGGAAATTCTTAGAGCTGACCTCCATCCTTGTACACAATGCCTTTAGTGAAAAAATTTTGTCAGAAGACATTGAAGTTCTGTTTTTGTTTGTGTTAGAGGAGGACAAATAGTAGTAAATCATTACACATCCATAGAGCTAAAACTCTGCCCTTCATTCTGTAGAAATGAAAATTAACACCTTTGGTGTTGTTTTGTTGTCATTATTTGCCACTGGTTATATTTTGCTTACTGTTGAAGTGCTTACTGTGCCACCTTGTTTCTGAGCAGGCATTTTCAGGGAGTTTGGTGGCGCCAGGTGCGTGCACAACATTGTGAAGTACCCGCAGTGCCGCCAGCACGCGCTGATGATCATCCAGCAGCTGGTGTTGTCCCCCAGTGGAGAGGATGACATGGGCACCCTGCTGGGGCTGATGCACTCGGCCCCACCTACAGAGCTGCAGCTCAAAACTGACATCCTGAGGGTAGGTAAAGGGTTCTTCTTCTGCACTCCTGCCCCTATGGTGTGGTTCCAAGAGACACAACACTGAGAAGGGCATTGGATTGGATGGATATTGTTTAGGTAGTATGTAGATTGTCTCTGGAGTTGAAATACATATATTTGATCCATGGTTTTATTTTTCCTTTCTACCATCTATATCCATGGTAGGCTTCAGAACTGGAGATGTAGGCTAGTGAATATGTTTTTAGCATCATCATATTTGTGGATAGAAAATGAGATTCTGCAGTTATGATAATTTTCCCTGGTGGGGTCTTACTGAGTTAAAAATAATGGGAATACATACAGAAGAAAAAGCAAGCAAGCAACATACATTTATTTTTCAGCTCTGGCTTGCATTTTCTGTGGCATCTTATTTTACCAACTTGTATCTATGAATGCTGAAATAATTATTATAAATGCAAATTGTAGTGATCATAGTAGAAGATAAAGCTGAAGAACTTGCTTAAGCAAAATAATGGAATAGTAAGAAAGTAAGGCTGGGAGTGGAGGAAGAAGCAAGAAACTCTTGTCTGTTTCCTGTTGTATTAAGTGTTTCATTTGCTAATCTAGACCCACAATTTCTCCTCAGAGTAGCTGATGTTATTTTTTTTTAAATTTAAAAATTTTTTTAAAATTTATAATTTTTTTTTTTTTAAATTTTAAAAATTTAATTTTTTAAAATTGACAAAACACTGATTTATTTTGGGGTAGAAAAGCTGAGGCAAATAGTAGAAAGCAAATGAGTCTTAAATAAGAGAGCTCAGACATCTGGGTTAACTTCTGTTCAAAGGAGCTGTAGTATTTCTCTGGCAGATGAACAGTTCCGTGTAATTCCAAAAGACACAAAAGAAAGATAGTAATAAAACTATTCATTTACTGTGTAATGTCTGTGAAGGTCTTCAGCAATTTTTGAGCATGTGTTATTTACCATACTTAGGAGGAAAGAATAGATACTGGAGTTCTCCAGAGGATTTAACAGAAAATCAGGATTTCTGTCTTTCCCTTGACCTGTTGTACTTGTCCTCCCTTGATGCTGTTCTCAGAAATTTTGGTTATGGAACTGACAGCCCAGAACAGTGTGGTGATGTGTCTCTTACTGTTTGTTCAAGTTTGTCAAGAAAGGAGATAGTGCCTTCAGAGGAATGACAGTCTTCCTATTTCACTACCCATCTTCTGAGTGCTTAAAAAAACAGCTTGATTCTGAAGAACTAAACTTTCAGTCATGGGAAATTCTCTTTGGCCTATTTTTCTGTATCAGTAGCATTTTTCTGTTGTTTATGATGCTTTCTGTAGGGAGACTTTTTCTTCTTTATTCACTCGTGGGTCAAACTTCCCATGACAGGTATCCTTTGCATATGTTTTTGACTGTATGGAGGGGCTTCTCCACCCCCTGATTTCACAGATAATGAGTATTATTCTTTAGTACCTAAGTTCATGTATTTTCTGCTGTTTATACCATGGCTTTGCATTTATTTGTTCAGCAAATAAGGTTTTATCCCCTTTCGTTTCTCTCTACGGCTTACTTTTGAGCAGAAACTCTTAAAATATAGTCTCAGTCTCAATTCAGAGATTTATAGAGGAAAGCTAAAAATAAGTGGGCATATTTGGCTGATTTTTACTGCCTGGATTTGCTAACTGAGTTGTTATATTTGAGTTCCATTGTGGATTCATAGCTGCCAGGTGCTTCCACATTGTTGATTTCTAGGAGACTGTTAGTATGCTCCAAGGTTTGGAATTCTCATTGCTGAAAGAAGTCATTTTCCTTCTCTTGTTTGAAATTGTTTGTGAAGTGGGATGGCAGAGAAGATTCCTTTCTAACAGAGATACTCTCCACCTAGTCACTAAGAGAATTACTTGGCAATTTTGGGTTCCATTCTGGGCTTGATCAGGTCTTTTTTGTTGGAAGGTAATTTCTTATTTCTAAATAAGGGTCAATGTTCTACTTTGCCCCCTATATTTTTATTTATTTTGTAAACTTTTGAGTTTCACAATTTTCATAGTAAAAGCTGACCTTCAGAGATTTCAGGCATTACCAAGTTCTGACAAGTTACACAAGGATTTTACTACCACAACAATGTTTTGTGAACAAAAATGTTCCTACCTTTTCCCAGGCTGTTTGTAATGCTGCTGCTGCTTGTTGTTGCTGTTGTTTCCCTGTTTTGATTGATTGTTTTGTCCACAGGCCCTACTCTTGGTGCTGAGAGAGAGTCACCGCACAAGAACTGTTTTTAGGAAAGTTGGTGGATTTGTGTACGTCACATCTTTACTTGTTGCCATGGAAAGATCTTTGTGCTCACCACCTAAGAATGGCTGGGAAAAAGTAAACCAGAACCAAGTGTTTGAACTGCTTCACACTGTGTTCTGCACATTGACTGCAGCAATGCGCTACGAGCCAGCCAACTCTCACTTCTTCAAGACAGAGATCCAGTATGAAAAACTGGCAGATGCTGTTCGATTACTTGGCTGCTTCTCAGACTTGAGGAAAATAAGTCCCTTGAATGTCTTCCCTTCAAATACACAACTGTTTCAAAGGCTTTTGGACGATGACCTAATATCCCTGGATTCTGTGTCACCTACTCTAAGACACTGCAGCAAACTTTTTATTTACCTCTACAAGGTAGCAACGGATTCTTTTGACAGGTATGACCTTTGCTTTTTTTCTCTTCCTTTTCTTTCATCTTCTCAGCCTGCCCCACACCAGTGTTCCCCAGAATACTTCTCTTCAGATACCTCCATTGCTTTTGTATTTCCATTTTAATCTACTTCTTTCTTCCTTCCCTCCACTGAGAGGAGGACAAGGTGTCAACATCTGACCAAATACTGACTTAACTTGCTGGTGTTCTCCAGGGTGTACAGCATTCTCTCTGATGTTGGATGTTTTTATCGTGGCAGCAGTTAATATAGAGATATCTGTTCATGGTTATATTTGATGTGTTGAAGCAGCCTGTTGATTGATAGGCTGACAGGTTGCATTATCATTAGAAAAACTATATTTTTATGCTTTTACTGAGTGAAATGAAAATTGGGTTGTTGAATGTCATACCTTAACTTCTTGTTTCATTTGATATGGAACTTTAAAGTAAATGATTAAAGAATACCATGATTAATTTAAAAACATAGGATCATTTAGGTTGAAAAATACTCTTAAGATCAGGTCTAACTGTAAATTTGGCACTACTAATCAATCAGTAAACATGTCCTTCAGTGCCACATCTACACATCTTTTAAAGACCCCTAGGGATGATGACTCAACTCCATCCAAGGGCAGCCTGTTCCAATGCTTGATAACCCTTTTGGTGAATTTTTTTTTCCAAATATCAAATCTAAGCTTCCCCTGGTTCAACTTGAGGTCATTTCCTCTTGCTTTTGGCTAGTTATTTGGGAGAAGTGGACACTCTACTGCTACGACCATCTCTCAAGTAGTATTAGAGACTGATAAGGCTCTCCTTGTGCCTCTTTTTCTCCTTGCTAGCACATAAGATGAACATCTTGTTTTACATGGATTTGTTTGTTCTTTAAAGTTCTAGGTAGTCTATTAATTCTTGGTTTTTTAAATTTAACTGGGAGGCACTCCCAGAGTGAAACAACTTGAATTTAAATTGTAATGAGACTCAAAATGAACAGAAATGTGTTTTAAAAATGACAACAAGACTTTGTGAAGTATGTATTGAAGACTGACTTGTCTTAAAGTAGGTTTTGCCACAATTTAAGGTACAAAACATGAAACACAGACCTAACCTTTGTATCTGGGACCTTTAAGCTATTTATACCCCTGCCTTTGAATGTATGTGACCCTGTTATAATAAGATGGGTCATCTTGCCCCCAAAGCAAGAGATCTTAGCGCTTTTCTTTAATGAAAATTTTAGCAACTAACAAACCAACAAAAAAACCACCCTAACACACACTCACACTCTGACACATTCACCAAAAAGCCAATTTCAGAAATCAGTTTAATTAATCTCATTTTGAAGTGTTATTAAAGCATTCAGGTAGCAGGAGGACAGTTTGTATTAAGAGTGTGTTACTCATACTGTAGAAGTTGACACTGGCCAACAGTAGATAATGAGGAAACAATGGGGTAAGTAAATCACATAGTGATGTTGCATAAGATCATAAGATACCTCACTAAGTTCCCTTTCTTTTTTTGGCTGTTATTTTCAGTGATTTTTTCTTCTTTAAATTTTCTGTTCATCATTCATTATTGAATTTACATTGACTTTATTTCTTATTCCTGTTGGTTATATATAATTTACCGAAGCTTTACTTTTTCCTCTGAATTTCTGCTGTTGAACATTGAAAGATGTTCTGCTTTGCTGGTGTCAGTAACTCTCAGCAGAGCACTGAACAAGCAGTGCAGAGTCACACCACAAGACCTGTGCTCACTTTGCATGTCTGTGTTTTCACCTGAGGCTGTCGTTCGATTTGTCCTCTGTCATCCATGTTGTTTCTGAAGGGTGGATCCAAGTAACAATTTTATTGGTGCTTTTGTAACACTAACAAGCTTATGGCCTCTGGTTTCTTCTCTAACCTCTCTGTCCTACCCCTGTCTGTTTTGTCTGTAGTCGTGCAGAACAGATCCCTCCTTGCCTGACAAATGAGACTTCTCTCCCCTCTCCTTGGGGTACGCCAGCTTTGTCCCGGAAAAGGTACCGACCCTTCAAAGAGAAACTGATCTCCTTTCCAGTTTTTCTCTCTTGCTGTTGTGTTTCTTCGTTTTGGGGGAGGGATGTTTCTCTTAAATTGCTGTTCTGAGGAGTGCATTTCCACTTGTGTGTTTACTGGATAAAAAAATGTAAAGGCATGTTTCATAGTGAATCCCAGGCAGTGATGAGATTAGAGATGTCTCCAGATTCCCATAGCACCTAAAGTTAGGCTTTTGTTTCAGAATCAAATAAAGCCTAGTATAAGAAATTATCTAAGGGAGGTATATATCACACTCACAGGAACAGTTCAAAGGGATTCAGACGATGCTAGTAGATCAGTGAATACAGCAGGATTTCTTTTTTCCTAATTTTTCAAGAAAGCTTACTTTTGGTGGAAGGTGGATGCTTGTAAACGTGCTCATTTGTTAGTAATTGCAGAGAATAAAAAGTAAAGAATGAACCTGTCAGTACTTGACTACCAGATCATGTAGAGAAGTGCTGAATTAAAAGGTTTGGAAAGAAAGCACAAATGGCCCAATTCAGAAATCCAAGCACCTGCTTTCACTCCCAAGCTACAGTCTTTTCTTATGCATCTTAATGTGTCTGGTAGACTTTAATATTTTTTTTAAAATAAAGGTTACTGTATGAACAGTGTTATTTACAGGTTTGTGCAAATGCGAAAAAAATTTTTCCTGGAGTCTTCAGGGAAGGGAGCAGCCCTTTGCTATCTACCGATGGAAGTTAGACAGAGATTTGCTTTTGGGAACTAAAAAGGCATTTGAAAGACACAGGGTTATCTGACATGCAGGTGCCATGTGTAGAAAATATGATCATTATTGAGTGGTATGCTGCTTAAGATAGGCCATCAAGCTTCGTGGTTGGAATGTAAAATATTTTGCAAAGGAAAACAACCAAAGATGCTTTTGGAAACTGATTTGTAAGGAATGTTTATACTAAAGCAGGTTAATAAAGAGAACCTTTTTTCTTTACTGAGTGATGCTACCCAAGTCATACCTGAATATTCTACAGGGGTGGCTTGGACAAAGACACCTGCCCAGTAACCCAGAACCTCTTGACTGTAATTTCCTTTCTTTCTAACACTGAGACATTTAAGAACAAACATTATAGTTTACAGAGAAAAACCTTAGCTGCCAAAGTATTTTCCCTGTCATTTACTCTGAAGAAACTTGTTAGAAACAGTGAGTCCTGTGGAGGCTCTTTACAGCTTCAGCCCTGCGTTAACCTCTAGCATTGCAGATTGCCCATCCCTTTGCTGCGTTCTGCTGTTCTCCCAGGTATAGGTGGCAGGGCTGCTCAGCTTCACTGAATTACTCAAACACACAGATATGCAAAGGCCTGCAGCAGAACCCAAGCAGTGCCTGCCAAACAGGAGCTGATTCCAGGGTGTGATGAACAAGACTGCCAGATGGGTGGCTGACGCAGCCTGGAAATTAAAATATGAATATAGCTATATATGAATAGATACATTAGGCTTCCCTTGGGTTTTTTTGTGGTACTGAAAATGCACGCAGTTGCTTGAAAGCCCAAGGTAAAGACTGGGTAGTTTAAAAAGTCATTATCCCTGTGGGGTGCTTTCAGCAATTCAGGTAAGCTCCAGTACAGTAATGTAGGTACTTGCTGGGGTTTAAGTGCTTTTGAAATAGATTTTCACAAACAAAAAAAGCCTCTGGATTGTTACAAATTGTGTAAGACTCAAAGTAAAAGTGGACAGAAAGAATGATCATGCTTGCCTGGGTGACTTTCAGATCCTTTGTGAAAAGCATGTTTTAAATTAAAAAAAAACCCTAGGTATTCCAAAAAGTCTGTTTGAACAGCTGTCTGCTTTCTCACAGCATCGTGTTTGTCATTCCTAGTGAATTCAGTGCCAATGGCTGTGATCTTTCTGCTTTCAAAAATAAACAGCTTGGGGTTTGTAGTCCAATATTAATTTTTTTCTCCTCCTAAATGTCAGATACAGTCAAATTCTGTCAAAGTTGACTCTTCCCAGAGAAGTGTTTGCTCTTCTCTTATTGTTTTCTGTCTCCTTTGCTTTGCATCCCTGGGATCTCCCTTGTTGTGGCCTGGTTTTCTGCCTTTTGACTTGTAAGATAGATGCCTAAGGGAGAGCCCTCTGTTGTTTGGCTAAAAGAGCAAGCAGACACTGTGCACACAAATAATTCTTATAAACAAAAATAGCACAGTTCTGGTTTCTCACACAGTCTAGAATAGTTTTAGATGCACTGATATGCTAATATTCTCTCTCAGACTTGTCTCAAAGCTGTATTTCCCTGTGGAGTGCTGCCCTCCAAGTGTTCTCCTTTATGGAAGCAGAGTAGGTGGGACTCCTGCAGCGTGGGTTGGGATGGCAGTACATGGCTGTCCTCCCTGTTACCTGGAATGCATTGTTCTTCCACACTTGTGCATTTTGAATCAAGAAATACAGCTTTTCCCACTCTTTGAATGCTGGAAATTTTAGCAGAAATAAGCATTCTCTCTTTCTTTTTATTCTTTTTTTTTCTTGGGGATATTTTGGTCCTGACAGGGTAAAGTAGAGAATAAAATGTAGCTTAGACTTTTTAGCCATTATTTTTGAAAAGTTTATGTAGTGATCGCTCTTGGGGAACAATATGCAGAGGGTTTATCTACAGTAAATCTTATTTCTTTCCAGATCAAAACGCTGTTGTAATTTTCATCAATAATTATAGCTAATTATATAACTAAATTTATATTAATTAATTTCTCTTAAATTATGTATTTTATTAAATTAGACAGATTAGCCATACAGATGCATGTGTATGTGTACACTGCCTTTTTCCATTATCTGCTTCTTCTTCTTTGTTCTTCCTTAAAGGAGCCATGTAAGAATGTGGAAGTATGGCTAAAGTAATTTATTGCATGTTCTACCCTGACCCATAGAACTATAACATTTAATTAATATTTTGGAAGGATTTTGTAAGATCTCTTTTCTTTTTTCTGTGTAGAGATATCTTTACAAACTGGGTTTTTTTCCCTCCTGAATGGATACAATTTCTCCTAGTATATGTATATGGAAATGTATATGGAAAAACTAAAAATAGAAGGTATTTTAAAATTATGTGAAAAACTTTTAATAGTATATGCTTTAAAAAAAAGAATTTTTCCTTAGTCTGCTAACAGGAAGCCTAGTCTGGACTGTACTGCCTTTTCAGTTGTGTGGAATGTTGCAGTCCAGGTGGTTTGAGACCAAGATCATATTTATGTTTGTGACTCACAGTGAGCGATGCTTTTGTCATGTTCTCTGTGTGCTACTATGTCTTAACCTCATAATTTACCTAACAAGGTGAACGTGATAGTGCAGATCAGGGTGCTTAAAAGTAAAATTTGTACTTAAAAGTGGACAGAATGTCTTAAGGAGTGGACTTTTGCTAGACTTACGAGAATTCTTAAATATAAATGGATATTTAGTTTTTTTAACTGCATCCTGTAAAATTTGCATTGAGATGCTCAAGGTGACATTGGAAAGAGGGTGCAGTTTTCTCCTTCAGATGAAGAGCAGTGCTTTTAGGATGCATGAGAAACAATTGCCTGTATTCCAGTTTCTGCAGTAAGTCAGGGCAGAGGCTTGAGATAACATCTCTTTGTGATAGCATTACCAGTTGTTACACTGTTCTTAATTCCATTCATTTTAAAAGCAGCAATGAAGCCTTTCTTACCTGCTAGATGTTTCCATAACATAATGGTGGGGTTGACAGGGAAGTTTCGAAAATTAATGGCCTAAGGGTTTGTAGAAAACACTAGAAAAATTCATTTAGGGAGATCTTTTTCTTAGCAGTTGGTTTCAGAATTGCCATATTACTTTCTGTTTCCTGTAAGCATTAGCTAAATGCGTAAAGCATTGGTAATCTAATTTTTCTTAAAAACTCTGTTTTGAACAGTACTCTTGGGTCGTTCAGGTGCCAAGTTTTTGCTGATCTGCCATAAAGCTTTTCAGTAGGAACCTTTTTATTGGAACATTATTTATTGAACCAGTTTTCCAGCCAGCACAGAAGATTGTGCTGTGCTTCCTGTTGTCCTGTTTTAGGCTGAATAATCCGATGTGTCAGCCTTCCCATAGATGTGTTTCTTGCTGGGGGATTGGGCTTGATGGCTGTGTTTAGGGCAGAATTGTGTTTGCAGCCCTCCTCATTTCCCATCTATGTCCTGTTTTTCTCAGGAGAAAGAGATTGCCTTGTTGGAAGTGTCTAAAGGGCAAGGAACAGCCAGTCTCAAAGTCTGAACTTGTGTTAGGGTCAGGGTTTGAGTTAATTTCTGTCACTGAGAACAGAAGAGAGGAAATAGTTCTTTCAGCTGATATGATAAGAAGAAACTCTTCTTGTTTTGCTGTATTCAGTTGTAAAACAAAGGACAATACGTGGTCATAAAAAAATTTCTTACACAGAGTTTGTTCTATTTCTTCTTATACATAAGCATATGATAAATACTGTGAGCTGTGGTGATTTGGGTTGTGGTTTTTCTGGGTTCGTGGTTTTTTGGGTTTTTTTGGAGGTTTCTTGTGTGATTTGCTTTTCTTTTTTTGTGGCGAGCCTGAGTCTTTCAATCTCACTTATGCTTCTAAAGCACCATCTTGAAAGCATATGTTCAGTAAGCTGCTCATGCTGTTTGTGTGTTGAAACCCTTGCTGAAAGAAGAGTGGCATCAAACTGATACCTCCAGGAGTTTCAATGAAGAACATGTCTGCATTTCTCAGCACCAGTGGTTGCTTCTAAGTCAGTGTGTCAAATCCTCTCTTCCCTGGGTCAGACTACAGCCATTTGGTTTTACATCTTCATGTAAAACCAAATGGCTGTAGCAGTCATGGAAGGACTGAGAACATACACATTGCTGGCTTGAGCACAGAGACCACCCTTCTATTCCCCTAGGCTGATTAGAGTTTGCTGGGAGTTTTGTGATAGTGCATTTCCTAATCAGTTGTTAATGAAAAGCAAAAGGGGACACACATCCAGAGAACAGGAGTAGTGGTAGGTTGCTCACTGCAGTTGTTGTGTGCCACCTCTACAACTAGAATGAAAAGAGGGAGTCAATAAAAACAATCTCTTAATTCTTGAAACCATGTAGCACCTGGGAAAGACGCTTCCAAATTCAAGAATAGTTGAGAAACTGAAACCTCTCCAGGCTGTCTTTAGGGAAACATGCCCAAAAGGTTTGAGAAGAGGAACACTTGTCTAACTGAGGGAAGAGAAAGGAAAAAGGAGTAACATCTATAGGCCAATATAATTTTACAGCTGTTTGAAAAATGCAGAGCTTACAATAGCTGGGTGTTGTAACCATGGGATGTTTTCTGTCCTGCAGGCACACATATCATTCTGTTTCAACACCTCCTGTTTGCCCTCAGAAAAATATAGCTGATGTGAAGCTCCAGACAGGACCCACATCCATACACAGCTCTGATGCAGTCATTATTCACCCTGGTGCTATGCTTGCAATGCTGGATCTTCTGGCCTCTGTTGGATCAGCAACACACCCAGAGGTAAGGGAAAAAAAAGTGTGGTCTGAAGCTTTGGGAGTTGCTGGGGGAAGGAATGGCTGTGGGAAATAGGAAAGCTGGTGATGTCCTCTCATTTTGTACGGAAAAACTAATATATTTCACAGGCTGAGTTGTATAACTGGTGGCATAGAGATCTGGAAGAAATTGCTTTATTTCATGGGCTTTCTTTTGTTTATCTCTTTCAAACTCTTGTTAGTAATGTAAGTTTAAAGAACGGTCTGAAGTAGCCATCATGTAAGTTTCCAAGCACTGTGATTAATTCATGTTTTCCCTGATATATCAGGTATTAATGCATACTGTGAGGACACAGGACTGAGCATCATATCTTGGGCTATGCACACTGTTTGAAGGAGCTGGAATATGTTCTAGTTCTAAAGTTGTTCTAGTTAAAGTTTAAAGTTCTAAATTTGTTCTAGTTCTAAGTTATACTGACTGCTTTGTACAATTCCCAACCCAAAATGTCTTTGAATATGAAGGATTTATTGGACATTTTTGGAAGTTGCTTATGGAATTTTTGTTTGAGATGTCTTCCCTCAAGAATACTTTTTATTAAAAAAAAAAAAAAAAAGGGTTCTGAAAGCTTGCATGAATTACTGGATTCTTCTTTCTTGGTCTCTACTGGTCATGAGTGTGGTAACTTTCTGCCTTCATGACATAAATTTGACAATTGTGTTGCATACGTCTTTAGTTTTTTAGAGGTTATGGTGGTGATGGGCAGCAGAATGAAGCTCATATAATCCAAGAGGAAGTTAGTTAGCAACCTGATACCCAGGTTAAACACTCACAAATCTATGGGGCTGATGGAATCTGCCCAAGGGTGCTGAGGAAGCTGGTGGAAGTGCTCACTGAGCCACTTTCCATCATTTACCAGCAGTCCTGTCTAATCAGGAAAATTACAGCTGACTGAAGTTTAGTCAATGTGATGCCCATCTACAAGATTGTCCAGGGGAAGCACAGGCCCCTCAGTCTGACCCCAGTGCTGGGGAAGGCTGTGGAGCAGATCATTGCACATCCCGTGCTGCAGCATGTACAGAACAGTTGTGAAATCAGGCCCAGCCAGCATGGCTTTACGAAAGGCAGGGCCTGCTTAACTAACCTGGTCTCCTGTGACAAGGTGACCCTCTTGGTTGATGAGGGAGAGGCTGTGGATGTTGTTTACCTGGACATTAGTAAAGCTTCTGGCACTGTTTGCCACTGCATTCTTCTGGAGAAACTGGCTGGTCGTGGCTTGAGTGGGTAGACTCTTTGCTAATTTAAAACTGGCTGGGTGGCCAGGCCCAGAGTGGTGGTGAATGAAGTTACACCCATCTGGCAGATGGTCACCAGTGGTGCTCCCCAGGGCTCAGGACTGGGCCAGATCTGTTTAGTGTCTGTGTTGATCTGGACCAGGGAATCAGGTACACCCTCAGTCAATTTGTGGATGGCACCAAGTTCAGCCAGAGTGCTGACCTGCTGGAGGGCAGGAAGGCTCTGCAGAGGAATCTGGACAGGCTGGATTGATGGGCTGACGGCAGTTGTGTGAGATTGCCAAGTGCTGAGCTCTGCTCTTGGGTTGCAACATCCCAGACAGTGCTGCAGGCTGGAGAAAGAGTGGCTGGAAAAGACCTGGGAATGCTGGTCTGCAGTATGGGCAAGCTGTGCCCAGGTGCCCGAGAAGGGCAATGGCATCGTGGCCTGTATCAGCAAGTGTGGCCAGAAGGAGCAGGGCAGTGACCGTACTTGGTACTGCTGAGCCTGCACCCCAAATCCTGTGTCCAGCTCTGGACCCCTCACTACAGGAAAGACAATGAGGTGCTGGACCCTGTCCAGAGGAAAGCAGAGGAGCTGAGGAAGGGTCTGGAGCACAAGTCCTGAGAGGAGTAACTGAGGACGCTGGGAGTGTTTTAGCCTGGAGAACAGGAAGCTCAAGGAGGTTCCTTACCTCTCTCTAAAACTACCTGAAAGTAGGTTATAGCAAGGCGAGGGGCAGTCCCAACAAGTCAAACAAGTAATAGGCTGAGAGGAAATGGCATCAAGTTGTGCCAGGAGAAGTTTAGGTTGGATATTAGGAAAATCTTCACCTAAAAGGTTGTTAAGCACTTGAATGGGCTGCCTAGGGCACTGTTTGAATCACCAGGCATCCAAGTCTTTAAAAGACATGTAGATGTGGCACTTGGGAGCATGGTTTAGTGGTGGGCTAGGCCATGGCTGGGTAAAGAGTTCAACTCAGTGATCTTAAAGGTCTTTTCCAACCTAAATGATTATGTCTCTAAGTTACTAGGAATAACTTAATAGTCACAAAAATAAGAGTTTCTAGTTCCCTCTAAGCTGGCTGTCTTTGCTGGTGAAAAGTAGAGGTTAGTTTAACTATTCTTACCTGAATTATTTTTCTTGACTATAGTTCTGCTAATCCTTTGTCTAATTACCTATTTTTGTGCAGAGTGTTTCTTCACACAGACATGTGCACACACACACCCTGAAAACACACAAGTGCATGCACATATATTTAAGTATAGTTAATTTTCTGTATTTATTGCTAATGTTAGTTTCCTTTCTATTATTATGTATAAAGCCTTTCTTCTGTTTTCCTCCTCAGTTTGCACTTTGTCAAGCCCTGTGCTGTTCTCTTTTACAGCATGCGCTGGATCTGCAGCTGGCAGTGGCCAACATCCTGCAATCTCTGGTGCATACAGAGAGAAACCAGCAGGTCATGTGTGAAGCTGGGCTCCATGCACGACTTCTGCAAAGATGCAGCGCTGCTCTGGCAGATGAGGACCACTCCTTGCATCCCCCACTCCAAAGGATGTTTGAAAGGCTGGCCTCCCAGGCTCTGCAGCCCATGGTGTTGAGGTCAGGATAGCGCAATATCCCATTTTTTCTCATCAAATAGGTTGTATCTTGACAGAGAGAGACTTTTTACCAGGGCCTGTAGTGACAGGAGCAGCACTACAGGTTTTAAAGTGCAAGAGGCTGGATTTAAATTAGACTTGAGGAAGACCTTTTTTATGGTGAAGGAGCTGAGACACTGGAAGAGGTTGTCCAGAGAAGTTGTGAATGTCCCATCACTGGAGTTGTTCAAGGTCAGGTTAGACAGGGCTTTGAACAACCTAGTGTAAGTGAAAGCAGTACCAGCCCACAGCAGAGGGCTTAGACCAAATGACCTTTAAAGGTCCCTTCCAACCCAAACTGTCCTGGGGTTCTGTGATCTCAGCTGTAGGAAGGAATTTAATTGTATTATTTCCTATGGATCACTGGCTGGCTGACCTGTAGCCAGGACGGCTGCTCGGTTCCCCTCAGTGACATGTAGCTGTGTCAGAAGGGATTCTGCAAGGAGCCCTCTAGCTCATGGTCACATTACAGGGGCTTAAGCTTCTCTAAGCAGAGACATTGAGCCTGTGTAGCTCTGTACTGAGATAGTACTTTTATCTAGAGATACAGGTGTTGATAGCTGTGAAATGATTCCCCCAGCCAAATAGAACACACTGGTAAAATAAAGCTGAAGTCTCTTACTTCAGCCTATGATCTGCCTCTCATGAAGAGTTCCCCTTGCTGGACATGCATCATCAAATGTCCTGATGTTCTCCTGCAGAATGCAGCAGCCTCCTGCCATGTTTTCAAGTGATGAGAAGGGAGTTATCAAAATTGCTTTATTTTATGATAAATTACTTTATCAAAAGTGCTTGATTATTCAAAATAGTGTTAACTTTTGAGAGCATGTGTTCCAAAATTAAATTGTTTTGAATGGATCAAATATGTTATGGATTGTAATTATGCATTGGGTAATTTTCTTAGTTAAAAGTTATGTTTATTGCAAGCAATTACTGACTTTTTTAAAAAGTGCTATTAGATTTGGTGCCACTATAGGCAAATAAGTAGAGAAAAATACTTCCGAATTTTTTTTCTCCTTCTTAGGGAATTTCTACGCCTGGGAAATCCTTTGAATTGCGGAGCCTGGGACAAAAAGTTGTTGAAGCAGTACCGAGTGCACAAACCCAGCTCACTGAGTTTTGAACCAGAAATGAGAAGTAGGTGCTGAAGTGCTAAAAATGTGTGTAAATAATGTTTCACTCATGTCCCCCAATTGCATACCTGTTTAAAATTTTTAGATAAGCATTCATAACAACCCAGCTTTACCCCAGCTTTGTATGAATGTGAAATCATCAGCACAGTCAGACTGGAAAAGTTGTAAAACCAGAGGGAATGTAGTACTTATATTGAATATATATCCAGCAAAGATTATTGCAGGTTTTTATTTTAGGAAGTAACTGTTAAATATGGTAGTAGTTTGTTTTAAGTCTTGCGTAGGTCCTGCATTTGTAGTTACTTAACATTATTTTTTCTCAGCTACTTTTGCATGCACACAGCAAATAATTATATCTGTGTTAGTATCTCGCATGGGTTCACTAAGGTGTCAGATAAAATAACTGCTCAATCTCCTATTATTATCCATGAGTTGTAGAGCTTGGGAATAGCTATTCATGTAGTATAGGAGAGTCTCAGTAAATTATAATACAAAGAAATTGTTGAAAAGTTTCCAAAGCACAAGATATTTATTTCTGTGTGTCAACTTGGTCATTATATGGCTGGCTGTAACATAACATTAAAAATAGCTTAGTTGAAATTTTTGAAATATTTAAAAGAAACTAGAAAGTGTCTTAGATGATACCGGATAAGCATTTAATCGTGAAATAAATAAGCAAAATAAATTAACTGAATTCGTGTTATATTATCTTGTTCAGTAGATTTTAAAAGAAGGGAGAAGAAGAGATTCAATTTATCTCTTGGCCAGTGTTCTATTTATTTATATATATATATTTGCATTAGAGTATTATCACCGGGAAAAATAAACAATGAGAACAATGAAAATGTGAGACTAGAAAGTTTTTAGCCTAGGAAAGAGAATGCAAAGCTACCTCCTGAATACCACAAATTATGTTTAATTGCCTAATCTAAATTTACTTTCTGTTCACTAAGAGCTCTGAGACTGCATCTGAAAAAGCACATAGCAGAGTTTTCCTGGCTTGTTAAGTCAGGTAGCAGGAATGCATCTAAAGAGGAACCTCTGCAAAAAGGACACTGTGCTGACATGAGATAATGCGGGAGGGCCTCGTGGCTTTACCACAAACTTTCCTTGGCGTGTTGTGCAAGATGTCCATCTTTCTGCCTTGGTTGTACATTTTTATAATCAAAGCAATGCTGCCCAGCTCGTTATCTTATGAGAGGCTGAACTAGCTGACAGTCTGTGGACACTTTAGCTATTGCACCAGACTTGAAAGGTCCAAATAAACAGCCTTAAAATGCCACCCTGTTGCAAAGCTGTATTGCAATGCTGTGTTGTTTCTTGGCTTCTCCTGTAGATAGCATGGTCACCTCCATGGAAGGTCTGGGTCCCGACAGCGTCTTCAGTGCGCACGAGGACAGCCACTACCGGATAAGCAAGAGCCTGCTCAAGCCAGCAGAAGGGAGCACAGTGCCCCTGACCAGAGTCAAGTGTTTGGTCTCCATGACAACCCCACATGATATCAGGCTTCACGGATCATCGGTGACACCGGCGTTCATCGAGTTTGACACATCTCTGGAAGGGTTTGGGTAAGGTCCTGCTGTGCTCTCATGTGGCGTGGGGCACAGTGCAGTGTTTGCTTACTTCCTGCTTTCCCAAAGGAATGCTTTTAAATTTTAATAGACTGTTTGCAAGTAAGGAACAAATGAACTCGTTTGAAGAGGAGAAAGGAATGCTTCGAGTCACTAAATTTCCACTTTCCCATTCATTAATATCTTGATAAAAAATGCTTGTTTGCCATGTGTGAAAGTGAAAAAAAAAGAAGTATGTGTCATTGATGGGACCCTCTCAGTTCTGGGTTTCACATCCCTTTTAAAACAAAGGAATGCCAACATACCCTTGAAGGGTTGCTGTCATTTACGTATGACATTTGGATGGCACGGGTATTCTGAGACCCACTTAAAATTGCTGAAAAACATGAAAATGTGAAATTGCATCAGAAATACAAATGAAGCAGACAAGGCAGCTATGATGAGTTAGAGAACTGAAAGAAGCTTAGTATTACTAACTGGAGGCGTAGCCTGGATATCATGCTTAGCTAATTTTTTCTTTTAGCACCACTTACTTGTTTTTCTCTCTCTAATTAAACACCTGCTGAGTGAAGCACTTTTTTGACGATCATGTAATATGATTTAACTATTCAGAAGATGAAAGCATGACACCATTCTCAACATCTGTTTAAGAAAAATGTTTGATCTTTTTGGTTATAAAAATGGAACAGTAAAACTTGAATACTTGGGAGCTCTGCTGCTGTCTGCATTCTCTTTTCAGCTCTGTAAAGCAAGGATGTAGCTTCCATTTTCCATCTACCCTTAATATCTAACACAGTCAGGGACAGACTTATTTTTTTAGTAAACAAATGTTACTCTAATCTGCGTTCTACATCCTTCATAAGAGAGAAGAAAAGAAAATTGTCTGGACCTAAGAACTTGAAATAGGCTGGCAAAATGAATTTTCTTTGTGTTTGCTTCAAGAGATTTGTGGGTACTGGTAACATGTCCAGAAGTAACTCACATAATGCAGTTGTGACTTCTTGTAATTTCAGCAAGTCAACTAAGAAAGCTTCTGTAATACATTTAGAAAAACAAAAAAAATTAATAACTTTTTTCCTTCCATTGATTTCCTTTGTGCATCAGAGGCTCTTGTAAGGACCAAGCATAGTTAAGTTAGAGGAATATGATGTTAGTTTGAGAGCATACTTTCTTTAGATAGGAATGCCATTGTCTGCAGTTGCCAGATCCTTTGACTATTTAGCTGATCCAGTCTCTTCAGAAAGTTCAGAACAACTCAAAGGCTGCTGCAAGATGCAGGGTGCCCACAAGGGAACATCTTAGGCTATGGAGCCACATGGGCATGACTCTATACCTTCACACCAAAGGCTTACACTGCCAAAGTTCTTTGTGCCAGAGATACTTTAGACTCACAATGAGCAATCTGGAAAATTAATTCCTATTTTTCATTACTACATAAGTCACCAAGCATGTGTGCTTATGGTATATTTTTCTAAGCTATGTTTTGTTTGTATTGAACTCCACTTACACTGACTTCCATAAACTCCAGTGTGTTACTGGTCTTGTGTTTAACAGCTGCCTGTTCTTACCAAGTCTGGCTCCCCACAATGCACCTACAAATAATGCTGTCACTACAGGACTTGTTGATGGTGCCGTTGTGAGCGGAATTGGAACTGGTGAGTATCCAGTGTGACTGGTGACAAAGAGTGTTTTGTGTCTGATGTTTACTTCTCTTAGACTTCTTGATTAGCCATGAACTGATAGTACGGTGTTGGACACTGTGCACCCACAATCAGGAACTTCTTGTGTCTTTTTTTCTAAATGTGTTTCTGATGCCCCCAAGATAGTGAAAAGCAATATAAAATATAAATGTGTGATTGCTTTAAAATGCAAAGCTTAAAGTAGAAGGCTAAATTGTAATCAACTAACATGTATGAGTAATAAGCCAGATGCATTAAGAAAAAGTGGAGGTCGTAGTGTGTAGAGAACATAGGAAATGTGGAGAGAATTGTAATGCTGTACTTGTGACTTTGTTCTGTTGAATCCTTGACTGCATTTATTACAGCTGTAGTTGCACACACCATCACAAAAGCCCCAGCTAAATTGTCTGCCATCACTTTTACATGTTGTTGTGGATTATTCACCCTTCAGAAACTGGAATGCTTAATTAAAAGCTGTGGGATTAATTGAACATGGTCACTTAGTTGTTAAGTCTAAAAACTAAGGTGAAGGCTTACTGCAGTAAGATAGTAAGATAGAATTAGTGGGAGCATCCTGGGATATTAGGTGGAGTTAGATGTATGTGGTAGACAGATTTTCCCTTAACAGGGGCTTCTCCAGCATCTGAGAAAACACAGCTAGTGTTAGCTGAGCTGATATGAAAAAAGGACCAGGATCAAGTAGGTATCCTAACTGCAGCTATGTAATGGGCTTCTTTTTATTTTTAGGTGAAAGGTTTTTCCCACCGCCATCTGGTTTAAGCTACTCAACTTGGTTTTGCATTGAACATTTTAGTACACCTCCCAATAACCATCCTGTGAGACTCCTCACTGTAGTGCGGCGCGCCAACTCCTCGGAGCAGCATTACGTCTGCCTTGCCATTGTCCTCTCGGCAAAGGACCGCTCACTGATTGTTTCAACTAAAGAAGAATTGCTTCAGAATTATGGTAGGAGTTGTGCCACATCATCAGCTAATGCTGACAGTATTATAGGGATGCAACATCAAGTTTACTTTAAACCCAGTATCCAGAAGAATTGTGTGCTGGAACTTTAATTGCTGCTTCACCAATTCCTCATTTTTTGACAATGGAAAAATGTAAACATTAATTTATGGAGCTTTTATAATTTCCAAAGAAGGTTTGATTTCTGAATATAAAAGAAAAATTTTTGCCAAAACCCCAGGTAATAAGTATTCAAGAGAGGGATTACATCATTGATTTTGAAAGGTTTTGCCTTTGATTTATATTGTGTCATTTGTTTTAGACATCATCTTTTGAGGTCTTGATGTGCAAATTTTAACTGTCTTTGCTTTGAGGAAGTTTGGAAATAGTAAACTAATAGGTTGAAGGCTTTTTCAGTCTGGATAGTCCAGTACTGGAGGGATTTTTGAAGGCAAGCAGTCATTCACTTCGTATTCTAATGCTGCGGTCAGTTTTCAGAAACAGTTTGTGTCTCCATTCAGTATCTGTGACCAAAGGAGGAATTACAGGAGGTGTAGTGAAGATCTAAGTGAAGCTGGTGATATCAATAAATTTGCTAGAGAGCTATCAGTGCACTCAGGGGCTTGAGGATGAGCTGTCTCTAGCCTTGTCCTCCATCAGAGCCTCCAAAAGTGGTTGGTTCTGACAGGCTGTTGCACACTGAGTCTGTGGAGGAGCTGAGAGGAGCAGGGCAGCCTTCTGCATGTGTTTCAGGCTAAGCTCTTCACCGACCAGCCCAAAGGGTTGTCAAAAACTGTTCCTGCTTCTGTTCTTTACTTTTGAGTAGGCAGCACTAATACAGAATTTGTACCATTGTTGTTATTAAAAAAACTCTCACAAGGAACTAAGCGGACTGTTACCATGAAAGTAAGGAATAATCTGTAAACAGACATTCACATCATTAACTGCAGCAGTCTCCCTTGGCAGAAGTCAAATTCAAAATCTGAAACTTGGGAGTTGAAAACCCATAGTGTAAAGTAGGAATTAAACCGCCTAAATTACAAAGATACTGACAGTGCTTTCTTTCTCAGAGGACCAAATTCTTAGGGAATGAAGCAAGTTTATCTTCACACTAACTGTTTTAGCTGCACTGAAGCTATAGTTCATATGTTTTAGTTTAGTGTGCACCTATAATCAAACTCCCTGAAAGAGATTGGATTTGAAAAGGCTTTGTCAGAGAAGATATGAAGGTTTCTGAATATAGAGACCGTTTTTTTACTTCAGCCAGGACACTATGCTTCACTCAAATGCTACCTTGTAGTGTCTAAGTCATAGTTGGTGGTGTACTGTTGAGTGCTGAGCAGGTAGGGACCTGAAGAACTGAGACTGGAAGTGCTGTGTGCAACACAGGGATTGGAAGTGCTGATAGTCTCTTGTAAGAATAAATGGGGTGATTTAAGGACCCTGATTGAGGGCAAGAATTGTGCTTAGAGATGTTTGGCTAAGAAAAAGAACTTGAGATTATTTTTGTATCTGAATGTTAGTTCTAAATACTCTAGCTTTAACATTTTCCTTGTGCTGTTTCTAAAGAAATGAGTGTTCTCCCTGTGCAGGCAGCTGTTGTGCTAAGAGGATTAATGATATCTTTTCCTTCAGTATGAAAGAGTGAAGAGAGATGTGAAAAAGTTCATGGTTGAAACATTCCCTGGGTTTTGGGCAATTTCCTTTTTCTTTTTTTTCTTTCTGTTGGGACAGCTTTTAAGTAGAGTAAGGGTCATTTTTGTGATGCAAAAGTGGGAATAAAAAAAAAAGTGGGAGTATGGTTATCATCCTCTCCACAGTGTGAGAAAGGTGAAAAATAGCTCTGTGGGTTTCTGGACACGTCTGTTGGTTCTTGGTGACTGCTACTGTAGAAACTTCTTCAGGAAAACAATAAAAGATCTTTCTGTAACTTGCATGTCAGCAAGAGAAAGTAAAACCTTGAGCCATCTAGCAATTCCAGCTGAAATTTTGAAGGGAGCGGAGAAGGTATGAAGTAAAATACAATTGTCAAAAGTCTAAATATATCTTGAGATTTTTAAGCTCTTGTAACATTTCTGCTGGTGCCCACTAACTGATGCTTTTCCTTTAGTTGATGACTTCAGTGAGGAATCATCATTTTATGAAATTCTTCCCTGTTGTGCCCGTTTCCGCTGTGGTGACCTCATTGTGGAAGGCCAGTGGCATCACCTAGTTCTGGTCATGAGTAAAGGCATGCTGAAGAACAGCACAGCTGCACTCTACCTCGATGGACAGCTTGTTAACACTGTTAAGGTAAAATAAATCTTTCAATTCTCATTTTTACTGCTTTGAGTGATTTTTTTTCTCTGTGCAGTAAAAAAACCTTACAAGAAAAAAGTGCAAAATCAACCACCACCACCACCACATCCAAAAGGTGGTCACCCCCAACAGAATAGAAAAAAACCCCAACCCAAGCAACAAAACAAAAAACAGCAAGCAAACACCACATTTATTTGCAAAGATCAATACCTCATTGTTAGGTGGAAGAAACTGCAGAGAGCAGTGAAGACCACTGTGGGCCTGTCCCTGAGCACAAAATATTCCCAAGCTGTAACGGATATCCAAACATCTTTTGACAACTGGCAGGTGTTGGCTTTAAGGTATAAAGCATAACCTGGTGTGGGGTTTAAACTAGCTAATGTTATCATACTCTGCTGTAGGTAAAACAGCATGTTGACTTTCAAAGTTTACCTCCCAGTATTGCTTTTGCAAGAGGAGGACTACATTATATTATGCTGACAGCTGTAACACGAGTGTCTCTCTGGCCATCTCTCTGGCTACATGTTATAGCTACTAACAGAATTTTTACAATGTAAATAGAAAAAGGCCTGTGAGGTTATTGTCTTTATATATTGGCCAGGATCTTACTAGTGTATTTGTTTAACCATTTGAAAAGTCTTACTGAATTTAGTTCATCACATTTGCACTTTAGCTTGAAATGATGTAATTTCCAAAGGCTGGGAAGGGAGAAACAACACGACTTTGTGCACCATGTCTTTAGAATCAAGATACAGCTTCTTTAGGCACAGAATTATCATGTTTTCCTGTATTTCCATACACATCTTTGTCTTTTGATAGCCACTTCTGGTCTTCACATTTCCTTTCTGTTTAACGTTCTTCACTGTCTGGTTCAGTACATTGTCGGAATACCCTCCGTCACATAGCAATCATTTGGTATCTCATCTGGCTTGCAGAATGATTTGTGGACAAAATTTCTGATCTTGTCATGGTACCCTTGCTCCCTCGCTAACTCGCCTGTGCTTTGTTCCCTCACAGCTTCACTACATCCACAGCAGCCCCAGTGGCTCTGGCTCTGCCAACCCGCCCGTGGTCAGCACGGTGTACGCGTACATCGGCACGCCACCCGCCCAGCGCCAGCTCTCCTCCCTGGTGTGGCGCCTGGGCCCCACACACTTCCTGGAGGAAGTGCTGCCTGCCCCAGGGGTCAGCACCATTTACGAGCTGGGACCCAATTATGTCGGGAGCTTCCAAGCAGTTTATGTCCCATGTAAGTACAAGTCAGGTGGCACCTGGTAACTTGGGCTGTCTGGGCTGGAATTCTTGTGTGCGTACTGGCAGAAGAGGTGAGAGAGTATGCAGGAGCAGGGAGGAAAAGCTTGCTCTTCACAGGAAGAAGATTAGTAGCTGCTGTTGAAGAGTATGATAGGAATCCAAATTCTTGTGCTGAGATATAGTAGTAGTGTTTGTATTACTCACTTTGGTTTTAAACCAGTTAGAAAAGTCATTATTCATACTGTATGCAATATTTATCGGTAGAAAGTGAAATCAGAAAGGATACAAAATTTTAAAGATATAGTTTATATCTTATATAGTTTAAAGATAAAGTTATAGTTTTAAAGATATAGTTATATATTCTATTTGAATCTTGTGTCTCTCATACCATTCCAAGGCAGCTTTCCTATCAAAATGTTAAAAAAACAGTTGTCACAGGCAAAGATGCAGATTTACCAAATGCTTCTCTGGCTTTTGATTGCTTTGTTTTCCTTCAGAAGAGAAGGGAAGTTTACAGCCTTTAGGCTGGACAATATCACATCTCAGCTATTTGCAAAATCTTTTTTTTTGCAGTGTAAGTTGCTTAAGGTTTTACTGTTCAAATTAAAAGAAAAACAATGCCATTAATGAAGGGAACTTCTGTTTTGTCTTTAAGGTAAAGATTCGAAGTCTGAAGGAATCAATCCATCACCGGTATCTTTGGTACCAGAAGAAAAGGTCTCCTTTGGTCTCTATGCACTGTCAGTTTCTTCATTTACAGTGGCAAAAATAAGGAAAGTTTACAACAAGTTGGATAGTAAAGCTATTGCCAAGCAGGTATGTTGGGAAGTCAGGCAGTAAATGTGTATGACTTTTTCTTTTCTTTTAACTTACTTCAAGACAATTTGTTCAATGCAGCCAGGAACAATCTAGTCCGATCCCCCTCCTGTGGGCAAGGACACTTTTCACTCTGTCAGGTTGCTCAAAATGTATTCCAACCTGACCTTGAATGCTTCCAGGGACTGAGAACTCACAGCTCCTCTAGGCACTAGATGGCCGATCTTGGGGCTTCTGTGATGGGGTGACTGCATCAGTGGATAAGGGGAGGGTTACAGATGTGGTTTACCTGCACTGCTGTAAAGCCTTTGACATAGTCCCCCACTTCATCTTTCTCTCTAAATTGGAGAAATATGGATTCAGTTGGTGGGCTGTTAAGATGTATGAGAAAGTGGTTGGACAGTTGCATGCACTGGGTAATGGTCAATGGCTCAGAGTCCCAATGGAAATTGGTGACAAGTGCTGTCCCTCAGGAGTCCATGTGGGGGCCAGTATTATTTAATACCTTCATTAATGACAGAGAGGGATCAAGTGCACCCTCAGCACATTCACTGATGAAACTAAGCTGAGTGATACTATTGACACACTTCAAGGACAGGATTCCATCCAGTGGGATCTGGATGAGTTCCAGGGCTGGGTGGGCCCATAGAAATGAGTCAGTTGGAAGCTCACGAGGTTTAACAACACCGAGTACAAGGTGCTGCACCTGGGTCAGGGCAATCCCTGGTATCAATCCAGGCTGGGGATGAGCAGATGGAGAGTAGTCCTGCTGAGAAGAACTTGGAGGTGCTGGTGGAAGTGGGGGCTGGACATGACCCACCCATGAGCATTCACAGCCCAGAAAGCCAGATGTGTCCTGGGCAGCATCCAAAGCACCGTGGGCAGCAGGGGAGGGAGGGGATTCTGCCCCTCTGCTCTGGTGAGACCCCGCCTGCAGTGCTGCATCCAGCTCTGGGGTCCCCAGCACAAGAAAGACATGGCCCTATTGGAGTGAATCCAGGGAAAACCACCAATGTGGTCAGAGGGATGGAGCATCTCTGCTGAAAGGAAAGGCTTAATCTGGATTTGTTTTATGTTACTCCTGATCACAGTAGGAAAATTTGTAAGTTATGAATTTTAGGCTTGCATAAAAATAACCTCTTCCCTTCAACCCCTGCTGTTTTTTCTTGTTTTCTGCAGCTGGCAATTTCTTCTCATGAAAATGCCACACCTGTGAAGCTGCTACATAACTCAGCAGGACATTTGAATGGACCAGCACGCTCCATTGGTGCAGCTTTGATAGGGTATTTGGGTGAGTTGAGCTCTTAAGAATTATTATGCTTTAAAGTTATTAATTACTTGTCAGTAAGAACTTAGGTCTAGATAATAAATCATGTGATTGATGAATGTTAATGGTGCATTGTATTTATTGAACATCTTTATTTTTTATGGATTTACTAATAACTTTTTTTTTTGCTTACATGGTCATGGATGCTAGTTTCAGTTTATGATTCATTAATATGAAAATATATTCAATTACTTTACCTTAGGTCATAAACTATTGTTATATATTTCCTTTGCTTTCTCTTCTAAGGTGTCATAATTCTTCTAGTAACATTCTTTTTATAATTCAAGTAATGCTAAAATGAAAATTGCTTTCACATTTTCACAGTTATTTCTTCCAAAAATTTGATTTGAATATATTTTAATTCATTCTGTCTGTGCTCAGGAGTAAGAACATTTGTCCCCAAACCTGTTGCCACTACACTTCAGTACATTGGTGGGGCTGCTGCTATTTTGGGACTTGTAGCCATGGCATCAGATGTGGAAGGGTTGTATGCAGCTGTGAAAGCCTTGGTCTGTGTGGTAAAGAGCAATCCACTGGCCAGCAAAGAGATGGAAAGAATCAAAGGTTATCAGGTATGTAAGAAAGGTCTTAAAACAGACTAGGCTGATTGCATTGAATTTCACTGTTTGTCATCACAGTTCCCATGGAAATCTCTTGTTGTGTTGTAACCCAAGTTTCTCTTTAAAAGTTTCTTGAGGTCTTGGTTAATTAGCATAGATGAATTATTTACAATGTCTTTTAAAGGAGAGGGTGAAAAGTTTTTTGCTAAGCTGTTGTGCACATTTAGCTGCATTGCTGAAACTGAGCCTTCAGTAACATCACGGAAGAGCACAACTGTCATATTTGAATGAGGCTTTTCTTGTGATTTTGAACCCACCCCTGCAAGCCCAGGAGCTTGTGTCTCTGATGTGCCAGCAAGAGAGAGGATAAGGATACACAAAAAAAACCCAAACAAGTGAACTCCTAGAAGCATCCTTTTAAAGAGACTGCGTGGATTTTGTAGTTAGTGGTGCTGTTTCCTTTCAAGCTGAAAACATTAATTCTCCACGGGGATGGGGAAAAGGCAATTGGTTGGTTTGTTGATTCGAAGAGGTCTTCACATGAGCAATGTGTTTTATGTTTCTCATGGAGGTTGCTTTACTGAAATGGAAAGTTCTGTGGTTTGGACTGTGTATTTACAAACCTTGAAATGGTAGTGCCTGGTGCAGATACATCAAAATGTATCATTCCAAAGAGCCTGGTGCAGACCTTGGCTTACTGTGAGCAAACAAGTCTAGACAGTCTCCTTCTTGTATCATGAGTAGTCACTGGATCGTCACAAATGACTTTACATTCCACTTGTATTGAGATCAGCAAATAGTGTGGTTTGAGGGAGATTCCCAGAAATCTATGTTTTTTTAGTGTTTCAATGAGTATGGTAAAGATGAACAGGCCAGAATGTTGAGTGTTTAAACAAGTTTGCTTCAGAAGAGACCATAACAGTAAATCTGGCAAATGGTTCTTTCCCAGCCCAGGTTATAAGTTAGAGCACAAGTGGGGATTGCAGTCATGCCTGGGGAACAAAGCATAGCAAGAAAAAAAGAGGCTTATTCATATTTATGTTACTTTTTTTCAGTGCCAGAATACCTCTCATTTGGGCATGCAGGGCTCTAGGCCTGCTCAATTTGTCTGCCATGTCCATGACTGCTGTTCAGGAACATAACTGCTTAAGGATGTTCTGTCTTACACTGACTGACTGCCAGCGAGCTGAGAGCAGTGTGTGTGTCCCTAATCCTCTGGGCCTAGATGTTATCTGTGGTGTAAACAGATGTTTTATGAGCTAGAGAGTGTCCTGGATATGCCACTTTTGTAATGAACTGCAATGCCACTTTCAAACTCTTTCATCAAGAGTATTAACCAGCAGACATACTTTAAAGGCCTTCTGAAAAGGGGCACAGGCATTTCATCTGCTCTCCAGCATGCTTAGACAACATTGCTGTGTGCTCATAGGACTAATTCCTTTTCTGTTTACTTGTTCAAGCTGCTGGCAATGCTGTTAAAAAAGAAACGGTCCCTTCTGAACAGCCACATCCTCCACCTGACCTTTTCCTTGGTGGGAACTGTTGACAGCGGACACGAGACATCCATTATCCCAAACTCTGCTGCCTTCCAGGACCTGCTCTGCGATTTTGAAGTATGTAGAGCTGCACAGGAGAGTGGTTCTTGTGCTGGATAGTGATTAAGTCAGATGCTGATAGTGTACCTCAAATATTCAGCAGTAGCAAATTAGGCTGTTACACTGAGAACATCCTATTTGTTATATAGTACAGTGAAGCAGGTGAGCAGCAAAATTACTGCTAACTTTTCCTGCTGAAATGGCTTGAGTCACTGCACAAACAATGGATGGGTGCCACAGGTGTTTCTGCTATTTGTTGTTTTAGAAGTCAACATTCTGTAGTTTTCTGTTCCTTAATTTCTTTTCATCTCTGTGTTCTACTGCAGTACTTATATCAAGGCATGAAAAGTGCTCTGAAAATAAAAGTAGAAGGCAAACTTTCAACATAGCACATGGAAATCATTTTATCATACATCTCCTGCAGGGCTATTAGTAAGGGAGTTAAAATTCTGTTTGCCTAACCTATGAAATACTGAAATGTTGTGTTAAAGTAAGGAAAGTAGCAAATTTCAGAGGGAAATGCTAATGCAGTATAGGCTGATAAAAGATTCCCAGAACTTACCCTTAGGTATGTGTTCCTTTGGCATTATCTGTACCTGACATAGACTAACTAAAAGAATTCTGACTCATGTACATTAAAGTAAGAAGGTAAAAACCCTACTACCACTGCTAAGCCAGCTATAAGTTGCTGACTTAATATTGCAAGTCAGTTTTGCACAAATAACTTAATAGACTTAACAATTTCCTTTTTTTAGATGTCTGTTTGAGTATTTCAAAGCACTCCTGGAAACCCTATTTAGGAAGAAAGTCTGAGATTATGGCTGTTGTTTTTTCAGTTTTTTGATTGTTTTAATTATTTACTTTATTCAGAAATCAGTGACCCAAACATATCACTTAGTTTGGATAAATTAGATGTTCTTATTCATGCAGAACAGGGAAATTAAAAGATTTGTTCTCATCATTTTAAATTATAAGATTAGGAGAAAAGCAAAAACTAGAAAGCTTTTCATTTAAGCCAGTTTTATACACAAAAATTGATTTGCTATTGAACAAAGCACAAATATTAGTTGTTCAATAGCATATCAATTTTAAGATTTGCAGCTGTAACTGTGAGCTTTCTGGCTCTTATGTCTTCTATTTCTTCTATTGATTGAACAACTGATACTTTGGGGATATTGGTAAAGAATCTAAATAATTTAAATGTCGGGAATGCTAGGTAAAAAAAAAATCAGGGAAGACCTTGATTTTAATCTTGGAGGAAGGTAGTAAGTTAATTTTATGAAGACATAAACCTTCACCTAGACGAAATAAATTTAGCACAGCCTTGTAAATCCCAATAGCTCCTTTGGAGTCATTGCACTGTCTGTTTAAAGTTTGTGCAAAAAGACAAAGGTGTGTGACCTTTTGTCTATATCCCTTTATAAGTTTTTAGCATGGTACCCTTACAGAGAACATTTTTTGAATTGATGTGTGGTTTGTCATGCCCAGGTAAGCAGTCATGTATATGACTGATTTTAATACCTTCATAACCTTTGATTTATTAATTTTGTTTTTAACCTACAAGTTGATTTGTGTACAAAAAAATACTGTTTTTTCTGTATTTCAGGTCTGGCTTCATGCACCCTACGAGCTTCATCTGTCATTATTTGAGCACTTCATTGAACTCCTCACTGAGTCAAGGTATGAACTGATGGAAGCCTGGTAATGGGATTTACAGGATTAGATGATATTTAGAGGATACTCCAATTTAAAATAACCATCTCATTTCTTTTCTTCTTCCAGTGAAGCAGCAAAGAATGCAAAGTTAATGAGGGAATTGCAGCTCATCCCAAGACTGCTGTTGACTCTTCGAGATATGTCCCTGTCCCAGCCCACTATTGCTGCCATTAGCAATGTGCTGAGCTTTCTGCTTCAGGGCTTCCCCAGCAGCTATGACCTACTCAGGTAGCCCACACCTGGATCATTTTGTCTTTCTTGGTTCTGTTACCTTGGTCAAAAGTACTTCATGGTCATACTGCTGAGGACTGTGTGACATGGAATGCTCATGTACTGATTTTATTTTTTCTCTATGAACTAGATTGAACTAGACATTAGCAATGTATTGAAGCCTTGATTTGCATGTGATTTTCAATTTGTATCTGACCAAGCATGGTTGGATGGTCAAACTGGTTTAATGTTCTACTGGTGAAAATAAAGGTGCTGAGCAGCCCCTTTTGTTCATGTAAAGCACTAAGCATTCCTCCTGAATACCATTGAATATTATTTGACTTGGGCTAAGAAGATAATTCTGGTTAAAATGCAGTTTTGATTACTGTCTTGAATGTAAGGTTTAGTTCCAGATTTTTTCTTAATCATCACTGTATAAAAAGGTATTTAAGGATGTCAGATATAGTGCTACTAATTCTGACTGATGAAAATTACACTAGTTACTGCAATTCATATGTACAGGAGTATTTGAAATGCTTTAAGAATAGTTTAACTCCTTGATAACTTGATTTTTTTCATCTCTTATTTCATTATAATGGAAATGGATAAAATATTGTGGGGTTTAGGAGCTCTTTGCATATGCATAGTCATGTTTTCAGCTCCTTACTTTTAAGTACAATCAAAGGTATCAGAAGCGTCAACATGAGTATCTTTCCCATCTTTGTTTTAATTATACAGGGAAAAAATATTCAAGAATAAAACTATTCATTTTATGCTTAATGGTTACAGAATAGATTGTAGACCAGTGTTCTCTGTTCTCCTTCCTGGAAATAAAGAATGAAAAATGTTGCATAACTTGGGAGAAGTTGCACTAGCTAGGGGCCATTTCAGGTTAGCTGCAGAGGAAAGAGGAATATATTGCATCTCCTTTCTTGGAGTGGTACATCAGTGTCTTGTCATGGAAAACCATGACCCTGTGTTACATAACCTCAAGCTGTAGGCATAAATGTTCTTCCCGAGTTGAGTAACCACTGTTTTGATCTACTAATTTTTCAGCTGTAAGGAGTTGAAAATAATGTTTTGCTCTCCTTTAACTTGAGGTGTTCCTTTTACTAGGACTCAGCAGTATCTCCCAGTTCCCTTTCCTGAATCCTAGCATTTTCAGGGCTCCTTATCTTGTCTGCAAGTATTCTATTAATTACTACAAATTAATTTGTGTTTTGGCCAGTGACTTTAAATGAAGACCATTTTTATCAATCTTCAGATGTGAGGAAGCTGACATTTCTGGGTATCTCCCTGTCACTGGTGTCATGGTTTTATATTTAAGGTGAATTATTGATAGATGAGAGTGCATCTGTCATATCAATGAGTGATGTTTTTTCTATATACATCAAGGTTTGGACAGTTCATCTCTTCCACTTTGCCTACGTTTGCAGTCTGTGAGAAATTTGTGGTCATGGAAATCAACAATGAAGAAAAGCTTGATAGTGGTAAGTGTTGGCAGTACTTAGAAGCAGTAGAATAAAATACATTATATATATATATAAAATACATTTTTGTATTCTGAGCTTGAATACAAAAAAAATGTATAAATAGTGCCATGAACAATGTTATGATATTGTTATAACCTGAGTGCCAGTTAGTGGGGCTGTAGTTTTCAGTATTGAGTGCAAAGCAGAGCAAAACACTTTTTTTTTGTTTCCTTCATTTAACACTTCGTGATTTTGCTCTCTTTCCTCCACTTGCTCCCTTCAATCAACTGTGTATCTCTGCTCCTTTGTGAAAAAAGGAAAAACAAAACCAAATAACTGGTTGCTAGGTGTGTCAGCCCTCCAGGTGTGAAAGAAGTGAAAGAATTAGCTAAGACTGCCTAGTAACCTTTTTTTAGGCAAAAAAAAATGTTACCATCCTTCAATAATTCTTATATTGAACTGATTTGAGACCATTTCTACCCTTATTTGCCTTGTGCAATTGCATTTTCAATCTGTCTCGCTGAACAGAAATGTTTTAGTCCCATGGTGAATGTCAGCCAAATGAATAGAAGGATTATCCAAAGAACCTCTGTTTCTGCATCTCTTGGGAATATAGTGGGACAGAGGGACAAGTGAGAGAGATATTTCTTCTTTTAGTTATATTGGTCTGGTGTCACAAAAAACAAGGTTTGGGCAGTCTACACATTTTGGAGAGGGATTTTTCACAAGAGCATGTAGTGATAGGGTGATGGAGAATGGCTTCAAACTGAAAGGCAGTTGTTTAAGGTTGGATATATGGAAGAAATTCCTCACTGTGAGGGGGTGGTGAGGCACTGGAACAGGTTGCTCAGAGAAGGTGTGGATGCCCCATCCCTGGATGTGTTCAAGGCTGGTTTGGATGAGGCTCTGAGCAAACAGAGGAAGGTCAGGGAAGGTGTCCCTGCCCATGGCAGGGGGGGTCTTCAAGGTTCCTTCCAGCCCAAACCATTCCATCGTCCAGTGGGATTCATCATTATCGTCCTGTGCCTCACCTGTTCCTTTTTAATAGTTTTGGTTTGGGGGCCTCAAAGATGATTAAATTTGAGCTTTTTAGTGAAAACGAGGGTATTGGGTATTGGAGCGAGATCCAGATTGGTCTTCCCACTACAGGCCATGAGTTTCGTTTCAGTTTTTCTCCCCCATGCTAACAGCAGCCTGAGCTGGGTTTTGCCTGCATAGGGGACTGAAGAACATTGGGGAGAAATTCAAGGTGTGGTAGAAATAAAAAAAGAAGCTTTTGAGGCAAAAGGCATGAGATTTTTAAGCTAGTGGAGTTCACCACTTTTGTTGGATTTCCATAGAAGATCCTTTGAGTCTGTATCTTGTGCACAAAACCTTGGCCCAGAAATTTTCTATTTATCTGTCTGTCTTCATTTTTGCAAAAGTTGCCTCAAGCTGTGCTGCCTTTTTTTTTTTTTAATAACATAAAAGCAGGGTCCTCTTTTGACAGCATAAGCTACAGGAAGAGGGGTTTGCAAAATAGCTGTAAAGTTAGTCCTGAGCTGGCATGGTTTGCCTTGGTTGCAGTAAATGTGTTTTTCAACTGATGATGAGCTTGGGATGTGTTGAAAGAAAAGGAGACTAATTTTTCTCTCTCTTTCTTAGAATTGGAGGGATTTAGGAAGTATTAGGGTCACTTCCTTACAATTTCCACATCCCCCCGAACCACTCTGCTTTCAAAATGCAAAATGTTTGTTTAATTACCATGTTTTGCAGTTTTGAGAGAAGGGAGGGATGGGAAGGAAGTGTGACAGATAATGACCACCTCAGTTCAGATTATTGTCTGAGAGGCTAGCTATCATTCTCTTTTACCTGGTCTTCAAGCTGCCTGAAGTCTGTGGGACAGTGGTAAGGAGGCACCAGACATTTCTCAGCACCATATTACACGCTGCTTGCACTTTAGCACAGCTTCCTTGGAGCCTGAGTGGGGGGTCAGGTTGTATTTGCTTATGTATGGAATTTATGAATAGCCTTTAAAATGCCCAAGTTCCAAAATCCTGATTTTGCCTCTCTTTTTTTGTTTGGTTTTATTCAATATTTAGGAACAGAGGATGACTTTGGAGGACTTGTTTCAGCTAATCTTATTCTACTGCGGAACAGGCTTTTAGATATCCTTCTGAAACTTCTGTATACATCTAAAGAAAAGACAACTGTTAATTTACAGTAAGTGCAAAAAAACCCTTGAAGCAGAGAAAGGATATAATATTTCAAGGGGAGGAATTATACAGCCACCCTTCAAATCACTAGTTGAATTGCATCATTTTACAGGAAATGTTCAATGATTTATGCAGATGTCACTTAATTACTCTTGGGTATGCTAGTAGAAATGGGATACATTATTAATTTTGTTGTTTTATCTCAACTTCATGTGGGGCTATAGAAAAATAAAATCTGTCCAAGAGAAAACTTTTGATTTTAGAGAAGTGGGATTATCAGCTTCTCATTTGATTGAGATCCACAAGCTTCAGTAGGGGTTATCATTAAGATCATCAACCCTAGAATTCCCCTTTAAATTGCAAAAAACACATTCAAATGTTCCCAAGTAACTCTTCCCATAATAAAAACAAAGAAAGAAACAATCTTCCTTCATTTTTAATTCCAGTTCATTAAGAAGTCATGTGAAAACTTCTTGCTCAAGATGATTTCAGTTCTGAATTCCATATTTGTTATCATAAGTAGCTATTGGAGAAATCTCACGCTATGGAATTAGTTCCAGGAGCTGTATTTAGTCCTTCCTTTCTTCTAAACAAATGCACATAACCTGTTTCATGTAAAGAGTTGTAAAGTGGTATTACTTGTTTGTAGCAAACTTAACTAAGAATTTGCTCTTAAGGTTTTCCCTGCAGTGGAGGACATTGATTTTTGCTGTCTAGTGGAACACTAAATGCTGTAAAATGTGACTTTTATCTTTTCCTTTACTTAGGGCTTGTGAAGAACTGGTCAAGACACTGGGTTTTGATTGGATTATGATGTTTATGGAAGAACATCTTCATTCCACCACAGTCACGGCAGCCATGCGAATTCTCGTGGTCCTGTTGAGCAATCAGTCCATCCTTCTTAAGTTTAAGGAAGGTCTCAGTGGTGGAGGCTGGCTGGATCAGACGGATTCTGTCCTGACCAATAAGATTGGCACTGTGTTAGGTAGGCATCTCAGCCCCTCGAGGCTCAGGGGCTGCTGGGAGCACCTGTGCTGGGCAGTTGAGCTCTGGGTTATTCTGGGGGTGCTGTCTGGCTGAGGCCTTTCTGTTTCTCTTGTCTGTGCTGCCATCAGATGCTTCTGACTTCATTTTCTTACAAGCCAGAGTTAGGATTTCCTAGGCAAAAGGGAGTGGTTGTACAAAGCTGCCTGTAGCTGCCATGACACAGATGTCATTGTAGTTCAGTTTTGGTGCATCATGTGTTGCTAATTGGGTTTTTGTCTTGCCATCAGGGTGAGGTTAAGTGTGTCCCACGGGCAGGCATGGCTGAGCTACTTGTAAAGGAAGCATTGAGCAGCACTTTATGCACACAGCTAATAAAGATGCAGTAAAATTGGCTTGTTTGATTACTTTTAATAGTTATTGTGCAGCATTATATCTGAGCTGCTTTGACTAGTGAGTGCTGTGTCCATCAGATTTACCGGTTTGAATTTTTGCTGTCTCGGAAATTTCTGTGTTCACGGTATAATCTCAGCATTTCTTTTCCTTTCCCTCTCCTGCATTCTTGTGTACACAAGCCCACTTTCTATTAAAGGCTTTTTTTCCAGGTTCTTAAATCCTGTTAGCCAGGTTATCAGACCTTTCAGTTACCCCTTGTGACCTAGAATTGTGTATAAGATTTTAGTGCTACAGAGCCCATTTTGAGCATCTTTGAGCTGCCTGAAATATATCTCCAAATGTTTGAAATAACATTTGTCAGCTCTTTATAGAGAGGTATAGTGGCAATTTCCCACCAACCTGTTTTTTTTCCCAGTCAAAACAAAATAGTGCTTTTCAGATAAATGTCTGTTCAGGCTCTGGTGCAAACTCATTGACATTAAATGAGGGTCTTTCAAAAGCCTCAGTAGCCTTTAGATCAGAGCAGTGGTATCAATAGTTGTTCATTGTTGTAAATAGCTGTTCAAGGAGCCACCTGTCTGTGTTGCAGCAGTACATGATCTGTTACTGCACTAAAAGTTTTTCTGAATTGGTTTACTGTATGGAAGTAATTGAAGTCTTGTTGAAGTGATCTTCCTTCATGAAGAGGGTTCTTCCTGAAATGAAAATACAAAAATATAAAAAATTATTTCTTTCTGCTTTGTATCTTTGATAGGTTTCAAATATAGTATCTTGTTATTTTTTGCTTAAAGAAAACTCTTTTTTTACTGTTTCCCACAATACATCACTTCAGGATATTCAGCTACGAGCATAGCATGGTTCTTTGCATTGCCATGAATTAGGAGGATTAAGGAAAATGGTTTTTCAAAAGCTGTAAAACTCGTGCAAATATTTTATTGTTAAAATAAAAAGCATCTGTTGTTTGGCTCATTCTGATTAAGGTTCTGTATTTTATTTAAGAAACAATTTTGCATATGCATTTCCCTTGCCTGGTTGTGCTTTAAAAACTTGAAAACCATTGGCATTTTAGGTAATAGACCATTCTTTATTCAGTATGTACTTTAAATATCCAATATCATAAACATTTTCTTCAGTCACAAAATCTTTCTAAGTAAGATTCTGATTTACAATTACATTTGAAAGCATTTTTCAAGTTTCTCTGTTTTTCCTATTATACTATCACTTCAGTTGTATCCAAGCTAGGCCGTGGTGAAAAAGATATTTTTAAACTTGAGTCTTGTAACCTGATAGTGACAGATAATCTAATTTTTGTATGCTATGTTTTTTAAGAAATAACATACTGGCTCCAAGATTTCTCATGAAACCATGTATGATGAATTTTGTTGAAGGTTATTGATGGAATTTCTGCAGCTGTGTAGCACAGATTTCATTAATTTGATTCCTGATAGAGGTTTTCTGTTTAAAAAGTCAGTTTCTGGTGGAAAGTATATCTGTATTTGAGCCTCAGAAAAACCACCTGACCACTGGCAGTGTCAGACCAATGTCTCATAGTGCTGATGTGGAGACTGACCTGTCTTCCTGCTTCTTTCCTTGCTTGAAAATAAGTGCTTTTGCCACCCAGTGTATTTTTTTTCCTTTAAGTAGGAAGTTGAAATACATAGGTAGAAACATGGTCACAAAAAGTGGTTCTGGCAGCACTTAAATAAAATAAGGCTGTTTAAGGCTTACTACCAGCTGATTACTCATTAACAAAATATCTGAAACAAAATGTCTGTGAGACTTCTCTGGACACAAATTAGCTGCCCGTTGACTTAAATGGACCATGGGTTGCTGCTTCATTATATAAATCTGTAACAGAGATTAAGGTGATATTTCGCTCTCAGCCAGCAAAATACCTATTTTCAGAAACCTTGGTGTTTTAAAAGTCAGAAGTTATGGTCACAGCCAGAAAATGGATGTTGTGTAAGCAGTCTGTATGGAACAGTCATCTATGTGGTACTGGAAAGCAGTAATTTCCTTTATTTTTTAATTGTTTAAAAAAAATGAGACATCAGAAGCAGAATGGTGTCATGTGTGATAGTCTGTCTGTGCATGTTTGTTCTGTACAGCATTGATTTCTGAGGAGGTTCCCTTTTAATCTCACCAGGTGGACAAGAAGGGTCCTCACAGGTAGTTCCCCCTTAACGTTGCTGCCTTTGTGCCTTGTTTTCTCCCCCAGGGTTCAATGTTGGCCGGAGTGCTGGTGGCAGATCGACAGTGCGGGAGATTAACCGGGATGCTTGTCACTTCCCAGGCTTCCCCGTCCTGCAGTCCCTTCTCCCAAAGCACACCAACGTGCCTGCGCTCTATTTCCTTCTCATGGCCCTTTTCCTGCAGCAGCCAGTCACTGAGCTGCCTGAAAACCTGCAGGTCAGTGCGCCTGTCATCAGCAGCCAGTGTAATCAGGGTGCCAAGGTAGGGATTATCCAGTAAGATGTGAATGCAATTCTGTCTGTCGTGAAAGAAAATAATGAATTAACCAGGCCCTTTCCTTCTCTGCAGCTGACTCACAGTCATGATGTGGTGTTTAGTGCTAAGCCCTTTGGGTTGGGAGTATGTAGAAGCCAGCCTTCTATGGCTTAGCCATCACTGTGGTCCATTTTGGGGTCAAATGAGAAGTAGATCCTTAGTTCAAGCTGGCATGCTGTGGGCACTGAAGGGAACATAACCTTTTACTTACTAGCTTTGGTTGTGGGGTGGGTTTTTTGGGTTTTTTTGTTTAAGAAGTGGGCAGTTGCTGTCTTAAAGAGAGTTCACAGGTTACAAGCAAAACAAGGTTGCTTTTATTTCAGAAAGTCTGTGTGGTTTTGTAGGGAGACAACTCAGTTGTTGCTGAAAAATGTTGGTTGTTCTTATTCTGAACAGGTTATTTTGGGCTTTTTTGAGGTAAGTGAATAGATACTATATGACCTACAACAGTCCTAGGAAACCCCAGGGTAGTGCTTTATGAAGAAAAGCCACACACTCCATTCTAGATAGACAGGGTGCCTATTTAGAATGGGTGCAGTACTGACATCATTATCAGTGCGAACTGAAAAGTAAAACTTCAAACCAGAAGGTGCCTGCCTTCTTTCTCAAGAGGAATACTTGGCACACATTCAGCACTCTGCTATCATGAGGTAGAGGCATGAAACTCACTCCTCTGCCTACAGCATTGAAGTATGACACTGTTAAACTGAAACTAAATTCAGCTACTTAGTAGCACTCTTAATGCTAGAGGTGGACTCTTGGTTCCTTTTTATTTTTAATTGATTTAATTATTTAGACTTGCTGGAAAATACAACTTGATTTGTTTGTGTTGTTCATTTTTTTTCTATGGAATACCGTGTGGGTTTTGCATGTTGGTCAACTAAGTTGATTGTGTGGCGCGTGTGCTGACAATTCTTTTGTTTGAAAACATATGCATACTTTATGAGAAGTGAGAAAAAGTGAGAAGATGAGAGTTGCAGTTTCATTAGCTCATGGTTAAAAGAAATTTTCTTCAGTAACATGTGACCTTCATATTACATTTGGTGATAACGTTTGGAGAATGTAAACTGATTTTTTATCTACTGCAAAATGAGTATATTGTATCTGTAATGAAAAGCAGTATACAATTGTCCAGGAGAAAAGGATCATTTCATGTCTTCTGCTTCACCTCTTGCAGTTTGATTTAGACTCCATTTGGACATTCATATTTGGAGTTCCTGCCTCCTGTGGCACTGTTACCTCCTCAATACACAGTGTTTGCACAGAAGCTGCCTTCTTGTTACTGGGAATGCTGAGGAGCATGCTGAATTCTGTAAGCATTGGAAATTGTGCTTGTATTTCAGTATACTGTGTTGTTCAAGTTTTCCACCTGGTTAAAAGCCAAATTAGAAAGGTCAGGGTTTTGTTAGTATCATGGCAAAATTGCCTGTGAGTTAGTCTTGTAATACTTGGGTGGAAAGTGTAATTTTCTTGAGTTTTTCTATGTTACTTTTTTTCCCTGTATGTGTAGAAATATTAGTGGCCACAAAATTATCACTGTTTTTCCACAAAAAGGCTGAGCTTTCTGTTTAGCTGCAGTTAAAATGGAACAAGAAAGCAGAAGAATACAATGTCCTTGTCAGAGATTATTCCCTTTCTTTCGCAATTAACATCATGGGAGAATGTTTGAGACTCTCTATCCCATCTGCTCAGAGCTTTGTGAGTTGCAGATTTTGTTCATGAACGTTCCCCATGCAGAGAAGTCCCTGACTATGAATAGCCCCATGTCAGAAGAGATTAATTTACTGCCAGAGAAATGTGTCATCCTCTCATCTTTGAATCTAATGTCAAGAGTAGGGAAAGTTGGTTTCTCAGTGGGAAAATTATGTATTTCCTTGAAGCTAGAATGTGTTATCTGCTGAGAATTGCCTCCTGCAGTGCTTGAAAAGCAGTACCTGTTTGATTGTCACCTGTTGGATCATCATGTGTATGTGATATGCTCTATTGCTTGCATGTTTCTCCCAAGGTAACATGTCCAGAAGCATCTTCCGGACAAGTGTACCTGCTGCAGAACCCATTCCTGTTGTCACATGTTCTGTCTCTCTGCTGGTGACCAATCATTGTGTTTGGTCCTCACCTGTTTGGATACACTTCAGACATGCTCAGAGACATGTGCTGTGTCTTGTGTGCTGACACCAGGCGTGTTCAACTGTGCCATCACATTTGGGGTTGGCTTCAGTCTGGTCATGTTTGCCAATATTTCTGAGTCATTACATGACAGGGCACACGTTTTAGCTTATGGTCAATGATGTGCTGTAAAATGCTGTTGGTCTCTTGTTTGAGAAGTGCTTGAACGCGTGCTCTTCCTTTCTGGAGTGAGTATTCAAGTGCTGCAGTCTGTGCTAATCTGGTGTTTGTTTCCCAACCCAGCCCTGGCAGTCAGAGGAAGAAGGCTCTTGGCTTCGGGAGTATCCAGTCACCCTGATGCAGTTCTTTCGGTATCTGTATCACAATGTACCTGACCTCATTTCCCTGTGGATGAGTCCGGAGTTCCTGTGTGCGCTGGCAGCAACAGTGTTTCCTTTCAACATCCGACCGTACTCGGAGATGGTAGGAAATCCAGCTGCTTGCCTTTTTTATTTTTCACATGAGTGTTGCTTTTGAGGATTTGTCAATTACCAGTCGTACCAAGATAAAGCTCTATTCACTTGCACAAGAGGTCATCATCAGGGCTGGGCTGGATCTTTTGTACTTGGGTTGTGGACCTGACAGAAGAGTGTGTTAAACTGCAGGGCAGTTGTTATGCAGGAACATCAGAAGCAGCATTTTAGGAGCAATAAACAGTTTGCCTGTTTCCTAGAGGACATTATTTTCAATCTTATGAAAAATGCTAGCTCAAATTTACACAAGCAAAAGAGACTGTCACCCCTCTGCTCTGGAGGATGTGATGAAACCTAAAACCTCTTTTTCCTCACATTTCCCATTTCTATTTCTGGGTTTGTGGCTTAACCACAAAGCAGTGTTCTTGTATTTCCTGAAACTACTGAGCTCAAGCCAAGAGAGGGTGTGAATTCAACTTTGTTTGCATTGCTGGCTGAAGTTTTCTTTGAGCCTAGTGTCATTTGAAATGATACTATTTCTAGAATATGAATGTGAAGGAAAAACCAGATGTTGTTAGCCAGCATCTAAAAGTAATTTTATTAAGAACATGGAAGGATAATTAGTCTAGCAGTTGCCAAATGCTAGAACTATGGAGAGTATGATAAAAAAACTTCAGGAAGTAATAACTTGTGGTGTGCTATTATTTTGTTGTCAATAAAAGTGGGAGACCAATTTTTAACAGTGCCTGCTGGTGAGTCTCTCATAAAGACATGGGCTTTTTTGCTTTTTTGTTAAACTTGCATTTCAAGTACATACTAGGAACTTGCTCTCTCTCAAAAAAAGTTCCATTTAAAAACTGGTAATGCTGATTTGGCATTTACCTGTACAGAGTTTTTAGAGGAGCCTTGTGTCTCTAAGCAGGCTTTAACTACTAGATCCCTTGAAATTCTGTGTAGCTGCCTGGCAACTTGAGCTCTTTGATGTTTGAGGGTGCTCTTCACTCCAAATAGATTTACTCCTCCTGTGTTTCTGTTTGCCCAAATGTGTAGCCCTCATCAGTGCCTGGTGAAATAGCTGAATCACGGCCAGATTTCTGCAACAAAACATTATAATTTAAATTCAGCCTTGAGAGAAGATTCTTAACTTTTTTAAAGGTCTGTCAGCTTTTCTGAGATTGCTCTTAAAAATAGAAGGAATACGTATTTGGGCTTCTCTTAATTTGTTGAAAACACTCTCCTGCTAAAGCAGACCAAATGTTCAAAACATTTGATTACTTGACATGTAAGCTGGCGATGCAAGAAGCCTGTTGAGGGAAATCGTATTGTCTCCTCTTTCATTTGTGGAAGGGAGTTGCATAGAAAGAGTCAGTCTTCTGGATTTGACAGCTTTCATTACTGTTTGTGCTTTTGTTACAGTCCTCTTTAAGAGCTAGCCTTTCAAGGTTTCTGTTCATCAGAAATGGGAAAGCTGTGGAGACCCTTTTTTTTTTCTTCTTCTTTTAGAGATTTTTGGGAAACCGGCTTACCCATAACTGCACTCTGATGAAGGTATTGTATTAAAAGAAAAAAAAAGGCTCAGTTCCTTTTTTATTTTATGTTATGTAAGCTTGATGGCCTTTTTTAGTTGGCTTCTGTCTTGATTTTATTTTAACGACTTTAGTTAATAATTTTTTCAAAACTTTTATTTTTCTTCTTTTTTTTTTTTTTTTTTAATGAGAACATTTATTTTTTGCCAAGTATCTAGAATTCATCCAATTCTGTTGGTCAGGGAGCATGAAATGTAACACATTCCAGATCATCATTTGCCTTGAGAATCCAAAACTGGATGTTTCCATATTGGAGAACTGATTCTGAACATCATAATTTTCTAAAAAGGCTTCTTAAGAAGCAAAATGTGCAGTGAAATACCTTTAGAAAGACAAGCAAAGAATAGAGAAGTGAAGAAACTGCCATTAATTAGCTGATCTCTGCAATTTTAACATGCTGGTTTTTACAGGTCACTGATCTCGATGACGAAGTTGGTTCCCCAGCTGAAGAGTTTAAAGCCTTTGCAGCTGATTCTGGCATGAACAGGAGCCAATCAGAATACTGCAATGTGGGCACCAAGACCTACCTGACCAACCACCCTGCCAAGAAGTTTGTGTTTGACTTCATGCGTGTGATGATCATTGATAACCTATGTCTCACTCCAGCCAGCAAACAGACTCCACTGGTAGACCTTCTGCTAGAGGTACAATTTCTTTGTGGTTTGTGTTTTAGTTTGGTTTTGGTATTTGAGCTTAGTTGTGACACTTTATTTTCCTAAAATTTTTTTTCTTCTATTACCTTAAAAAGTTAGGGTAGTGATGACCTGAGATTTAGAGGGATTGTCATGAAGTAAGAGTGGAAAAAAAAAGAAACACTAATGTTTCATAAAGAGTAGCTTGTTCACCTTTCTTTATTTGGCTTGGAAAACCAGCATAAGAAGCTTTCTTCAAGTTTTATTTTGTGGAGTATGATTCAGTGGTTAAGCACCTTTCCAACCATGACATCTCTATTGACTTTGTTGAAAATTTAAAACCTCTGCAGAAATTAGGGTTTCCATTCTGTTTGTATTAGATAAAAAGAAATTGTGCCATAGATAGTATCAGTTAGATAAAAAGACATATGGGATCATATACTATAAAACCTCACAAAATAACTGCTGTCTTGCTGTAAATCAACTTCTGAAGTTCATGACTCTTGAAGAAAGCATTGTCCTGCTAATGAGGTGAGGAGTTCAGTTACTGTTTAACTGCCTACACCTTCAGACAGTATATTTTGAAATGTTCACATCACTTCTCATTCACGTTGATCTACCTCTTAGTTACCTCACCTTATGTGTTGCTGAGTCTCCCTGAAGTTTTTTGAAAGCTGCAGGAATTTTGGGCCATACTTGCATGCTTGTATATTTCCTAACAAGTTTCCTGGGGCAGTTGGGCACCTCTTTGCTGTCACAAAGCAAAAACAAATTAAATGTCAGAAGATGTCAGTTATGCACAGACCCGGGCACATATTTGAGATCATGTTCAAGTGGCTGCAGTTCTTCACAGCTCTTTTAACTTGTTATCACTTGTCAGTGTTACTTGCCCATTAGCATAAATAGGATTAGGTAGGTACACGCTGCCAGACTTACTGTTATTTCTCTTTCTGCAACTTTATTGTTTGATCATTTGCTCATTGTTTACTGAAGGAGGTGACTTGTGTCGACTGAGAAAATCACATGTTGAACATATGTTTATAGTGGAGAGTTTCATGTACCTTTTCAGTATGTGTTCTTTTCCAGTACCTGTTATGGCAGAAGATAAATTTCCTGGATTTAAAAAGGAATAATGCCTGCTTTGCAAGTCTGCATGCAGCCAGTGTATACTCGATGTGCATGCTTAGATTTTTGATAAAGCCAAAACTTTTTACTTGAGACAGAATGTTAAGAGAAAAAAAAAATGTAGTTCATGGGAGCTGAGGGAAAAGGAAATAATACAGAACACCATCCCTCTCCCTCTTTTTTGTTCAGAGATATTAATTATCTTAATATTATTTTAATATCATTTTTTAGGCTTCTCCTGAAAGATCAACACGAACCCAGCAGAAGGAGTTTCAGACATATGTTTTGGATGGAGTGATGGACCACTTACTTGCAGCTGATGTCTTATTGGGTAACATAGCAAAGTTTAATAGTCAATCTATTGATCAGGACACCAGGTTTTGATTCTGTGACCTTTTTCTTTTTTGGTGGTCTGTTTTGTTGCAACTTGATCATCTTAATTTTTTTCCCCTGCCCTTTCATTTCCTTTAATGTGTAAATGGTGTTGATGTGCTTGCATGTTCCCTCCCTACCTTGATTGTGCCAAAGCTGTAAAATAAGTTATTCACAACAACTACATGGCTTAAGGAGTCCAGTCACATTTCATGGTGACTTGCTGGACTTCCCAGGAGCTCTTGGGCTGCTCTGCCTCCATCCCAGGTGTCATAAGGAACTGTATGCATTTCTGTTCAGACTTCCTTGTAAGGCTCACCATTTCTTGCCACAGCAGTAATTTAATGAATTTAATTTGATAATAAGACCCACAGTCTCCCTGTGGGTGCAGTGCATTAATAAAACAAATCCAGAATCATGTTTTAAAACTCCAGAATGATTTTTAAAAAGATAAAATAAAAGTTCAGAGCTGCAGTTGCTTACATCAAAGGGAAAGTTCCTATTGTAGGGAAGCCATGAGGTTTTAGCTTTCATTGAATCTCTTTCTCTTTTATGGAAGTCCAGAAAGCATAAACTAATGTGAATGTATTTATACAGATGGAGTTATTTGATAAATGTAGAAAACTTTGGGATTTTTTATTACCCAGGTGAAGATGCATCTCTGCCTATAACGAGTGGAGGAAGCTACCAAGTGCTGGTGAACAATGTGTTTTATTTTACACAGCGTGTGGTAGATAAGCTTTGGCAGGGCATGTTCAACAAAGAATCCAAGCTTCTTGTGGACTTCATAATCCAGCTCATTGCACAGGTAACAGGGCTGTTTGTTGTATTACCCTGCCTGAAAAACCATATTTGCAGATTATGTGGAAATGCATGGAGTGATGCCACTAAACAATCTGAGAGTGATACGTGTTTGGGAAGAGCACAAAATATGCTTTTCTTTCTCAGGCTCACTCTCTCTTTACAGAGCTTTCTTAGCACATCTTTCTGTGAAGAGCAATTGAGTAAGAACTGCTCTCAGATCACATTATTTTTTAGAAATCTCCCCAAAATAAACACATTATTTTTTAGAAATCTCCCCAAAATAAACAATGAAATATGCCTCACATGAATTTTGAGAAGCTCCCAAAATTTACCTTGACATTTTTGGGGACCTTCCTCACACATTTTTATTGGAAATTTTTAGAAGACTTACTGTTAGAAATCAGCAGCATCTTATAGATGTTAAAATTCTAAGTGTTTAATCATTAATGTCTTTTTAGTCCTTGAAATTAATGGAATTGACACTTACAGTAAAATGCTAATTCTGGAAAATGAGCTTGGGTCAGTTCAAGGGAAGTTGTGTGCCAGTAAAATGAGTTGCTGCTACTTCTGATCATGTTTTTTTTACTCCCATTAGTCAAAAAGAAGATCTCAGGGACTCTCGCTGGATGCCATTTATCACTGCCTGAACAGAACCATCCTGTATCAGTTCTCAAGAGCACACAAAACTGTTCCTCAGCAAGTGGCTCTCCTTGATTCCCTAAGGGTCCTTACTGTAAACAGGAACTTAATTTTGGGACCTGGAAATCATGATCAGGAATTCATCAGCTGCCTAGCTCACTGCTTGATTAATCTTCATGTGGGAAGGTAAATATGTCAGGCAGAAGTGCATTCCACAGCCAGGGCAGGGAAGTACTAAAATGACCCTTTTTTACTCACCTTGCAATTAAGTTAGCAAATTTTTATAATTTTCCAGCCAGTGAGTTGCAAGCAATCTTAAGAAATTCATTTTGAGATAAAACTAGGTTTGAAGCTCCTGGAAATAGAGAACATTTTGTAGAGGTATTTTAAATACTGACAAATGTGTTTATCCAGCTATTTCGTTGTTGACCTTTTATAAATTGAAATGTTTTAAAGATAGAAGGAAGCACTGGTGCTAGGTAATTAATAGTCAGAGAGTCCTGTCACTGGATTTACTGTCTGTTGAATCATTTCATACCAGTTCAATATCTTGGTATTTGTTCTGTATAGCATTGAGTAAGGCCAGTCATGCATTAAATCAGGTGTCCATGACAAATGCTGTAGACACCTCCTTTCCTGCATTGCTGCAAATGCCAGCCTGGCATTTTCATTTGTTCTTTCCAAGAAGAGCCACAACTTGTGTTTCATCCAAGGATAATTAGTAACAGTCATCAAACCCCAGTGTTCTCCATTTCTGACCTCGTCTGTTTTGTGTTTCTTCAAATATCACCATCTTCTGCTAGTGACACCAATATCTGTGGCACATCATCTCTTCATAAACCTTCAGTTCAGCTTGTGACCACAATTGTCAGAACTCAAATGGACAGAAGTGAAGATGCTTTGCTGTAGTAGTGTGTATTAATCTTTGTGAATCTGATACAAAATCAAATGCTTTATCTTGGCTTGTGTTTTTGTGTCTTTTTATTCTGATGATTGTTAATCCATTGTGTGTTTGTAGCAATGTTGATGGGTTTGGATTGGAAGCAGAAGCCAGGATGACAACTTGGCACATTATGATCCCCTCTGATATAGAACCAGATGGAGTCTACAGTCAAGATGTCAGTGAAGGTAATCTAACAATGACAAAGCCACAGATGTCTCATAATGCCAGTTTTGTATTGTCATCACTAATCTTTTATCCCAGTGACCCAGGGCAGGGACTTGTGGTATGTGTGTGTTACCCAGTTACTCTCTGGAGTAACTGGGGCTGTGTGTGTATAAAATTACATTAAAAATAGATGAAAAGACTCTTGGAAGTACCAAGATAGACACATTGAGGATAAATTAATGTTTTGTTAAAATAGTAAGAGCTCTTCATTGTTTTCTGGACATTCTCCAGAATTAGAAAGACAGTTTTATGTGCACTGTTTTAAATGCAATAGAAGTAGCTCATTTTAAGAAAAGAAATATATGGTATAAACTATACAGTTACTGTTTTGTGGTATGCTTACAATCTTTCACTCCAAGGAAATTTATGAACATGCTATGGAAGAAAGTATTCAGTGATTCTTAAATGTGTGTATTTAATATTGACGCAGGTACTTAGGCACATGTTATATGTAAAAATGATGAAGCATAATGTATGTATAGAATTGTATAAGAATTATATATATATTTATAGACACAGACTCCTATAAGGTTTTTTCAGTCTAATTTTGTTAATAGATGGGTGTGGGAGATGAGTCACAACTAATCAGAGCCAGTGTTTCAAATTCACAGAGAAAAAACAAAATTAATTGTTGGACTTTCTGATAGCATACATAATGGCAAAAACAGGCACTCTGGCCAAAGGCATTTCACACGTCATGCAAGGGGGGGAGAAACTACAGTGTAATCACAGAAATTATTAATTTCCTTACTGTAAAAATGTCAATGCTATGAGCACTGTAGAGAGCTTGCTGTTTGTGATCTTGTACTTATGCAGGTCGCCAGCTGCTTTTAAAAGCCATAAACAGAGTGTGGACAGAGCTGATCCACAGTAAGAAACAGGTCTTGGAAGAAGTTTTCAAAGTGACACTACCTGTCAATGATCGTGGCCAAGTGGATATAACTGTTGCCAGACCTTTCATTGAGGAAGCGAGTTTAAAGTGTTGGCAAAACCATTTGGGTAAGTCCTGACTGAGGATTTGTCTGTCCTGAAGGGTGGATTTTCTCAGCATAAACTGTATTAACTGGATGTTTTAATATAGGCTCAACTTTTTTGTAGCTGTAAATACTCTATAAACTGGCACTGCGTAACACAGAATCCTTCAGAAACTGGACCATAAACAGGATATTCTTACACTCCAGTGCACAGGGCCCTTTCTGAGTCAGCAAATAGCTTATTGTGGATTACAGTGGTAGAAGCATTGAGCTCCTCCCCATGAACCCTTGGATTGTGGTGACCTGTATTACCATTCCCAGGATTAGATGTGCCAGGCAGGGAGGGGCATCCTCTTGAGCATGTGTGGGTGCAGCCTGGAAACTCTTGGTCTGGTGATGAGATGGGAAATTGGTGGCTGAGCAGTCCTTCTGTAGCAGCAGTGATGCTATGACTAATTCTTGGCTAGGAAATATGTTCAGCATATGAAGCAGTTCTGGAGAAAAAGCACCCAGGAATCCTGGTGGACAAGTTACAGGCAAATTAGCTCTGCATCCATGTAATAAAGATCAATTGGTGCTTGACTGAATTAGCGAGAGTTTAGACAGCAGAAATTACAATTCCATAGATGTGACTCATTTGATGATTTCACAGTTCTGAATTAATTGAGGTTAACCTGGATGTACAGAAAACATATTTGGAAACCTGGAATACTTGTTTTTGCAGTATCTGTTTTTCTATGTGTTCCTAGCTGATGTTTGTTAAAGTTTCCAGTATCTCCCTCATGGCCAGTATATTTGCAGAAAGCATTTGAGTACAGCTACACCTTTTCTGAAGCAACAGAAAAGGTCATTCTATCTAAAAAAAACAAGTATAATGGGGGAGGGGAAAAAAAAAACCTTCTAAAAAGTGCTCCCAACACTTTGTTTTTCAGCTCATGAGAAAAAATGCATCAGTAGAGGAGAGGCTTTGGTTCCAACTACACAGTCCAAACTTTCAAGAGTCAGCAGTGGATTTGGCCTCTCTAAACTGACTGGTTCCAGGAGAAACCGCAAGGAGAGTGGGCTGAGTAAACACAACCTCTCCACACAGGTATTTTCTGTCAAGAAATAACATGCGGTCTAAAATCCAGCAATGTATGTGCAGGATTTGTGTAAATATCCCAAGGTGGGGCTGTCTTGCAGTGTGAAGCATTATCTTATGCTTGGTTTTCTTTCCCCTTTTTGACTCAAGACTGGGCATCTTGCTTCTGGTGTGTCTAATTTAGTAGGTCCATCTGCATATCTGTAACCTTAAGCTGAGAGTCAACCCTTCATTGTTGGTGAGACTGCTCAGCTGCTCCTGGTTCATGACTGTGGTTGTCTGGGTCTAAAGTTCGGTTTGCAATGCTGCACTGAAATGGAAGCTGTGATACAGCTGTTGGGTTTTTTCCCCATTCTGCCCTCAATTTGGAAAGAGGGGCTTAAAAATTTTGTGGAAAAATATGTTGCTAGTTCTCTTTCTGAGCTGAAAATTAGTCAGTGGAATTGAGAAATGAATGAATTCTCAGTGCTCTCAGTCCTTTTGCTGGTGAGCAGGTATATAATGAAGGGGAAAGGGAAGAATTTAACAAACGGAGCTGACAGGAACTGTTCCTGGTTGTATCAGAAGAGGAAGCAATAAATGAAAACAGAGATATCATGAGACAAAGTGAGGAGGGGTGGGTGCCTTGAGGATTTCCAGCAAACTAGGCGCCATCCACAAAATATTACTTGAAAGGAGGAAGGGAAGAGTACTCTTTCTCAGTGCCTATCTGTTTGGGAATGATCTGAATGTTTATTTTAAGGAACAATTCTTTGTGAGCAAGTTTAGCAATGTGGTGTATTCCTAGGCTTTTCATTCAAACAAACTCTTGTTTATAAGAACAGACTCTTGTTTTTACATAACAAGCTCTTGTTTATTCTGTTTGTCACCTTGTTATTGTCTTAGGAAATTTCCCAGTGGATGTTTACTCACATTGCAGTGGTTCGGGACCTGGTTGATATGCAGTATAAAGAATACCAGGAGGTATGGATGGCTTGCCATGCTAATTACCTGACATTGATACTTTGGCCTGTTAAGTTATACCAAAGCCATTTCTCAATATGAGACTTGGTCAATATTGGGCTCTCATAGGTGAAATGCATGGATGTTTCCAAACAATTGTTATTTTTATGGGGTTTTTAGGTACAATCAAATAAACAAATGGCAAAACTCATTTTGATCTGGTTGTAGATGAAAATTCTTGTAGCAATATCACATGTTAAGTGTGAATTTTTTTTTTAAGAAGCTTAAATTCCTTACAAGTATAAAAAAAACCAAAGCAGGGAACAAAATGAGAGTGATTGGAAATACACTGTGTTTCTAAAGCATTGTAGAAAAACTAAGAGGAAATGTGGAAAAGCATTGTGTCTAAATGCTATTTTCATAGTAACACAAAGAAAATTTTGTGGTATCATCCATAGAAAGTGGTTGGTCTGTGCCTTCCAGAATGAAATTGTTCCACCCTGTGGTGTCTGCCAATTGTTCCCAAAGGCATTTCATTCAACACTGGTTGCTGAGCTATGTGCTATAAATCTTAAAAAATAACTTCTGAGAGAAACAGGTAATTCAAAGCAATTTGTTTAAAAAAACCTGACCACCAAACTTTGTTTCACTGAACTTCTCTCTCCTGTGCAAATAAGGACAGGAAGTCTCCTATCTGGTTTCATTCTTGAAACCATTTTTCGAATTGCATGCATTTCTGTGCTTGTGCTCAGCGTCAGCAGAACGCCCTGAAGTACGTGACCGAGGAGTGGTCTCAGATCGAGTACGAGTTGCTGCGAGAGCGAGGGCTCTGGGGGCCCCCCATCGGCTCCCACCTGGACAAGTGGATGCTGGAGATGACTGAGGGGCCCTGCAGAATGAGGAAGAAGATGGTGCGCAATGACATGTTTTATACTCAGTATCCCTACATGCCCGAGGCTGAGCAGGAAACAAACTTGCTGGTAAGTATTCAGGAGCTTGGGATGGGTGATTACACCCTGTTGCAAAATGCTGCCTTTTTTTTTTTTCCCTTGATAAGTTTTTCTTAAGATGTTTTACTCTTTTGGTATGACCTGATAGTCTTCTGTCTGTCCTAAATGGCTGGTAAAGTCCAGTTCTTCCTCATGATATATTTAGGGAAGGGACTGAGTCACTTGGCTCAAAACCAAGCAAATTTGGATATATTGCAATATAATGTGAGGTGTGCTGAGTGATCCTGCCAACAAACAGCACTGGCATCTTCACAAGCCTCCAGAGACTGAAAGTTCCATTATTGTGTGAGGTTCAGTCTGGGTTCTTGTCCTTAATCTAGATAATGTGGAAAAGGTGATTTGGGAAAAAAAAAAAAGGAAAAAAGGGCTACAGGCCTTGGTTTGGGTGCACTTCTGAAATGTACTTTCGTCAGTCCGTGAAGATGAAGGTGGGCTGTGGAGCAGAAAAGTTTGTGTCCTTTGAAAGCTTTGCAGTTAGTTCCTGTTAATTTTGGAACACTGCTTCTAAGAAAGGAAGCAGTCTTTATTATGTCTTTTTAAGCATGTGTGTATGCATGCAGGATTTTTTTCTCCTCAAATTGTCTGGGTGTCGAAGTACTTTAAAAAAGCAGAGAAAACTTTGAAGTCCGTCAATTTTAAAGTATTAGATATTTTTGCCTGCTTGTGGTCTGACACACAGTAGCTGTAGTGACAGTCTAATTCACATGAAGTAGAGAACATGCCATCATACATTCTTCTCAAAAGTGTTCTTTCTCTGATGTAATTGATACTTATGTAATTGATGCCCTGTTTCCAGTCTGACTTCTCAAACAGACTTCCTGAGCCATCTGATGATACCATTCCTCAAAAGGTAAAGAAACAAGTACACTGACTGAAAGAATGTAAAATAAATACAACTTCTGCATGTTAGGCAGTCTTAACAAGGCTTCTACGTTTGGCTTTCAACTTGCTCTTTCAGTAAACAATTCCAGACCTAAGGGTTTTTTCAGTAATTGCATTAGAAGATGTTACTGTGCTGTCCTCAACTTTCACCTAATAAAACTTTCTGTAGACCTTCCCTTCTCTGCTGCACACTAACAGGCTGTGTTGGGCTGTGCTACCACTGTTCTCACTGTGTGGAGTGTTGTGGCTTTGGGACCTGAAACTACTGGTCAGTGGAACACATTTAGTAATGGGCAACACATGGCCTGGAAGCACTTACTGGGGAAGTGTTTCCTTCTAAGAGGGGATCTGGGGGAGTGTTTTTTCTCCTTTTTGTCCATAATGGGCTTTAAAAGGCTGACTTTTGTTAAAGCCCATATTAATTGTGTCTTAGCTGACTCTTCTCTGTTTTGCTGTTAATAAAATGCACACATTTGCTTGAAAAATATGAATCTTGAAAAGAGCAGACGTGCTTGGAAGTGGCCTCTCTGCAAGCATTTCAATATTGTTGTGCCTTTCTCTGTTAATTAGAGTCGCAGTCTTGCCCATCACTAAGTGCAGTGTGTAACGTGCATTCACTCATTTTGAATTTCCTTCTACAATTATCTAATTCATATAAATGCAAGTAATTCTATTATACAGAATATCTAATATAAATTGTTACTGGTTTTCTTCATTCCTTCACCTTAGCAGTGCTATAAAGGATTTCTCTTTGTAGGTTATACATAAGTTGTTTCCACAAATGTTTTAAGCATCATTTAAATGGCAGTTTTGTGCTGATAAGGCATGAAGACTTGGTTAAACATAAGTCAGCAAATTAAATTACAGTGCCTTAAATTTTTGGTTATTGGGAGCAGCCAATTTGACCTGAATAATTAATTTCTGTGTCGCTGATCTTAGTATCTTTATCATTCTGAGCATCAACTTCTAATAAAGCTAGTTTGATTTGTGTTCTGAATGTTGCTTCCTTAATTAAGTGAGGAACATAAGAATTACCCTGTGATGGAGGTTGGATCAGACAAAGAGGAAGGAAACATTACAAAAAAAAAAAAAAAACAAAACAACAAACACTCAACAAAGCAAAAAACCTCTCACAAATCAAAGACCAAAAACATCACACAAAGGTACAAACAATGCTCATATATTTACTTCAGGTACATGCATATTCTCATGCCGGTCTCCTCCCCATAAGCCATCAGAAACTTTACAAAAAAATAAGCAACTAAATTAATGAAGAATTTTTGAGACTGAAAGCCAATCCCTGGGTGCTTTTAGTTCATACCAGCTTCCACATCGTTGTATCTTCTTGAGGCAATTTTTTATTCAAGTTACTGCCTAACAGAGAAGTCAGCGGGCTAACAAATAAACTGCATATGTTGGTAGGGAGTAAAGAGATGATAAAATGGCCTTCTGAGCAATGAGTGTTAAGCACAATAACCCCAGCCTTTTATGACAGTTCTTAACATACTGGCTACACCTACTCCCCATGTTCTAGTTTTATCTGCAGGCTTTTGTGCAACCCCGTGTTTGCTTAAATGGCTCTATCGCTCCTTGCAAATTAGCCAACAGATCAGATCTCCTGAAGAGTCTCTGTTCCTGTCTGTGTTGGTATACAAGCACACACAAAACACTCAGTGGGCATGCACTGTGCTGCACACCCTGTTCCTGAAAGACCTTCACTGAGGGCCTGAGGGAGGAGGTGGCTGACCAAGCAATTTCTTCCATTATTCCCAAGAAACCTGCTCGCTACCGGAGAGCCATCAGCTATGACAGCAAGGAGTACTACATGCGCCTGGCTTCCGGAAACCCCGCCGTCTTCCAGGACGCCATCGAGGAGAACGCCGTTGGGGAAACAGCTCAGCAGGAGCCAGAGCACGGGGAGGACACTATTGCAAGAGTCAAAGGTTAGATGGTTTGCTTTGTCATCCTCTCATGCACTTGCATTAAGACAAGTGTAAGTCCTGCAGGACTCTTGTTTTTCTCTCTTGGCATTGGGTCAGTAATTTAAAAGATTATAGGTTCTGTGAAGTTAATTTTTTATGTCTCTTTATGACATTTATCTGTCTCTGCTCTTTTCCAGGCCTGGTGAAGCCTCCCCTAAAACGATCTCGCTCTGCTCCTGATGGAGGAGATGATGAGAACCAGGACCAGTCACAGGATCAAATTGTTGAGGGGAGTTCAATTGATGAAGAGGAGAAAACTGACAATGCAACTTTGCTTCGACTGCTTGAAGAAGGAGAGAAGGTACTGTTTCAAACACACTAAGAATTTAATGTATTGGAATTTCTTCATTATGTGCCCCAGACATGAATAAATGTCCTATATATCTTCCTTGGTCTGTACATTTCATCAGCTTCTTCCTTAAAATGTGTACTTTGTGTGCCTGACCCTAAAAATGCTGTACTGGAAACATTTTGGTTTTTTTTTTACCTTCTGCCTGCAAGGGAAAAATTCACCTGCCCTGAAATGAAGGCTATGACCTGTCCCATGCTTGGTTTATTGTCCTGGCAACTTAATGATCAGAATAGAAAATAAACATTGAAAATGTTAGCACTGAATTTAGCACACTGTTCCTAATTATTGTTGCCTTCATTAGAATGTGAAGCCTTGATAAAGTAGTATTTTATACCCAAGATCAGTGGTGATTTACCATACTGTGTATTTGGTATTTCAGGCTTTGTCCATAGAAGTATACCGTTAAATAGCATTTTGATCTATTAGACCTGATCTCTAACCTGAGTAGGCTGCAGGTTCTAAAATAGGTTCAGGCAGTGTAGTGCAAGTGGATAAACTGGCAAATAGACACATTTATATCATACCAATGAGGCCTTATCCAACTTCCTCCCCAGTTAGTAGTCACTGGCATTAGGTCTGATTAAAGGAGAGACTGACAGGATTTTTGCTGTATGTGCGAGTGATACAGCAGTGTCTGGGACTTGTTCTAAAGAGCAGTGGTCTGAGCCTGTGCTCCTTAACCTGCTTTCCCTAAGCATCTGCGTTTCCTCATAGATCCAGCACATGTACCGCTGTGCTCGGGTTCAGGGCCTTGACACCAGTGAGGGGCTGCTTCTCTTTGGGAAAGAGCACTTCTATGTCATCGATGGCTTTACCATGACAGCCACCAGGGAGATACGGGACATTGAGACACTGCCTCCAAAGTGAGTACATTCCTAGAGTTTCCTTGATCCTTAGAAGCTGATCAAGAAGTATTCAATGAGGTTTTTGAGGAGTCAATTCCAAGATAATGTAAGATGCAGGAAGACCTCGGGGTACTGAGCAATGTGTAGTATGGTAAATTGTGAAAATATGTTGTCAACTGTTTCTGTAACTGGACTCTCATATGAAATTAATTGAATAATTCATTTCCAAGAAGAAAATTTCTCTTCTTTTTAATCACTTCACTCAGGCCTGTTTGTGTTCCTTTACAGGATGCATGAGCCAATCATACCTAGGGGAGCAAGGCAAGGTCCAAGTCAACTCAAAAGAACTTGCAGCATTTTCGCATATGAAGATATCAAGGAGGTGCACAAAAGGAGATATCTTTTGCAGGTAACTTGGACACCATATTTGGAGTGTTTTGATGATGTAATTTTTAGAAATTAAAATCAATACATAACTGAAGAATATTTCGAAAGAGAAGCTATTGACAGTGTTGAAATTGAAGCATTTAGATTGGGCATCCTTGTTGCAACTTACCCAGATTTAGTTTATTGGACGTATTAGTCAATGTCAGTCATCCAAAAAGTAAAATGTTTGGTTGCGCTAAGCAAAGTCTGCTTCACTGTAATTTAGTGCTGCATGTAGCATGACTAAACTGGTCTGTGCCTGGCCTTCAAAGGTGACAAGAAAATAAGTTATTATTGACATGGGGTTTGTCTTCCGTTTTCAGCCAATTGCAATTGAAGTTTTCTCAGGAGATGGACGGAACTATCTTCTAGCTTTCCAGAAAGGGGTTAGAAACAAAGTTTATCAAAGGTAATGTAAAATAAATTAGAGTATTTACCATGAATGTTTGCAAATACCTATGTGGAGGGTTTGTTTGGTCCCTGCTAGCACCTTACTGCTGCAGGAAAGAGCCACTAGAAGGCACTGCAAGCCTTCAGTGAGAAGAAGCTCCTGTGATTTTGTTTGAGATGTTGTGAAGCTGCTCGAAAGGAAGTCTGTAACTGTACAAAATGCATGCTGCTTTTCTGGAGATGACATCCAGAAGGCAGAAACACTAATCATAATCTTTGAACTGCTGCTGCAGGTTTTTGGCTGTGGTGCCATCTCTGACCGACAGCTCAGAGTCAGTGTCTGGGCAGAGACCAAACACCAGCGTGGAGCAAGGGTAGGTGGTTCTGTTCCTCACAACCTCTGTGGCTCATCAGTTTCCAATAAATGATGGTTGCGTTGATATCATGATTATCTGGAGAATATCAGAATTAACGTTATCAGTATACTGATACATTCAGAAAGGTATTGCAGTGCTGAAGCCATCAGATTTATCCAAGTTGTTAAAAATATTTTACTCATCAGCCACCACTTGTACTGAGTTGCATAATTAACATGCAATTTAATTTTTAAAGTCTATTTTAGAATTCTAATAAAAGATACTGCAAAAGGAAAAGAGACATGTTCTTCTAATGGCTGCAATTTATAACTTTTAATGTTGAAATTTTGGGTTGTCTTGTGAAAATGTAACCCAGTTTCTATTGCAAATTCAAGAAATTCACTTTCTTCTTCCCGCTAGGTCTGGCTTGCTTAGCACTTTAGTGGGAGAAAAATCTGTTACTCAAAGATGGGAGGTAAGTATGAAAATGCTGGGGTATTATTTGTATTAAATTCCACATTTTGTAATGATACATAAATAATCAATACACATAAGTTGCATCCTCTTTTTCTAATAGGTGGAACATACTGTTGTAGAAAGTGTATCTCAGCATTTAATTTTTAGTATTTTGTGGTATCATCATCGAATAGGAAATGGTTCTATTGTTGAATTGCAGGGGGAGGGCTGTAGTAAAAGTAGAGTGAGCATTGCAATATTGAAGTAAGTTTTTATGTTTGGGGAGGGCTGCACATTGACAGCCTGTCTGGTTGATATTTGATTGTTGTAAAGTGAAAACTTTACTGTGCTGTTATCTGTCTGCCTTAAGAGAGGAGAAATCAGTAACTTCCAGTACTTGATGCACTTGAACACCCTGGCTGGCAGATCCTACAATGACCTCATGCAGTACCCTGTCTTCCCCTGGATCCTTGCAGACTATGACTCAGAGGTGAATACAACATCTTGTCAGCCTTGATAGTGATCTTGTATAAGTTGAACGTTTCTATTGTGTTTCTCCCACTTCTCCACAGGGAGGGTATTAGAGAATCTTGGCTGGGCTGGTTTTACAGGTGTTGTTGGCCTGTGCACAGGTGAGGGCTGGGATCCAGACAGAGACATTTGCCCCTCTACCTTGCAGCAGTTCCTGTAAATGTCTGCATTAGCTTTAAACTGTGTATCCTGAAGTATGCTAAGCCCACAGAGAAGGTATCCTTGTTCAGAAGACTGTGATAGGGGCTACTATGAAATCTGGCCCCACGGTGAAAGAATGTGCTTTTGAAAAAGATGAAACATCCTATTAATGCTTTTGTGGACAGCCATTGCCACCAACAAGACCATTACATAAAATATTGTTAGGGGACTTGTTGAGTATTTGTGGAAAAATTAGGGGGAACTGGGGACAGGATCAGAGGAGCAGGGCAGAAGTTGTGCAGAGCCCAGATGTGATTGCAGATAAAACACACTGGCTGTCTTGGATCACACTGAAGGACTGTTTTAAGCATATCCAACATTGCACTTGCTGCGTGTGTAGAAAGCAGGGATAATAACCTTAAGAGGTCGGTGGTGTTAACTGTGGTAATCAGCAGTTTTCAAAGGATGTGTTTTGGTTTTATAAAATTGTTGTCTGATTTATTTTTAAAGGAACTGGATCTTACAAATCCCAAAACATTCAGAAACCTGGCCAAGCCCATGGGAGCTCAAACAGAGGACAGGTTAGCCCAATACAAGAAGCGATACAAGGATTGGGAGGATCCCAATGGTAAGTAATAATCCATCCTGCAGAAAGAGGAACATGTGCCTGTCATCATAGGAAGGACTCATGGATTTTTTTATAATGTGGGTAGAGAGATTTGGATATGGATGTGCAGAACTCTACCATGGGTTTTTTTGTGACCGTCCAACAAAGTCTAAATTAGAACAAATAGACATTGACTTTCTTTTTGTGTTGTTTTAATTCTAAATGACACCTTTGTTTATATGTAAAAACAAAGATAGGACAGTGGCACGTTTAGATGAGTTTAATATTATATATATATGGGCAGGCGCATGAAGGACACATAAAAAAGCCTCAGAATGGGAATCAATTAAGTTACCTAGTCATGATTTTAGAGCTAGCTTATATTTTGAAAATAAAGCTTCTGTGTTTGGCAAGAAAAGTTTTCTTGAGTGCTTTCATTGAAGATAAAAGCCTGTTTAACTACTGCAGTGCTGTTCTGTGTCAAACAGTAGTAGGTGGCAAAGACATTCATTTTTAGAAACAAATCAATAGTTTCTAAGTGCAGACATTTTGCCAGGAAATTAAGAAAGTAAAAGCTGTACAAAATCTGTAGGCAACAGTTCTTATACATATTTCTGCCCAAGATTCTAACTCCATAGTACAAAATAACACCAAAAATTAAAAAAAAACACCTTTTAAAAATTTTTCTTCAGCAGAAATCACTGTAGTTGCTCTGCAATATTTCAATTAGTTAAAACAAAAAATGAGTGACCATTCAGTACTGCTTTCTGAAAATAAGAAAATTCTTATTTTCTCCTTTGCAGAACCCTATTGAATTAGGGCTACTGTACTGCTGCCAAACTCAAGTGACAAAACATAAAGTTTTCAGATACCTGAGAATGAAAATTGCAAATTCCGGTTCTGAATGTGTCCAAGGCCACAGAGTAATTAAAATGCAGTGTTATTTTTTTTTCCCCATTAGTACTGATTCTGTCATCTAACGACTTTATTTCTCTATGTTTATGATTTTTGATCTGCAGGGGAAACCCCAGCTTATCACTATGGGACTCACTATTCCTCAGCCATGATTGTGGCTTCCTATCTTGTCCGGATGGAGCCTTTTACTCAGATTTTCTTACGGTTACAGGTAAAAATGCACTTCAAATTTCTTGCTTGCTGTGTATTTCAGACATGACTGGGAAATAAGATCAGTCAGCTTTGTTTTCATCAAATATCACAGAAGAAATACCTTTTAGCAGAGTTCTTATTGCCTGGCAGATTTTTGATACGTCTTTTTAAAAGATGTGATGAAATTCACCTGTTTTTTTTCCCTTGTAGTTTGAACATTTTTTTAAATGTATACAAAACAAAGTAGCAGCAGACAAAAACCAAAATTAGTTCTATTGTGAAAAATATTTTGCTGTTTCTCTGAAAGAGACTAGATTTGAAATCAGACAGATGAGACTTTTCCTGAAGTTCTGTGTATGTGTATTTTCTGTTGTGTACCTGAGAGCAACGCAGCTGATTAGATTGGTTGTGTTAAAAAAAGAAATGTGCTATGTTCTAGTGTCTTGATTTGGCAGAGGATGCTCTGATTTGCCTTCCTGGCAAAGCTGCCATGCTGAGGGATGCTGTGACACTGACATGCCGCTCTCTGTGCCCCCAGGGCGGGCACTTCGACCTGGCTGACCGCATGTTCCACAGTGTGCGCGAGGCCTGGTACTCCGCCTCCAAGCACAACATGGCCGACGTGAAGGAGCTCATCCCAGAGTTCTTCTACCTCCCCGAGTTCCTGCTCAACTCCAACAATTTTGATCTAGGTAGGCAAAAAGAGCTTGATAGCAGCGCTGTGGGTGGGAGAACAGAGCCAGACAAACTTCAGGTATTTTCTCAAGCTGTGAGTGTTCATTGTAAGCAGTTTAATACAAAAGTGTCTTCTGAGAATGGCAGAACTAGTCCCTGAAAAGATTTTTGTTTGAAGCGGTGTATTTTTGTCAATTTGGGGATTTTTATCAGTTAAAAATGCACAGATAGTAATAATTTACTTAGAATTTCTCTGCTTTGCATTTTTCTCGTTGTAACCTATTCCATGATGGTGTTCACCATCTTCGTTGTTTATTTTTTGAAGCTTCTCAAAATATGTTTGACAAATCTTTGCTTTTAGAACTTCATTTGAAAATATTCCTAAAGGTTTTTCGAATTGTCACAGCAGTTGTGACAGTGATTATTCAGCAGGAGTTGTGTAGGAGACCTGTTTGTTGGAGATGCATGTTACTTATTATGTGTCACTCTTAACACTGGTGTTAAGCTCTCATATTCTGAGCTCTGTGCTGTGAATCTATTACCAACAATAAAGATTAATCAAATCATAGGTTTTAGTGGCCTGCAAGCCTTTATTCAAAATCTGTTGTAGCAGATTGGAAACACAACCTTACAAAAAAAGAAAAGCAAAACCCAAAGAACACTTTGCAATACCTCTTCCATCTATATTTTACACTAAAGAATATGAGTGTTACGGAAAAAATGTTGAGCTCTTGTCCACTTATCTTTGTATCTGATAATTTTAGACTGTAACCATTGGAAATTCTGCATTGAGCATTTGGACCAACAGTAGAAAAGGCTCTTTTAGGAGCAATTGTCAAACACTGAGGTACTTTTGATTGTGCTAATTTGTAGTAATCCTGCTTCCCATCCTCTCACCTGAAAAGAAAGGAAGATTTGAAGTTTGGTGATGCAAGTAAAGTTTCTGTTGGAGTGTTGCACTTATTTTTTGTGTGCCCCTGTAAAGTTGGAAATTTGTAGGTGTTCCTCTGAGTTAATAGGAAGTGTGGAATTGTCTCTTGACAACAAGTGACAGAACAAGAATGCAACTGAGGAGTTTTACCAAACATATTTTTGTTGATCACAACATGCCACTGTTTGATGTCCAGAGTGAGAAGGAGGCTGTCCAGGACAGAGTGAATGTATTGTGTCCATACTGTGGTCATACCAGGGAATTGCCAGTATCCTTGGGCATGGAGCTTGTGGGGCATACCAGTTAGCTCTGCACTGCTAGGAAATGAGTGTTTGGCTGCACATCACAGGAGTACGGGCTGTTCTCAGCAGTAAAATGACAATTTCATTCTATGATAAAATGCTGTTTTCCTCTTCAGAAGCCTTAGTGAGGAGTATTTGGATTCTTTCTCCTGAAAGCAATCTTACATGAACAACTGAGGCGGAAGTTTTCGTGTTTTATTGCCTGACATTTCAAACCACAATAGTATTTTAAAGAAAAGACTGAAGTGGCTTCCTTTATACATACATGATATTAGACTTTGATTTTTTTTTCACTTTTTTTTTCACCTTTGCTGTTGCAGTTCAGTTTCAGTGCTTCTGTCCAAATTTTTTCCTTCTTTTTCTTTTTATTAGGTTGTAAACAAAATGGGACTAAACTTGGTGATGTAATACTTCCTCCATGGGCAAAAGGAGATCCTCGTGAGTTTATCAGAGTCCATCGGGAGGTAATTTGAATTTTCATGGTGACAGTAGAATGTCTGTTGGGACTTCCCACTGCACTTTAATCTGTGCTCAATTTATGCAGTCACAAGCCAGTCTGTGAGTTCAGGGCTGGTGTCTGATTGTTGCCAAGGTCTATGGGACCAGTGTTTCCTCTCCTTCCTTTTTGGCTACAGTGTACTTTGAGGCCAGACTAGCTTCAATGAAAAGCTTTGTCAAAATGTGGCAAAAATGTGTCAAATCATGTTCTGCATTTCTTCTTGTGGCAACTGTAGTAAATTCAATCAGTGAGCAATTCAACTCGTTTTAATGCATGCCTTCTGAATTTCAGGCTCTGGAATGTGACTTTGTGAGTGCTCACCTGCATGAGTGGATTGACTTGATCTTTGGCTATAAACAGCAAGGTCCTGCTGCAGTAGAAGCTGTAAATGTCTTTCACCATCTCTTCTATGAGGGACAAGTGGACATATATAACATCAATGATCCTTTAAAAGAGACAGCTACCATAGGATTCATTAATAACTTTGGACAGATACCAAAGCAGGTATACCCTTTGTAGAATTCTTATTTTCCAGTTAGCACTCAAATTGAAATGTGTTAATATAAAACAGGAAGGTGTTTTAGGAGTGAAACTTCTTGGGAGTATTTTTTCCTAAATATTCTTCCAGTGAAGCAAAATCATTTATGTTTCCATCATAAATTGAACAAAGATGGACTTTGGGCTTTACTTGTGAGGTTAGAAATGTCTTTTTTCCCCTTTACATCCTTAAAATAAAGGCATAATGAATTATAGCTCAACTGTTAAAATCAGCATTAAAAAAACCCAGAACTGTGTTCCTGCTGCTGAGTCATAGGGGAGGAATGAAAGTGCAACTTCAAAGTAATGCCCAGTGCTAAGGTATTTGAAGTTACCGTGTAATAAAACAATTTCTATAATAACTTCTTCTTTTTTTTATCCTAGTCTCATGGGTGATTCCCTCTTGTAGGACAGCCATAGTTAAGAAGATGTAAAGACCAGGTTTTGGTGCAGCTTTAAAGTTTGTGTTCTCTTCAAGAGACTACATTAAATAATTCAATGTAATACTAAATCTGGGGGTTCAGGTTTGGGGGGAGTCTCAGTTGGTGGTTTTGATTTGGGTTTTTTATTGGGCATTTCTTTAGAGTTTTTTGCTATCCAGTGAAAATCTTAAATGTCTTTGGTAAATATTTCCAATCCTAGATCTGGCGGAAACCGCAAATACCTTCAGCAATTGGCTGGGAGCTCAAGCCATGTGTTGGGAACTCTAACCTCAGCTCTCAGCACATAATGTTTCAGGACAGCCACACAATATTTCCTGTGGCAACCCATTTAGAGCTATCTGTCTCTCACTGCTTGGAAGGAAGGCAAAGAACTGCTTATCCGTCTTCTGTCACTTTCCTCCTTTCCCTTCCTTGCTCTCTCTCAATAATCTAATTATGTAGTGGCTGTAGGGTTTTCTCCTCTTATGTAATAACCAATCTCTTTCCTGTGATGATAATCAGATGTGGCCCAGCTAAAGCCAGATGGACAGACAGGGACTGGGACAGAGGTCAGGGCAATAGAGAGCACTGCAGCTGAGTCCAGAGCTCTGCCTGCATCCTCAGATGCCTGTTAGGTACAAAGCTGTGGTGAAATGTACCAGGAATTGCATGATGCTTTGCTAGAGGAAATAGTCTGCAGTAAACTTGGAAACTCAAAACTTCCTTAAGGCTTTGTTGAGGGTGAGTGCTCTTGGAGCACATTTTTATGTAACTGTAGAGTCTTGCTGTTTCCCTCTGTTATTTCCTATGGGGGATCCAGGGCAGGCTCTCTCAGACATGGCTGCTGTGCATTTTTGCACTGCTTTCCTGCACAATGTAACATGCATCTTCTTTGTCTCACCTCTTCCACTAGTAACATGCCTGGCAGTTTGGGTTTCAATTTTAAAAAGTTATGATGCAAAACATTGCAGAGCTGGTGGTGTGTTTGGAAGAGGGCTCTCACAGACTCCATGAGGGTACCAAGATGCCACGGCCTGAGGGGGGAGAGCAACTTTGCTCCTTGTTGGTTTTTGTATTGTTTAAGGCTTTTGAAATGTTCATCATGAGTTATTAGTGAATACTGGGAGCAGTAAAGCATTTGCTTACCTGCAGAATTTTTAGAAGATATATTGGACATATTTATGATCTTTTTAAACTAGTGCCCTTGTAAACCTGTAATTTTTGATGATCATTAGTTTCTTGATGAATTTCAGCTCTTCAAAAAACCCCACCCACCAAAGCGTGTTAGAAGCCGTCTGAACGGAGAGGCTGTGGGAACCTCTGTGCCCCCTGGATCCACAGGTGACAAGATCTTTTTCCATCATTTGGACAACCTGCGGCCATCTCTTGCCCCAGTGAAAGGTAAACTTGAAACTCACAGTAGTTATTGCTGTTTCTTTGCCCAAGCATTCAGAGTTTCAGCAAGATTGTACTTTTCCATCTTTTTCTTACTTCTAATATTCTTACTGCCTGTAGTTTTGTGAGAGAGACAAATTCAAAATATCCTAATGCTGTACAACTATGTTCTTATCTACTTTAAAGGATCTTGGGAAACACCACAGCTACACAGTTGAATATGACATTTTTTAAATAGAGGGATAAAATGGAGCCCAAGCACCTCTTTATAAGTTTGAATTTAATGAACAACATTCAGAGTACGTTGTTTCTGGACCTGTGATAGCCTCTGTTTTTGTGATTTTCACAGCAAAAGGATTATTTATCACAGTGCCAAGAAATACTAAGGAATGTTGGCAGGAAAGTATGGTGTTGGTAGCAGCACTGAGACAAAAGAAAGTGGTTTTTTACTTCAAATCTGACATTGGACTGAACAAAACGTAATTGTCTGCAAGGCAGGTAAATGCTGTACAGGGATTTCTTTCCTAGCTGAGTAAAGCAATCTGTGGCTCCCTGCTGTAAGGAGAGAAGACATGCTATTAAATGGGGCATAGCAGGGCTTAGAGAGAAGACTTAAGTCAGGAAATTAGAAAGCACTAATCTATATTTGGCTCTGCATTTGTTAGGAATGGAGCAAAAGTTGCCATCACTGCAGCTGATGCAAAGAATGTAAAAATAGCCACTACAGAGACCTTGCTTTGGAAGAGCAGCAGGTACTTAAAGGGATCTGATAGTATTTGTCTCTCCCAGCAATAAAACATAACTCCATCTTCTCTTTCAGAGCTCAAGGAGCCTGTGGGGCAGATCGTGTGTACTGATAAAGGCATTCTGGCAGTAGAACAGAACAAGGTTCTCATCCCACCCACCTGGAATAAAACATTTGCCTGGGGCTATGCAGACCTCAGCTGCAGACTGGGTACCTATGAGTCAGACAAGGTTTGTAATCTGAACTTTGTTCCAGCAATCAGTACTGAATAGTGAAAAAAAACCATAACAATGGACATTTATTTCACACATGAATGAAATAATCTTCTGCTGCATCAGGTTTTTTTGCTCCCTCTTGAGGGTCTTCACCAGGATGTTGACAGAATAATATTAACTCATAATAGTTTTTTACCAGGTCTTAGTGACCTAATGAGTGCAAGGTGGCAGCCAGGTTTTTATTTTTTATCCTATGAAGTACTAGTTCTGTAAGTAATTCTTTGTGTTCTGTGTTTTTAGGCCGTGATTGTTTATGAATGCTTGTCAGAATGGGGTCAGATCCTGTGTGCCATTTGCCCCAACCCCAAACTAGTTATCACTGGAGGAACAAGCACAGCAGTGTGTGTGTGGGAAATGGGTGTCTCCAAAGAAAAAGCTAAAGCACTCACACTGAAACAGGTAAAATGTATTAAAGCTGTAAAGTAGTGTTATAAGATCAAAGTAATTGTGTAATGGGTATTGTTCACCTTTGAAACCATGAGTCCAGCAGCTCTCCAGAGAATGGAGTAGTTGAGATGGGGATCTGCATTGAAAGTGGGCAAAATGCGTCTTTAAAATTGCATTTTTTTTTTAAGAATAGTGGTTCACAAGGAGTCTTCTGAAGACAAAGGGAATTTGATAGTGATGTTAATAAAATTATGCAGGTAGGTTTTGTGAAGTTGTCTACTTTGTAGTATTATGTGTAATAACCTCATCTAAAACCTGTCAGGAAGGACATAAAAAGAGACTGCCTTAAAGGTTAATTTTCCTCTTTAAAAAAAAAATTAATTGCTTTAATTATTGGACTTTATAATCTAAAATAAGCACCCATGCTCTAAAGTCAGGTGCAGCTAAGTGCAGAGTAAGTTTTGTGTGTTTACTAAGGAAAAAACAAACTCAACAAATGTAACCAAAAAAATCCAACCACAACTAAGTCCATATATTCTAGCAGCTGTAAATCATTGTTATAGGTTGTGTTACAGTTCCATTAGCATCTTCACAGAAGGACTGCTTTTTAGAGGCAGTCTTTCTCTCAAATTTATGAAAAGAAATTTAGAGAATTATTTAGTAACTTCCCTTGTGCAGTAATCACCTGTCCAAAGCTGCTTTTCTGAAGTGTTTTACTTTAAAACTGTACATGATAAAACACTCTATCTTAAATTTTGAGGCAGCATATTGGAATACATTTACGTATTCAATGAGTTTTATTTTAACTGAGTTCATTTTAACTGAGTAAGGTGCAGTAATCTGACTGTATTTCAGACTCTTTTTCCAATAGATTAAGCCTAAAATGGAAAAGTAGGGCCTAATATGAGTAGATAATCATACTTTTCTTCTCCTTCCAACTGACTTTGCTTTTTTGGGCTTCAACTGTTTCTTGTCTCCTTATCTTCTCTTAGTCATCAGCAGTTATTGTAGGAGTCAGAATGTCATTTCAGGTGCAGCCTGGAACACTTTCTGACCCTAAACCAAGTGCTACTGATGCAGAATGGGGTTTTCTTCAGTGGAAGGATCTGTAATATTAGACCCTCGGAATTTTGTTTTGTCAGAGCTCTTTTTAAATGGAAAAAAAATATTACTTTTACCATTTTCAGTTATAGAAATAGTTATCAACTGAAGACTTATAAGGTGGCTGCATCTTCTGATGGGACATTCTGGTTAGGTTATCTGAATCTTTCAGGTAAGAGGCTTTGATGTGGAATTTTTGTGCTCTCTCCTGATTTCCACTTTTGCTCCTGGCTTGTGTTTTGCAGGCGCTGCTGGGTCACACTGACACTGTTACGTGTTTAACGGCGTCACTGGCATATCACATCATTGTGAGCGGGTCTCGGGATCGCACCTGCATCATCTGGGACTTGAACAAGCTCTCCTTCCTCACACAGCTCCGGGGGCACAGGGCTCCCATTTCAGCACTCTGCATAAATGAATTAACGGTGAGAGCCAAACCCTGTCCACCAGGCTGCAGTGGGAACAGTAGCAAGAGTTGGAAATCATTAAACCAAAGGGAAAAAAGCCACTGGGCTCTCCTGTTAATTTGGCAGAACTTGTATAACTCATCTGAAAACTGATTAACAACTGGTTTAGGAGTAATTTGTGTCATTTGTCTAGAGCCATACGTGGGTGCATTCCATGCAGAGTGGCTTGAGCTCAGAGGAGGTTATTTATTAACAGTGCTGCAAGCACTGTTAGTGTGACATTCCAAGTGAGATGCCAGATCTGCCACAGGAGCTAAGAAGAGCTTTTGATACACGACCTTGGTTGGCTTCTCTTGTCTTAAGCTGAATTTAAAGGAAACAAGGGATGCCTTGGGTGACAGTGCAGTGCCAGTTGTAGTGGAAACAGATGTATCCTAAAAGCTTCTGTCCCTGGTGGTCCTGTGAGTTACAAGTCACCATTTATCCAGCTCCCATGCGTGGCCATCAAGGCTGGATGGACCCTGTTGCAGCTGGAGCAGATGCAGTGGTAGAAATCAAGACAAGAGAGGGCTGTAATGCAAGCAGGGGGTAGCAAGTACAGTTTACTACCTGTTGGTGGTCTGGCTGTAGTGCTGCCAGTGCTTTAGCATGCAGCTCCCGTTTCCCTCTGCAGTAGTTTGGACTGTTCCCAGTAAGGAAGCAAATGAAATTTAGGGTGATACATATTTGTGAAAAAGAGCAGTGTGAACATGAGCAGTCTTTGGAAACTGAAAGTACTAAAAATAGGCTGTTGGATTGTTATGCTATGAAAAGCGGAGGAATTGGCCAACTGATTCTATGCTGTAAATAGAACAAATTGGTGGCTACTAAGTGTGGTTTTCTAGGTAGAGTTAAAAAAAAAATAAATTCATATAATCCTAAAGGCTTCTTCAGCTGGCCAGGCACCCCCTGAATAGAACTTCCTGAAAAGTGCCAGCAACTTGACTTATAAATGAGCTTGACTTATATTTTTGCTGAAGAATACCTGCAGCTTTGTATTGAAATCTGGAGGTGTTATTTGTCTTTGCAGGGAGACATTGTATCATGTGCTGGCACTTACATCCATGTGTGGAGCATTAATGGCAGCCCTACTGCAAGTGTAAACACCTTCACTGGCCGAAGCCAGCAAATTATGTGTTGTTTTGTGTCAGAGATGAATGAGTGGGACACCCAGAATGTCATTGTCACAGGGCATTCAGATGGAGTTGTCCGGGTGAGTACCAGGAATCATTGCCTGGAAAATAAAGCTTTTGCCTTGCTGGTGGTAGTATTTAGAAAAGTCATGCCTGTCCAGGAGAACACAGTGTCCTGACCAGGACCAAAAGCAGTCCTGCTTTACTTGGGAATTTCACCTGAACACTTCTTTCTCCTTTTTTGGTGCCCCCATTGGGATGTGGTAACCAGCAATAGTCAGCAGAGCATGCATTTTCCTTCTTGCTCTGTTTTGGTCACCAGCTTTCATACCTGGAGACTATTGCTTTGGTTCACCATTATAATTTCACACACCTTGAGACAATTCATTTTTCTTGGCTGGAAAGAAAAGAGAAACTTAGTGTCATCTCTGACCACTACATGTCTAACTCAGCCCGCAGTACTTTTGGGTGCAGCTTTAAGCAGAGTCTGCTGGTCAGACAACTGTGTGGAGTGGATTCAGGCATGAACACAGATCTCCTCTTATAGTTTCTAGTCCTCAAAAACAGAGTTTAGTATGGAGATGTGACCTGCCTTGCATGCTACCATTGTGAATACACAGTTCTGCTAAGGCATTTTAACTCTTCAAGTAGCTCAGGAAAAAGGCAAGAGTTCAGTAAGTGCCACTCTGCTTATCCCCTGTCCCTCCAGTTCTGGCGGATGGAGTTTTTGCAAGTGCCAGAAACACCAGCTCCAGAGCCTGTGGAGATGCTGGAAATGCAAGAGGACTGTCAGGATGCTCAAATAGGTATGTCTCCTGACAAGTGTTTGGTATTTCCCTGTTCTATCTGATCTTTGCTGTGAGTAGGTCAAGTCCTGTGGTTATACAGTGCAGAATGGAATGATGGAGATTTTATCTCAAAAAGCAGTAGATATCCAGTGGGCACAATGAACAGAGCATCTGAGTTCTGTGTTCACCACCTTACTTAAGATAGTTTCATACTGCTACAAGTAAGAAAAAATGTTCCCATCATAGCTTTTTGTTCTGTGAAGGTGGAACTTTTCTCTGTTGGCTTTGGCTGTTGGCACGCTCAGTGGATTGTCCAAAAGCTAGGTATATTTTAGTGTGAAATGGAATTATAGCATAGCAGCCAAGTTGAATCTACTGATGGAACAGCTTAAACAAGACAAGCAATGATTTCCCTTTCCACTCTTGGAAGAGTTTGCTCTGTGCCTTATGACTGTTTCTTTTAGCCATTTCCTGCACTCTTCATCTTGAAGATATGATCTGGATTTGGATCTGAATCTCATTTTTACTCATAAGTAATTATTATATAAATACAGCTTTTGGTTATTTTCAGTGTCACTTGGAGTATAAATGTCTTTGTTAATTGCTCTTTTGTGTTAACAAGTCCTGTTATTAACAAGTCTGCATCATATTTTTCAGTCAGTTTCAGCACAGCTGACTGTGCTTACTTGTGTAAGTTTTGCTGAAAGGTTTTGCCAATTTGAGTGTTTCTGAAGTGTTTCTGAAGTTTCTTTTGTCTATCGTAGCCTTCCTCAGAGGGACTGTTGTAGGAAGTAGCTTTAGCTAAGGTGTGTCATTCTCTGGCAAAACAGAAAAAAGTGCAAAAAAAGTGCAAAAATATGAATGGTGTGATTCCTGGCAGGAGCTGAATCTCTGAAAAGGCTCTGAGATGCCTGCAATGCCTGCATGCAGTGTCTCTCTCTCAGCAGTTGGTGCCCATTGGGTTTCAGGCAGTGCAGCAGCAGAGCAAGGAAAAAGCTCAGGCCATGGCCAGGTTCACTAACAGTGCCTTGTTCCCTGCTGTTCCCATGCAGGGCAGGAAGCCCATGAGGAGGACAGCAGTGACTCCGAGGCAGACGATGCCTGCATAGGCCAGGACACCAAAGGGCAGGAGAGCCAGAGCCAGCCAGGCAGCACCAGCCACAGGCCCCGCTCATCGTCAGCCAGGGCAGCAGCGGCGTGGTCAGCAGACAGCGGCTCTGATGACTCCAGGCGTTGGTCAGACCAGCTCAGCTTGGATGAGAAGGATGGATTTATCTTTGTCAATTATTCGGAGGGACAAGCAAAAATGCATCCCCATGCTCAGGTTAACCACCCTCACCCCAGCTATGCTGAAGCACGGCACTACAGCAAGCTCAAACCAGGTAAAAGGAACTGTGCACAGCCCTCAATTTTATTCCTAAGTGAAATGTTACAGAAAAAGAGAAAAACTTCAATCTCTGAGGGGGATTTTGTTCTTACTCCAAAGTTGCAGTTACAGATGTGTTGGGGGAGGAGGGAACAAAAATGAAAATGAGCAAATTTGCTTTATCCCCTCCCACTTCCCACTCCTTTGTAGGATACAGATGGGAGCGTCAGCTGGTGTTCAGAAGCAAGCTAACTATGCACACGGCATTTGATCGCAAGGACAACGCACACCCAGCAGAAATCACTGCGCTCGGCATCTCCAAGTGAGTAGCTCACACTTGAGCACTTCAAACACTTTTGGCTGTTGTCAGCAAGAAGAGGTGCCATTGTTCATAACTCTGTTCTGTAGTGCTTCTGTCTGGGGCAGCCTTCTTCAAAGACTGAGATAAAAACCCTAAAGAGAGGGAGAGCTGTTCAGCTGCACTGTGTTAAACACCGTGTTGCAGATTCATCTCTCAGTTAGAGCAGAGCAGTTGGGTTAGTCACACACATTTTACATTCTCTGATGTTTAAAATCAGCCATTGATGCTTGTGTGTTACTGTGCCAGAGCTGTTGCAGGAATGCTTTTGGTTTCCCTTGCAGGGATCACAGCAGGATCCTGATCGGGGACGGCCGGGGCAGGGTGTTCAGCTGGTCAGTGAGCGATCAGCCGGGCCGGTCCGCGGCCGACCACTGGGTGAAGGACGAGGGCGGCGACAGCTGCTCGGGCTGCACCGTGCGCTTCTCGCTCACCGAGAGGCGGCACCACTGCAGGAACTGTGGACAGCTCTTCTGCCAGAAGTAAGCAGCCAACAGCCTCCTTTGGGCTCTTTTCCACACAGGGTTTTAGGTGGGGTAAAGCTGTGAAATACCACAGAACTCTTGTGAAAGACTAAGGCTGCCTAAGCTGTGTGCAGGACGGCGAGGATGCTGGTTTAGGGGCCACTAGCTGGTAGCCTCAGAGAAAATGTATGACATAAAGGATGTGTGTGACCTCTCCTTACCCACAAACTGAAGTGCAAATCTCATCTCTGATCCCCTGGGTCAGAGATGATATTTCTAGTTTTATCTGTCTGAGTCTAAACTGGTGACAAGAGCTGCTGTTGAGCTATCTGTCACACAGTTTCATTGCATTGAGTCTGTGGTGATCATTTGAGTTAAATTCTGCTTCTGCCACACTGCATTGCATCTCTATGTCAAGGTGAGTTAGGACAGTTTTCTGGTGTTTGAAGTCATGGTGATAATTCCCAGAGCTCAAGAGAAAATGGGTAGAAATGGAGAGGACCTGCGTTCAGTGATGGTTGTTTATCCTCCACAGGTGCAGCCGGTTTCAGTCAGAAATCAAACGGCTGAAGATTTCATCACCGGTCAGGGTGTGCCAGAACTGCTTCTACAACCTGCAGCACGAGCGGGGCTCAGAGGAGGGGCCCAGAAATTGATGGGGCCTGGCAAACCTCATCCAGCCCCGCTGTCACTCCGGGAACCAGTGAGAGCATCAGAAGGAATTGGAATATTGTCTGTTTACACTTACGTTTATACTGCATTCTAAGCACTAAGAGTAAAAAGGGATCATTGCATTGGTTTGTGCTGACAGAAGGCAGACGAGGTGAACAGCAGAAGGAGAAGAGCAAGGCCCAGGAAGACATGGTTAATAACCACAAATCCAACAGAACTGGCAGCCCCTAAGCCCATGCTGGGGTGGCTGCCACGAAAATCCTCGTTTATCGTAAACACCCCTTCTTGTCTTGTTTTTGTAGAGTTAGTCATCTTAACTGGGGGGAGGGAGGGCAAGGCTTTTTAGAAGATAGTTGTAAATCTGCCTTCTTCGCAAGCAACTGTGTATATTGTAAATAGGTATAACGGCCTTTTTATCTAAATATGAACTTAACTGCCTGTTACATGGGACTTCAGATTAACCACTGTACTTTGTGTGGCATCTTTATCTCATCTATCAATTTAAATACAAATGTTTAAAAAAAACAAAAACAAAAAAAAAAAAACCAAACCAGAAAACTCAAAGGCATTATGTGTATTTCTGTTAAAAATCCAATCTGTGCATGTTTGTTCTTTCAGTTGCCCACAGAATCTTAAGTGAGGCTATTCATAGAATTACACAGATTTTTTCAAAAGAAAACATTTTTGAGAATAGGAACTTGGAGTATTTTATTCTAGCTGTAAGATAACCAGGAACTAAATTGTACACTTGTGTTGCATTTTATACCAAACTATTTACCACCTCAGTGTTGTTCATATTTAATAAGGCCTCTTTTATACATATATCAGAGCTGCAGTTTTGTTAATTACTTACTGTTCATTAGCAGCTGATTCATGCAGTGCAAGAACCAGCTTTTACCTTCTTTAGTCAAGAGCAATTGGCTTTTGCATATAGGTGCAGAATTAATTCCTTGTGCATAAAATTGACCTGCTGTTGTCCCCTAGCTTCTCTGCAAAAAACCTTTTTGTAACAACAGGCATTGCTCTAAAGCAGAGTGATCTTGGTCATGTCAGAAATGCTCCTCGGAGCTCTCTTTGTCTTTCAGCACAGGCCATCAGCTTGAGGACAGCTGTAGATTTCCATTATGGTTTTTAAGTTTTAATATGAATTTAATTGCAGTATTTTTTTACTACTCTGTCATTTATTTTGCACTACATGTGGGATGAAGTAGAGACACTGATATCTGCTGGGATTGGAGCACGTGCATTGGGATAGGCCCATGGACTTAATTTCTGCATGAGGTCTTACCAGTGGGTTTTTGTTTGGGTAGAGGGAGGGCAGCAGGCAGGCTGGTGGTCCGTTTGTTTTTGCTTTTTAACATATGTGTATATATTTTGTAAATGGGTGACAAACTGATCTAGAACTAGGCATATTCACAATGGATTCTTTTAAATAGAGGTAAGGATATGACCCAGACCAACAGAAGACAGGTGGCTCTGGCAGTACTTGAGTGAATGTTGTCACTCAATGGGATGAGATTATCCTTCACTTGGAATGACTTGGGCAGGCTCTGGCCCTGGGACAGCAAATCCTTAAAACCAGCATTGTTGGAATTGCACCATCAGAAATTCCAGGCCCTCTCTGTTGGGGTGAGCTCCTTCCAGAGGGTCCCTGGCGCTATGGGGGCACCCCTGTCTTCTCTTGATTTGAGCTTTTAGCAGTGAATAATTTGTTAATTCTGACCACTTACTATTTACCCTGGTATCACATGTTTATGCACTGAAGGTTAAATATGTATTTTGATACTTGTTTGTTTATTATATATGTGCTGGTCTGTAAAATGAAATATATTCCTGTTTTGGTATGTATACTAGGTCCCCAAATGAACAGAAAGGCTTTTCTAGAGCCCTTGCACACTGTTGAGGAAATGCAGGTTTGTTGAGCTTAGTTGACCCAAATTTTGGATCCAAAGAGCGATGGTCAAGTAGCCACACTGACTACTGGCTACCTGGCAGATTTGACCCTAAAAACAGGAAGAGGTCCTCGGTAAGCATGTGCAGAGCACTGGAATTTCTGTGTTCAGCCGTTCTCTCTAACGTTGCCTTCACCCTTCCCAAAATGATGCAAAACCAGCATAGTTCAGAAGACAGGCTAGTGGCCTTAACGTTTTCTGTTTGAAGAAAAGGCTGTTTTAACAACTCTAAATGCCTTTGAGTCCACAGTTTTTCTCCCCTTGCCTCCAGATTTCCAAATCATCCCCAAATTTAAGGAAGCCTTCTTTTCTGTGGACTGCAGCTTGTACAGCCACGTGGTTAAGCCCTAATAAAAGCAAGGCTGTGACAGCAGCACTGATGGGGTCCAGCCCTGAGGCCAGGCCAGGGCCGAGCTGCGGCTCCCGAGGACGGCGCTGTCGGCTGCAGTTGTGTCGCACGGGTGTTGTTCCGCGCCTGCGGCGCTGGCAGCGCGCCAAGGAAATCCTCATTCCTTACAAATTCTGCAGTGTGCAGGTAGGCCCAGTTTACATTTTGCAAGCAAACCACCACAGCCCTCTGACTTAATGCTGTTCCCAAAAAACCACGTTTTTGCTTGTTGGAGGCGGAGGGGGACAAACACACCTGCTCATATTCCCTCTGGCAGCTGGTGCTGTGGGCAACTGTGGTGTTCATGTGGGAGTGGGGTTTTTTTCCATTTCATTCGAGCTTCTAATGCAAATACTTGCTTTGTTTTCCATGTAAAAATCTGTTGAGCAAAAATATACTCATTTACACTAACATTAGTAGACTGTATTCTCTGCAAGTACCTCACATGTCTTCTCCTGCCTTGTTCTTTGTAGTAAACTTATCCATGTACTCCTAACATTCGTGTGTAGTGTGCAACTGTAATGTCATGCTTTTGAGAGGGGTTGGCTGCCTCCAGCCAACATTCATCAGTTCAATAGCAAAACACTTTAGATAAGTTATTTTGCACTTTCTTATGTATAAAATTGGTAGAAACTTATATTGCTTTGTATCATTTAAAGACTCCTTTTGTTTCAGTAAATGAACTGTGTATAAAATACTTATGCAGTTAAAACTGTTTTTAGAAAGTATTTTTAATTTCAGCAAGTTTGGTTACTTGTTGCATGACTATTAACACAGCTGACTTTTTGTGTCAGTGCAATGTATATTTTTTTTGTCCTGTTATTAACTTGTAAGCCCTAGTTAAATGGCCATTTATTTGTACAGCATCAGGAGTAAATTGAAGATAACTGGCTAAGACTGGAGTGTGGAATTTTGTACTATATTGCAGAATCCAATATCTGTTTTTTGGTGGTTACATAAAAGGCCTGACGATTTACTATCTAGTGTGCAATCTGTGATATCTGAATGTTCATTGTATATTTGTCTCCAATGCAAAAAGGTAGAGTAACACAATTACAACAATACATGATTAAATGCAATAGTTCAGGTACTGAAGTATTTTTTTTTCATTTCAAATAAATACCTGCTATTTACCACCAAAAAGCTGGTTCGCATTTGTTGGAAAGGCAAATCATTTGCAGTTGAATAAACGTTTTTAACTCGGGAGCAGTAGCTAATGAGTAACATTTTTCTGTGTCATCATGAGAAGTAAGTTCCTATTACTGGTCACATTTTTGCTTTCTGAGTGTGAGTATGCCCATCCATGTTGGTGCAGCATGAAATCATGTGCATTAGTTTGTCCTTTTTTGCTTTAAATTGTAGAGTGTGAATTCAGCAGAATCTGGAATCCCTTGATACCATAGAGGTTTTCCCACCTAGGCTGACAGAGAAGACTTTGTGAAAGAGAAGACATGATGCTCTGCAGCACCACTGCCAGTCTACGTCAGATTGCCTCCCCCACTGGCCAGCTGACACTGCCCACCCCAGTTATTTGTCCCTCACCCCCTTACAGGTTGCTGCCCTTTAACCACCCCTGTGCCCCCAGGTCATTGGTCACTGAGCCCACCACACTTAAGTGTCCGCAATGTCCCACGTGGTCCCTTGCTTAGCCATGTCTTGGTTATATAGGGTGGTAATGTCCATTTTTCATAGGTTCAAGTATTTCACACTTGGCCATTTCCACATTTTAAATCTTTTCACACACTGAAAAAAAAAAACAAAAACGCTTTCTCTTCAACAGTTTTGGGGGAGTTACTGTTCTCAGCAGCTGCAGACATATGACAGCTGCAGCCTGAGTGTCCTTCAGCTGCTAGGGAGCAGGTCATGGATCAATGTCACCAAAGCACTGAGCCAGGTAACCATACCAACTCTGGGCTGTGGGGTCTGGCATTGCCTCCCACTCTTTTTGGGGAGAGATTTCCTGCTAACAGCAGCTCCAGGCTGCTCTGTGCAGCTGGGTCAATTGCTATATGCAATATTTCAAGCTCATTTTTCAGGCGTGGTGGAGAGCAGCAGAGCCAGGAACAAGCATCGGGAAGTGGTGGAGCTCACAATCCTGATGGACCTTTTTACTGGGAAAGTGCAGTCCCAGCCCTGTAGATCCCAACAGGCATCAGCTGGGCCAGCAGCCAGTTTTGGAGTGAAATGAGGCACTTGTTGAGTGACAGGGCAGCTCCTTGCAAGTGCCCCAGCCTTTAGCTCTGGCTCCACCACAGTTCCTGCCAGGTGGAAGCACTGCCTGGGACCAGGCTTTCCATTTAGCAGGTAAAACCAAATTTGTGGCCAATTTGCTGTGACCAAATTGCCTTTCATGACAGGTGCAGTAACTCAGTTCAGAAAGGTGACGTTGAGCTGCTTTCCAGGCTCAGTGTTCTGTATAAAATGCATGAATGTTTTTAAGGAATTCCTGGCAGTGGGACACATCTCTCTCCATGTCAGGATACTGATTTGATTCAGCAGTGAAGTGTAGGGAGGAGGGAGGGGTAAGCAAGCCCAGGAACAGGGCTGATGTGCTGGGAGCCAAATCCTGCCCTGTGTTCCTGAAGAAGAGTTGTGTGGCACTGCGATGAATGTGGGCCTGGCCCTACAGTTAAGGGCAATTTGTAAGGAATGGCACCAAAACTGGGTCATGGATGAACCCGAATGTAATGCTGCCTGCACCAGAGCGCACCAGAGCTCCTGGTGCCGGAGCCGGGCGGGAGCAGACAGGGTCTGGGTGGGAGCGTTTGCCCTGCCCGCGCTGAGCGGGGGGAGCTGTAGCGAGGCTCTGCCCAGCAGCGGCGATGAAAATCCCGTGCGGGTGAGGGGCGGGACGTGGTGCTCACACGAGCTCTGGCAAGAGTTCCCAGCCCTTCCCAGGCACAGCCTCTGAGACCTTTAGGCTCTCCTAAAAGCTTGGCTGCTCTGCCCAGACCGTCTTGAAGCTGGGGAGGGAAACCAGTGCGGTGCTGCTGGTGCTTCGCTGCCCTCTTCTCACAAAGCAGCAGCTCACAGGGATGCTCATTGCGGGATAAATGCTCCAGCTGCAGAGAAACCTGGGAGCCATTTCCCAAGTCCTGTGGAAGGGCAGAGCTGGCCAGCAGGTTTTCCAGCACACCACCCAAGCTCTCCAAATTTACCCATGTGAGCAGTGATTACAAGACTGCCATGGGATATGTGCATATATCTAAGAGCCGATCCAGCTCCAAACTGAGATGTGGATTGGCAACAAAGGAGAGCAGAAAAGGACTCTGCTCCTAAAAAGAAATGCTGGAGCTCAGCTGTAGGGAACTAAGGCCTCATTGAAGCCAAGGCTGCTGCCTTCAAGGGAGAGAGAGTTAAATAGGTTTGAGTGCAACTGTGAAAAGCTATATTAACTAAAAATACCAGTGATCTCAGGGCTACTTCTGAGTTAAAACCCTTGGCTCTTACTTTTTCCTTATAGTTTCTTCAAGTGTAACAGAGCAGCTTTGAATTCATGCAGCAGCAAAACTATTCCTGCAGAGGCCCAGTTTGTTTCTTTGCCCCGGTTCACAGGCTGGCATTGCTCACCATGACAGCCACCCAGGCAGACAGAAATAGCACGTTGGAACATTACATCCTGGTGCAGCACAGCCCAGAGGTCCTTTGCACTGGTTATCACTGGGAGAGCGTCTTTGTAGCCAGAGCCTTGGTTATCAGAAGCTTTTTATGGCAAGAATGAGGCCCAGGGCTGACAGGGCAGATGTGACACAGCTGGAGAAGCTGCAGCTTTTCTGGTTGTTGGCAATGCGGTGGTGGAAGAAAAATCCATTTGTAGTGAGTGACACAGCTTCCAGAAGCCAATTCTTTATTGAAAGATCTTGTAAGCATTCCGGTACAGACTTAGCTGCTCTACTGTAGCTTTGAGTTTATGAAGATGAAAAAACATTTTTAAAGAAGAAAAAAAGCAAGATGGGCACCTCTATAAAATTTCATAGTAGATGAAATTTGTACACTGATTACACCAAAGATAAATATCAAGCCACAGAAATTACACACAGCCCCAAGGCAAAGCATGTAATAAATGTGCACAATTGCACTTAACTTCTGTAAGAAAGTTATGACAGGCACCACTGCCCAAGCACTCCATATCCCGGGTCAAGAGGGCACCTGATGGGTATCTCTGCATTCAGAACAGCAGTTTGGAACCAAGGAATGCCCAGAGTGTTCTTGTACTGCACATTTGGCTTCTTGGGTGAGTCAGCAATGACCTGGCCATGCCCAACTGAAGGTTTTTAAAAGAAATTATTATTAAACCAGTTTCACTCACAGCTGTTGTTTTGTGCTTCTCCCTTAGCCAAGAATCCCAAAGTCTCTGACCACCACACATCCACCAGCTGAGACAGAAAATGTAGCTCATGGAACCCTGATCCCAGGGAAGGTAGCAGAAATCCTGCGGTGAGTCTAAGCTCCTCTCAATTTCCAAATATGTAAAAAGCAGTGATATTGCTGATTTCTCTCCACACCCCCATTTTCAGCTGCTCCAGGATTATTCTCCAGCCCTAAGCATTTCAGCCCAAAGGGACTAACTGTAATGAAGGCCTATATTCAATTAATTACTGTATCTCTGCCCCATTTCAGTCTCCTGTGCTACGTTCATCATCCAGAGAGACCAGCTCTCCTAAATCCAGGTTGCAAATGACTTTTTTGGGAGTTCCCTCTATAAAGCATGAAACCCCCATCTTTGCAAGTGGCGGGGAGACTGAAGTTGGAAATCCATCTGCAGCCTCAACACCTCTCCTGGTAAATCCAGCAACATGAGGCCACCCCCATGCCTTCCATATCCTCACAGTAAAAATGAATACTTAGCTGGACAGCATTTTTGCCTTTCTGCACCCACAGCCCACCCTCCTACAATGCCTGTACAGAGAGAGATTCCACTGCTCCAGGGACCATGTTCAGGCAGGAAAATATTCATACCAAATCCATTGGATTTCAGAATCCATCCCCTAAAAAGAAGAAAAAAGTGAACATTTTTTACAGCTTGCCCAGGAGATCACCCCTAATGTTTGGTTCAGTCTGTCATAAACAAAAAATACTCTTTTTGTTGTAACCTCAGATGCACAACAAAGACAGTGAGCTAGAGAGCAAACATTCCATTTTGTTTCATTCAAAGTGTGAGATCCTTCACGGTCCTGGAATAATAAACCTCTCTGGCAGGCAGCTGTGGTTTTAGAACAATTTGCTCTCTGTCCTCAAGCCGAAGGAGCTCTGCTGTGCAGGAGGATCCTGCCAGTCCCTGGGGGTGTCCGGATTATCTCCCCCGAAAGGTTTTGGTGATTCTGGCCCACCCAGGGACGCCAAGCGTCCGGTTTTATCTCGGCTGTTTGAGGGGCCTGGAAAGGCCCTGGGTGACCTTGGGGCAGCCCGCGTATCGAAGGACGAGAAGAGGCTTCAGTTCTTCTTTCTGGTTTTATGTTTATTAATTGTTTATCTAAAAGATGTTCTTTCAGCCACCAGAGATCTGCACAGCAGTCAGCCATGGGCACACTGTCTCTCCCTCCCGGGCAGCCACGTATCTTTATACCCTTTGCTACGTATACAATATTTATCATTTTTCCCCAATACCATCTATTCTTATAACTCGGTGTACTCTTAGTAATAACCAATAGAAAGGTGCCACCGTGGCCAAAGAAGATGGAGGAGAGGAGGAAGAAGGAGGAGGACAGGACACACCCCAATTCCTCCATCTTACTCCTCTAAACCCCCCTGTACATAAATCCTAAACCCTGTGTCTCACCCTCTAATTAACTAATCCCTTCACCATTCACCCGGTGAAGCCCTCATCCTTGTCGTCTCCTGCGCAGGGTTAAAGTCCAGCTACCAGACACTTCTGGCAACATTCCAGGACTCCCGAGCCCCCCCAGGGTGGTCTCGGAGGCTCAGTATCTCAGGACTGAGATCTTGAGATCCGACATGGGGGTACAGTGGAGCTGTTGCTTGCAGAGCTGCCATGGGCTGCAGGAGGCCCAGTGACCAGATGGAAAACCTGAAGTGTTTATTGAGCCTGGCTGGGATGGAGCTCCTCTCCCCACAGCGTCCTCACAATGCTGGGCAGTGTATTGGCACCCAGAAAGGGGCTGGTAACACTCTTTATTAATTATCTTTATCTTGACCAGGTTTTGGGGTATTTTCATTTTATTTTCTGCCCCTAGCCCCCACTCTTCTGAGAACGTCAGTGATAAGAGCAGCTTGGGCAGCTGACGTTCAGCCAAGGTTCATCTTCCTTGGTCCTTTTTGGCACTAAACACGGGGCACAGACAATGGCAGCTTTGTATGCAGTGTGTTATTGCTGCAGCAGCCACAGCCTCCTGTGGGAGTCAGGGAGTTTGCTGGCTGTACTGCTTATCCTCTATAAGGCTGAAGCTGGAATGTGTTTGTACAAACAATGGCTCTGGGCTGTGTCCTGGCACGGATGGCCTTGCTGAGCTGCAGGAACTGCCTTGTCTCCACAAGAGGATGAGGGAATACATCTCCCTCTCCTCGCTCTGGATTGGTGTGGATGATTGTGCAGGGTCCAGGGGTCCTTGTTCATGCTTACATGAGCTGCTAATGCTCCTGACACTATTGGCACATCATGGGGTTGGTGGAATCTGGTGTCACCATGGTACAAGAGAAGATTTCTAGGTGAGGCAACACTGAAATGCACCCTGAGGCAGCTGTTCCCTGGCTGGCAGGGTGTGTGCAAGGATTTGGGCAGGTTCCTAGCACAGGTATCACCACCCAGAGCCTGGGACTTTACACCTGAATGGGTTCCAACCCTGGCAAACCGGTGTGCCACCTGATGGAGGGGTGCCTTGCCCACCCCAGTGAAAACCAGCAGCTTTTGCCCCGCACTGGGGCCTGGCTGTGCCTACCGAGCCTCAGTCCAGTGCTCTGAGAGGGCTGGGCTTGGGGCAGGGCTCAGACAACAGCAGGAATCACAGGAATTGCCCCAGGAGTGGAAAAGAAACTGGACAAAGCAATGGATCCAATAGAAAGGACTGGAGGTGAGATGGTGCCCGGGAATCTTTCCCAATCCAAGTGTTTCTGTGATAGTAGAGAAGCAGCAATAGCAACCACCAATGCACCAGAATCTAATCATCCTCTGCTTCACAGAGCTTTGTCCTATCCCTTCCTTGGTAAAATTTCATAGAAGTTATGGATGGATCCTTCCCCCAAGAAGACAACTGTGCTGTTAGGAGAAATAAAAACCCCCAACAGCAACTATCCTGACCTCAGGTGAACACTGAACCCAGACTCTGGGGAAAATCTGAGGAGAGAGAGGGAATTAGGATTGTAAAACAGTGGTGTGCTTAGGCCTGGGCACCAGCACCCAGTACAGCAGAGGTTTACACACAGCACTGCAGTCACAACCCAAAGAAGTGCATGTGCTCACCACACCAAGTGATGGCACAGACAAACCCAGGGCACTCTGCACACCCAGCACTTAATGCTGTCAGTGCCACACGCTGGTGCTGGTGCTGCTGGGCCTTCCACCACAGACAAGGAGAAACTAACGGACTGACTGCCTAAGGGCTAACCCTGGACTAAAGGAAAGGGATAAAAGTAATAAAGATATGTACTTCACAATGGAAAATCAGAATCAGTCCAGGCACCTCAGAATTCTTTTTCTTTTTTTTACAAGGTGATTTAGCATCAGGCAACTTCTCTTTCATTTTGTTTTGTTTTTACCATTGTGCTATTGGAAGCATCCATAGAAGGAAAAATACTGTGGCAAGTCTGAGAAAAGACCAATTCTTCTCTGCCCATATTTCACTGCCACAGGAGCTGACAGCTGACATGGAGTAGAGGAAGGAAAAGGTCTGAATGAGGCACACCAGGACAGATCTTCACCTGTGCCAACATGTCAGCTGTAGTCCATGTCACAGCAGTGATATGAGCTGGATCAGAGCTCTGGTCCCCCCCCCATGTTCACTGGATACAGATTCCCCTCCAAGAAGGGAAGTGGAAACGCTTCCTTTAAGGATAATATTCCTTTCTGGTATCTGAGAATATCTGATATCTACTAGAAACAACACCCAAAACTTACAAAAATTACCTTACGTTGTTACAGTGCTCTCTCCTTTCTTTAGCTAGTTTGGGGCAATTTATACCTCCTTGTGTACCATGAAGAGACATGAGAGATCACAACTAACTCAGACAACTTCAGCAGAGGGCAGGAAAATCCTCATGTATGTATGAAGAAATAAACTGTGTTAAGCATCAGATCTTGAAGAGTAAACTCTTTGAAATTAGCTTATTTTCTTTATTAAAAAAAAAAAAAGAAATTCAAGTTGATGAGTCTCTGGATATCAAAACTGTGCGTCTTTTTCCCTCCTCTGTGCTTCTGTCAGGCACTGACAGCAAAGAGAAGACAGTGCAAGGGGCTGCTGCATGGTCCACAGAGACTGCACAGGCTTTGGACCCAATGGAGAAAGGTTCCCATCTGTCCAACAGCACATGGCTCCAGCCTGGTCTGTCTCCTTGGAGCTAGAGGATCACAGATGCTGGCAGCGAGAGCACAAAGCAGCACTGTCTCAGGAACTTGTACAGCTACACCAAATGCCACTGGCATCAGAACCTAAATATTCTAAAACTTCTCCTTTATTTTTCACCCACTTCTCCTGGAGCACAGGGGAGTTTCAGGTGGCTGCAGCAGAAGAAGAAAACAAACCCTCTTTCTGCCTACCTAAGAACATTGTGCGTTTGTTCCCCCGTGTTTTATCGGACAAGGAATCCAGCATGTGGCTCAGGGACCCAGCTGCCAGGGAGCTGAGGGTCCTGAGGAGTACAGGTAGGCATGAAGTGACTGTGCACCCCCTCCAGCCTCAGGTGAAAGCCCAGAACCTCGTCTGTGTGAACAAAGTGATGTGTGGAGCTGCTGGGGCGACAAACCCAGGACGCTGCCGCGATGCTGCTGGGAATAACGGGCAGCGAGACACAGTCAGCTGTAAGCAACAACGGGCACTACGCACCAAGGGAGCAGTGGCATCTTCTAACACTGGGAACAGAAGAGATGGACAAGACACTGAGTCAGCCTAGGAACAGATGGAGGTGTTCTCCTGTAGCACGCTGTGTCCAGGTGACGGCAGGAAGGGATCGCTGTGTCCTTGTCTTCACGCCCACCTCCCGCTGGAAGCGAAGCTGCGGCTGAAGGAGAAGGTAATGTCCCCGTTCTTGTACTTGCCCCAAGCTCCAAATGGCACTATGACAACTGTGCTGTTGTCTTCAGTGCCAAACTGCACTGCCTGAGAGCAGAAACAAAGTGTCAGCATCGGGGTCTCGCTTGGAAAGGGAAACAAGGGTCTGGCTTCACCTGGGACAGCACACTCTGAGGCCAGAGATTCCCTTGCCCCTTCCCAGCCCTCATCCTCCATTCTGATATGCCCTAGAGCTTCCCATAGGATATGCTACCATCCAGAACCATGGTCAGAAACTGGCCATTTCTGTCTGTGACAGTGACATTTTCAGCACAGGCAGAAGCTGCAGTTACAATCCCGTGCAGTTCAGTGGACAGTGAGCTAAACAAGCTCATTGAATGATGCCTGGCAAGGATGTGGCAAGACCCAGGGTAAGGAAAAGGCTGGCCAGCAGGAATGGTGAATGTATCGGCCAGCATCATTCAATTCAGTTGAATGTGTGGTATTATGTAAACAAAACCCTTGTGTTTTTAAGCCAAACCAGCCCAAGCAGGAGCCCTTGGTGGCCAGAGCAGCGCTGGCATTACCTGCTCAGTGACCACGTGGGCAGCCTCAGCAGGGTCATGGCACTGGCTGATGAAGTTGCAGATCTCCTGGCTGTTCACTATGAAGTTGATGCCGTCGGTGGTCAGCACCAGGAAGCTGTCGTCTGCGTGCTGCAGCTGCAACAGAGGCACACGGGGTGCATGACCTGGGTGAGTGCTGCAGGGCAAGGCAATGGCCCCCATGATTTAACCCTCTTGCCAAGCACTTTTTTATTTTCTTGGGGTGCTGTGTGCTCTCCTGCAAAATGTCTCCTGAAGCTGAGGGTTTCAAGGAAGACATGATAACACTTCAGTCATCTCCCTAAACCCCTTGTGGGTGGCACTCTATTGGGACCAAACCAATGGAAGTTCTTGGGGCCCTGGGAGGTGCATAGAGGAAAAGTAACAAATAGAATATGAATTGACAGGAGAGCTTCCTGCCAAAGTGGAGGCTGAATACCTTCTGAGTGTTTGTTTTCTAGATGACTACAGAGCTATGGTAAGATACATGCAGCTGTCCTTTCCTCCTCCCCCTCTTCCTCTCAACTGTGCAAATCTCTCTACATCCTACTTTTTTGATGGCAGCCCATCCATATCCCACCCAGTTCTCAGTGATGGTTTTATACCAGCATTAGCCTCAAAATTATTCATTTGACCACAGGACCCAAACAGACTAAGAGCTGTAATACATATCATGTGTTATCTTTCTTCCCTCGTCATATATTTTGCTGTGAGAAGTGAGATTTAGAAGTTGATCTGGTTGAATTTAGTACCAGATTCCTTTCTGTCCTGTAAGTGTTAATCTGAAACAACTTAACGAGAGTTGTTCTCTGGTTATTTCAGTAAAAAACAATGTGTGGCCATCAGACTTCATCTGGGCTTGTGTTGTGTGGGTAGCACCACTGCATCAAATACCTATGAAGCCCTTAATCCAAGTGCTGCTGTCCCTGTAAACCAGACCTCCTTTTACCTGAACCCTTTTTGTTTCTGGCTGGGCTATCACACCACTGTTTTTAAGATCCAAATCTCCTATGCTCCGTGTCATTGCAAGTCTACCATTCACGTGAGGCTGTCCCAAACTGTTCCAGGAAATGAAGCCACCACACTTCTTAATCCTGTCCAGAAGCACAAAAGAAAAAGCAAATGAGTTACTGCTTCATACCATTACCCCTATCCCTATCCTCTATTTCTGTCAGTAGCTAGAATGAGGAATGATGTATGGAGAGCCTGTGCTGGTGGCTGAGGGTTGGCTTTATCTGTTTGAAGGGCTCTATGGAAGTGATGTGTCTTGGTGGGCTGAGTCCTGACCTGGGAATCACAGTGCATTTCCTCAGGTTCTGAGCTGGTTCTAACTTGGCACTTTTGCACAAGTCTGAACCTTGTGGTCATAGCTCTGTTCTGAATCTTAGATGCTGATCTTACTGCTGAGATCTTATGCTCATGGAGGTCTTTCCACATCCCTGGTCCTCTAAATGGGACCCAGTGGCTGGAGCTTACTGCCAGCTCAGAGTGGTCTAAGGGCTCTGTGTCCAACTCTTCTTTCTTTATGGCCCAACCCAGCAGCAGTTGGACTTCTGACTTCTGCTGTCCATTGTGCTCAGGAAGCCACATCATCAGCCTGCAGGTACCTTTCCTTCTCCTCCTTTCTCTCTGGAGTGTGGTCAGTGGTGAGTTTCACGGGCTTTCCTTTCCGGCACAGCAGAGCACGACTGTCTCCCACGCTTGCCACAACCAGCTCAATTCCATCCCGGAGCAGAGCCACTGTTGCAGTAGTCCCAGAGCTCAGCAGAGTTGCTACAAATGTCATCAAAGAGAGAAGTTTTAGCACTGCCTCAAAGAGTGGAGTCCTTTATAATAGCAACAGTTTCAATTGGTAAAATAAAGACAACTTGTGCTCTACCTAATCAGCAAGTAACTGCTTTGAAGTTAAAACTAAATTTACACATACACAAAAAAAAAAAGCAAACATGCATGCATGTAGGAGTGGAGAGGAAGAGAGGGGAGGTGGGAAGGATGAAGTGTTTCTGTGTTTCTGTGCAACAACATGGCTCCATGCAAACAGGGCAAGTGGGATAAAAGCAGTACAAGGTACAGTAGCTTCCTTTCAGTTTGTAGCAGTTTTCCAGCCCCATGAGCTCACCTCAAGTTACAGGGTTATTGTCCTTATCTCTGGGCACAGTGACTGCACAAGTAGGTCACCATAAAGCTGATGGCTCTTTCTTTCTTTTAGGTGGTGAAGCAGGCAATTATATAGTAATTGATAAATTATAGTTACAGTAATTGATAAATTATAGTTACAGTAATTGTAACTCCACCAGAGGGAAGCAGTAGATCAGTCTGTGGCATCCTTCTGTCACTGTCAGAGCTGTTACTCCCCCTCTGCTTGCCCCAGAGGGGGATTCAGCCAACAGGCTTCCTGGCTTTTTCCAGGAAAGGTGCTCCCTGTGAACTTGTTGGAGGTCCCAGCGCAAAGGTGAAGCTGCATTCTGGGATTCAGCCTTGCCTTGTGCCTCCAGACTGGTGCAGGTGGCAGTGGGTGTCTGGGAACCTCTGGGGCACTGCTGGGATCTCCTGACAGGGGTCACTGTGAGTGCCCAGAGGGCAAAACAGAGCCCTGGTGCTGCCCTCCTCTACAGGGCAAGGGAGGGAGCTGGGCTGGCTGACTGCACCCAGGGACCTGCCTGGATTCACTCATGCAAGCAGATTTGAGGGCTTCTCACTTCAGTTGCTACAATGGTCTGGAGCAAAAAAGAAAAAAAAAGAAGAAGGAAACTCTTGGAAAAGAGAAATGCAAGTGCTTATTTTAGGAAAAAGATCTGTTGTATCATCTGCAGTGAAGAAATGCCAGAAAAAATGCCCAGCTTGCCTCATTTTCTTTGCTTTTTGAAAGGCCAAGTCCCACTTTACAGTTGTTATCTTCTCTTCCTGCAGATTCTGCAGAGGTAACCCAGCAAGAGAGGCCTGGAAAGCTCCTGCTAACTTGAGCTATTACACCTAAATATCTGGACAGGACCAGCTGCTGCCTGGAATACATTTGCATCTACAGCCAATGCAATTTCCTTTGAAAGGGCCACTGTAGGTCACCTGCTTTCTGGGCTTTTCCAGTTGTTCTGGTTTTTCAAAGCAAGCATTTGAGATGAGATTTGGGCTTGCTAAGGAATGTGACTCCCCAGTTATATTCTTGCTTTCATGTGCTAACAGTTAACATTTCATTGTCTTTCCACCACTGCTTCTGCAGAGATCAGCTACAACTACATGTGCTCCTACATCTGGTCCTGCAGCCCTGGGGACATGGGACAGATTTGAGACAGGACTTTGTGTTTGACCCCAAGGAATGCCAGGCAGCCCCAAATCTGACCAGATGCCAACAGGTAGCAACAGAAATGCAAGAGCTGTGAGATCTTTACAGCCTCCTTCCCCAGCCCTGTGAGGTCTCAGCACCCTCTAAGTCAAATGGGGCTAGGAGCAAACTGAAGTCACCAAGCCCTGGAAGATGCATTGAGCCTTGTTGTGCAGTGAAAGCAGAGAGTCCATGAATCAAAAAAGCCCAAACACAAACCCTCACAAACAGGTGTTAATTAAGCTGGTGTTAGTATTTAAAACAGGTATTATTACTGCTGCCAGGACTGGGTTTAGCTGAACGCTGAACCAGCAGGTCAGGGCTGACCGTCAGTGGCCATGGGCTGTGCCAGGGCCACGCAGGCTGGGACACTGGAAACTGGATGTGGCAGCTTCTGACTGGTGGCACTGGTGGGCACTGACATCCTGCTTCTCATCTTGTCCTGGCATGACATTATGATGCTTGTATCCCCATTCATCTGTTCTGTGCCTTTAAGACTGTCTCTGAAGAGTGGAAGTTTTGTTTGGGTTTCTCTTATCAGGGACACAGAGATGAGCGGTACATAGGGCTGTTTTCACTTTTTGCTTTTGGCTTGCTGCTTTGCTTGCTCTTTTTCTGCTCTCGCTTCTGCTCTGCTGTGGCTTCTGCTTATTAGCTAGTTCTAGCTAAACAGTCCACATTCCTCCCTGGACTGTTTCTCCTCTCCTTTTCTGTGACCATCTCGAACCTGCTCTGGACTGGGACCTGGGAACACTGAGGGTTTGCACGTTTGGCTGCAGCAGCTGGCCCAGCGCCAGAGGGACTGAGAACAGAGCAACCACTCCTGAACGAGACTTTCTGATTTTGTCATCTTTCTCAGAGCGGTGTCAACGGGTATTGTTCATTTTGTGTGCTGGGGGGTGCTGTGCCTGAAATAAACAGGTTCTTTCCACCTCTCTCCAAGGAATCCTTCCCGAACCGGTTGGGGGGAGGGGCCGTGTGGGTTTGCTTTCTGGAAGGGCCCTCCTTTGCAGATTCTTTAACAAATTTGCCCTAAACCAGGACACATCTGAAGCAAGAACTAGCCCAGTGCAGGGTCACTTTGAGGCACATTATGAAAATAAGATATTAAAAAGTATCAGTGCAATTAGAAATTTTAGTAGAACCAGTAAAATACCTGTTTTAGCCAACAGTTAGAACAAGTGAAATAGAGCAACCTATGTTAAACTACCTGTTTATTTTACAGAAGATACCTTTTATATAGACATTAAAATTAATGCAGAACTGCTGCTACTTTCCCATTTCATTCTGTGGTTTTAGAACTATGCTGAGAAACATATGAAAAGTTAAATCACATTCTTCAATTCACAGAAGACTGGAAATATTTGGAATTCAGGTGGATCTGCATCTTTTCAGAGCAAACTCCCAATGACAAGAGCTGCTATCACAAAATCAAGGGCTGGTACTAAAGAAAAATATATTGTCCAGAATTGTGGTAATGAACATAGTGACTTGAACTTTATTAGTTAAATAGCACTCCTAGAAAAAAATACATGCTGCTCACAATCTCTTCCTTGGATCCAGTTCATGCTCTGAGGAGGGATGCAAGAACATGCATGAAGCCAGATGTAGCATTATGTGATTTCTAGCACAGCCCAAAACCACAGGAATGATGATGGGATTGCATGTCTAATGCTTTTCTACAACTGCTACTAGTTTAACACAAAATACGTTGCATCAGCACATGTATTGGTTTTAACAATTAAAGAGTTTGTTTTCCTAACAATATCACTATAAAACTAAGATCTTTCAATAGGTTCTTAACACTCACTGGACAACTTCTACTGCAAGTCATCTCAACTAATGTGACAAAGAGGATGTGGAAACCTTCCAGTAGTCCAGGCTAGGAACCGCTGGACTCCTTCACCTGGGACAAAATTAAGCAGATCTCTTTTTCCACTGAAGCCCAGCTTAAAGTGTCCAGGGCCTCCAGTTCTAGAGCTGCTGACCAGGTACAGTGTCTGCCACAAATAACACGCACACAGAGGCAAATAGGAAATTCACCCAGGGACTTTGTTCAAACAAAATAAACCTGCAACACTGGAGATGTGAGAATAAGGGCTGCAGAACAGGAGGTGGAGTCAGTCACTCTCAGGTCTGCCTGCACTGCCCTGTGCAGGTCACGTAGGAAGCACCTGCATCTTTGGCCTTGGTAAATCAGCCTTGGTATTTCTGGGGAAATACTGGCCAGTGTTCTCACCTTCTCACTAAAACTCTGTGACAAAACCAGTTTAAATTCAGCCCAAATAAAATCTAAATTTAGTTTCCCCGATGGAGATAAGTAACCAACCAACCCATCAAATGAAGAATTTTATCAATGCTAGAGGATCAGCTGTCTCATAAATGGCAAGAGTGGCCACTGAAGAACATCTGCTCCCTCAAGGTAATTACACCAATATGGGGAGTTCAAATCAGTGTCAAATGAAATGGGGCCATCTTAAAGGCACTGGATAGAAGTTTATGAATTGTTCTGACTAATGGGAAATAGCCAAAACAAACATACCTTTAATATTGTAATTAGTATCTTCTAAATTGATCAGGTTATAATCAGAGCCCTTGGATAAAAAGGCTGCCTTTACAATGTTGATAAATTTATTAAATACTCAAGTCCAATTTCTGCAGCTCTCCCTTTCCCTCAGTGTTGCAGGTTAACATATTTAAAGAAATGAAAATCATTTTTGAACGGTAACTTTAAAAAAGCCCAACAAAACAAACATTACTTTAAAAATAGAATTACTTTAAAATAACTTCAGCTGTTTGTCAGCATAATAAGATTCAACTGTAAGAATGCTTTCAAACATGGGTAGACAAGTTAATACCTGGTTATGTTTTAACAAGATGGCTATTCCAGATGTGAGTGGCCAATGTGATTAGAGTTGGATGCACTGAATGTGGAGGTTGATGGACAAACTCCCTCTTGTTTTCTCTGGCTCACAGTGAACAGAAGCAGTAACAATACCTGGTAGGATTCCAGTAGGCCAAGAAAAGGTTTGTCTCACATTTGTTCAGGGAAATGCTCAAATTTCCTCAAGCACAGAATTTAATTTCTTATTTCTATCTTTGCTGAGCAAAGCTTTTCAGCCTTTACGTTTTAGTTTTTATGGCTGGTAAGAAATAGCAGAAAATTCTGCCCGTCTCTGGGGCCATGGACAATGTCATTTGTTGGATGTGAGCTTCCTTTATGTTCTATACCTAACTTTAGCAGTGATTTGAAAGTGACTGGCCTGTATTTAAATGCATGGATGTGAATGAAAATACATTTTTGAAGAGGTATCAAACACCAAGCTTCAGGGCTCTAAGCTGTCAATGATTACACAGGATTCAGGCAGAGCAGAGATTATCCCAGACCTGCCTACAGCAAGTTTCTTATGCTTTTGTGTGAAACAGCAGGTATAGGTCACTGTCAGAGGGGTTACTGGAGCAAGCCCCAGCAGGCCAATACAGCTGGCAATAGCACTGGTGAACTGCATGCCAGACACAGAGCAGTGCCTGGAACACATACATAAACCATTTTTATTATTGAAAGCTCACAGAAGCTACCATGCTATGCATTTTCTATCTATAATTTCAAATACTGTATCATTGTTAAGTGACCTACAGAGGGCCATGCCCTTGAAGACACAGCTGGGGTCCCCCAACAAGGAACGTCTCTAGTCCTGTTAAATTTATGCCTTATGTAAGGTCTTACTCCTTAAAACAGTACTATAAACAATGCCTCAAACATGCCATTTTGGCTACAGGGATTTGTCCCAGGGTTTAGTTTCCTTCAAACACCCAGGTACAAGTTTTAGAGCTGGCTGTGTGTTAGTAAAGAGCTGGACATCCTTAATGTGCACTGTTATTTTTGCAGACACAGTGAAAGGAGTGAGGCCTGGAAGGGTCATCTGCTGGAACAAGTCAAAGCTATTATTTTGCACTTCCTCAGCTATGGCCAGGTTTCAAAAGGAGTCAGTCTTGGGGAGCTTCCAGTGTAACCCAGATACACCAAGTTACACAATCAACCACCAACTTCAAGACACTCCAGCAACTGTATTGACTGTCACATCCAGAATAGCCACACTTAATCAGAAATTTTGCTGGCAAACTGAATCAGTTTGGAAGCAGGATTCTAACAGACACATGCCAAGCACCGAAATTTTATGTAACTTTCAAAACATCAGCAACAACAGAAATATCCACACAAAGCAGTCAACAAAGTATTGAGTCACTTTAACAACAGATATGTGACAAGTTTAATCTGTTCAGAAATCCAAACTTGACTTTGCACTCTGTTACTCCATTCTTTGCCTTAGAGCTTGATTTTCAGCCAAGAACAATGGGCTCTCTTAGATCCCTGATGTTCCTGCAAGAGCTTGCAGGTGCTCAGGCTGAGAAACACTGAGTGCCTGCCAGAGCGTGGCCCCTGTGGAGGTTTGGCAACTCTTTTACCCTCTGTTTTGCTTTTTTAATGAAGGGGGCTTGTGCAGTATCCTGGTAACCATCGCATACGTTTTCTGGCATTAAGCAACACCAGTTAATTGGTTATGAAAAAAATCCTACAAGCAGTTCTAAAATGCTGCACACTTTGTCAAATATTGTTCTTATCCAATTCTGTAAGCCTCACCTACAAAGTGTTATGATTTGAAATAGTTTTCAGAAAAAAAACAGAGTAATACATCCAGTACAGTTCTCAATCCTTCTCCTCAAGAAGCTGCTCTGACACAGAGGTCACTGCAATGAGCCAAACCAAGAGCTGTCTTACACACAAAGGGGCAGGGCAGAGGACAATTAGATCTGAAAATGGAATGGCCTGATCTAGGAAAGCACACAAACTTGTACTCAAATATGTCTTGGATTTGGATTGGTAAGAAAACACATTTGCGAAGAGGCTGTGGGATAAAAAGCACATCTGCTCTGCTGATGTCTCTCAAGAGCTCAGCTAAAACTCAGCTCATAGGTCAAAAGTAACTCTGGTCTTTTTTACAACATGAAATGCAATGGGAAAATTACATTTATAGTAATACTATAATGCTAAATATAAAATACTAAATAATAATAAAATTAAAAAAAATATAGTAAGGACTGAGATACAGTCCTTTTTTAAGGGCTGCATCTCAGAGCTTGAGACTTTTTTCCTGATCCTTGGTGCAGGCTAAGGTAAGAGGCAGTGCTGCAGCAGTCAGGCTACCTGATCTGCATTTGAGCCTACATAGATTCATCTAGTAATTAAAGTGCAGAGAGCCACTCCATTACTTGATTGTACTCAACCAGTGCTTCAGAAAAGCAGCTTGAGAATCCAGTATCACTTCAGTCCACACAGGGTTTCTTGGTTTCCAGTCTTTCTTGGAGAGAAGACTTTTACAGTTTCTGTTCTTGTGGTAAAACCTCAGCTATTCTGCCTGTGCCTGCACGAGCATGGGGACAGGTTTTTTGTTTGGTTGTTTGTGGGGGATTTTGTTTGGGTTTTTTCTGTTGTGGGTATGTGTTTGTTTGTTTTTTTAATTGGGTTTGTTTGGGGTTTTCTTTTTAAAACTGGCTAAACTGACTCTCAAAATTGTATCTCATAGCTGAGAAAGCTCCTGTGACAGAACTGGGGCAGGGATTTCTATCTCCCCTCCTATGTTACTCCCTATAAGCTCTGCTTGCTGCAACTGGAAGTTCAGAGGTATTTAGTCTCTAGACACATGTACGAGAACTTCATTAACAGCCAGGATTAAATGGGAGTCTAAAAGAGCTGGTACCAGCTTTACCACAGCCTTACCACGGCCAAACTTGTTTTCCTCTTCACTGCTTTTTTCCCTTCCCCACTCAGCTACTCCTGTGATTCTGTTTGTACAGAAGCAATATGGGTTGCATTAATTTTGGCTTATGTTCCTCCTCAGGTGCAGCAGCCAAGTTAGGAAGGGGAACTTTGACACTGTTGCTTTTAATCCACGGGACTCACAGCTTTAAAGCAAACATATAAAAGCACCCACCTCCACACTCATAAAATAATTTTTAAAAAAAGAGAATCAAAAACACCCCTCTCCACATTTCTTACCAGTAAAATTATGGTCTTTGCAAATCTAAATCACTCTTTGCTACCTTGAAAAACATAATCCTTTTTAGAATCACATTAAGAGAAATTCATTGATGATTATGCTAACATTCAGATTCATAACTCCTCCAGTAAATTTGACTGAGACTTACAGTAGTTATTTCATTTGTAGGAGATAAAGCATAATTGTTTTATTTGCAGTAAGTGACCAGAGCAAAATCCTGTGTTAAGTAAAATTGTTTTCAAGCCAGTCTTCTGGACATTTTACTGCAAAACTACTGAGCAAATAAATTTTATTCTCCACATTTATATGAGTAGAATTTTTTTTTACCTACCATCAGCAGAGACATTAGCATGCCTTGCATATGCTTTGTCTATTTCTAGAAAAGCTTTGCTCAAAACATTTTCCAAGTTCTCCTCCTCAGCAAGAAATTCCCTGCAAGCAAGCAAGTAAACACAGAAATTAAACTTCTTTCCAAGAAATATACATCCTGATCAATCTGTTTCACAGTCTTATCTCCTCCCTGCACCCAGTGAATCATGCCGGACCTGAGTGGAAAGGTAATGTGATTTTACTAACTGTGTGCACTGAAAGCATAATCCTCTAATTTTGGAAATATCTAAGTTCCTTATCCAGCACCCAGGGATATGATAGATACAGAAGAGTGTAAGCAAACCACAGGTCAGCAATTACAGAGAGCCTGTGTGAAAACAGTTAGTCCACACTCTCCCTGTGTTCCAAGACCTTTCCTGGACAGGGGGCACAATTGTGCTTTTGTCTCCTGCAGTTTTGGGCTTGCCCAGTGGGGCCGGTACCAACGCATTAAGTCATTCATCGCATGTCTGTTCCACCCAGCGCTCCTGCTGTCCCATAAGAACAGGCAGCTACATAACCTGGGAGTTTTAGCTACAATGTACAACGCATTAAAGAAGGAATCTCGGCTGTAATTTATTTGACACACATTGCCTTGATGAGCACTTACTTAATATATTTTTCCATGTACTTATGACAGAAGTCGGCAGCTGCCGCCCCGCCGTGACCATCGTACACCGCGAAGTACAGGATATCCTCTGTCAGCTGCGCGTAATCGAAGCGGTCCTCATTTTCCTTTCGCTTCCCGATGTGGCTGGCGCAGCCCACGTTGCTCAGGCTCACCTTTGGGATGGGCTTGCCGTACTTTATGCTGGGTGGGAGGAGAATGGGTTCATCGATGCGGTTGTCCCAGATGCCGAAGGTGTCCCATGTGGTGGGCCGCCCGCTGCCGTCGGGGTCGAAGCGGGAGGCGCGGCGCTCGCAGGTGGAGATGGAGCAGGCGGCTGCGGGGCGCTTCTCGTCCTGCAGCAGCCGGGACGTGAGCGCGGCTCTCCTTCTCACCTGGAACCCTCCGCTCCGTACCAAGCTAATTAGGGTAGCTGTGGACATCACTTGTCTTCGCAGAGATTCGCCGGGGAAAAGGGACGGCGAGCAAAAGGTGCGCAGCTGCCGGAATGCCTTAGAGAATGAGGGAGAAGCGATCAGGAAACAAGCAGCACGGGAAAGGGAATTTTCAGTTGCATCATTCAGGAAACAATGTCACCCTGAGAGCCCGCTAAGCGTGCGGAGCGCAGCACGCCCTGGGAATCACTGCAGCGGGATGTGCGTGACTCACCGGGAAACTATCCCACATCCAGCCCAGCTCTGCGCACACAGCCAGGGAGGCGCTTCTGCTGCCCCTGCAGAGCGACAGCCCGAGCTTCCACAGGGGTGGAGAAGGAGCAAATGGGAGTGACGACAGTACTAAAATATGAATATGTGAAAATATGAGATAAGGTTGAGAAAATGAGCTTATCACGCATGGTCTGCAAACCCCAGCCGAGATATCTGCACTGTGACTCCCAGGGGAAAGGGAGGAAAAATATATATGCTTAGATTTTAAATTTTTTATCTGCATGTGATATTTGTTTCTGTCACATTTATGGAGATCCTGAATAATACTTTTTAACAGAGATGTTAAGTTAATTGTGATTTTTAAAAAAATTCTAATAATGATTACTAAGAGTGTATCCATCGACAGCCACAACTGTACACACAAACTTCCCCCTCAAAAAACCCCATGCAGCTATTTGCTGTTTTGTCTGGCGTGAAGCTCTCTGCCACCTAACCTTGAAATGGGCTAACACAGGCAGACAAGATCTTCTACTGGCTTCTCATATCTCTTTTCCAGCCCAGATAAATTCAAACACACCACTTGGCTCAGCACAGACAAAAATTCGCTAATGATGACTCACCTAGCATGCTGAAAAGTGCAGAAAGATTGGATTATGTGATCTTTTGTAGAGTAACACCCAACATCACCCAAGTCCAAGGATGCAGTTTGTAATAATTACATGGGCTTGCAATGGAGTAATTCAAACTGGACCACACAGATCACTGTAACTACTGTAACTAACCACACTAAAGATATAAGCCCAGTGAGGAATTTCTAACTTAATTACTTAAAAGTTTTTAAAGGCAAAATTATGAGTGAGAAGTGTTAAATGACAACAAAAGATCTAAATATACCCAGGCTTATTGTGAATTAATAATAATAATGATGATGATGATGAAGAAAATATTAGGTGATCTGATGTAATTGAGCAGCAAAGAGCAACACTTGTACCCCAGAGACACTTTAATTCTGGGCTGGAGTGCCTTGCTGTTGTCCTCTGCCCAAGCCAATCACAACTGCATCTCTGCCTCTGAAATATTTGTTAAAACTATGTTTTTAAGTTGCTAGATAAAAGTCTGTGTCTCACAAAAAGCATGCAATCAAAGGTAAATTAGTAATGGGTTCCTTTGGTAGAAAATGGCAGTGACAAAGCTTTCAGAAGGCCTTCAATAAACATGTTGTTCCCAGCTCAAAGCATGTTGCTTCAGATGCTGTGGGCTTATCTTTCATGCAATTCTTAGGTTGCATGAAAAGAGGAAAGGTTTCTTTACTTAGCACTTAGAGGTTAACTGTTGGCTTGATAAAAGGCTGAATGTTCTGGAGATCACTGCTTTTGCACCAGCTGAATATGGAACTACTTGAAATCTTTGGATTTTCCATTTCACTGCAGGGTGATTGCAATATCACACCCTTATTTTAGCGTACTTACAGGTATTTAAAACCTGGTTTACTTCCTGGAGCTGCTTTTTCTTTCATGCTATCCTTGACCTGCACAGCAGCAGGTTAACTTCCTTCTGTGAAGCACAGCAGGCCCAAACTAAAAACTTGTCAATTAGCAAAACCCACGCTCACTTTCACTTCTGTCAGCTTGAGAAGAGAACATGAAATGTTTGCTATATTTAGACTACCCTGTATCCACAGCATGAATCAGAGGATCAATCCAAACTCACCAGCTAATTAATGCATTTGTTCCCTATCAAATTCAACTCTCACCAGGCAAGTAAAAATAGTGACGATAGTTTTGCCTTCCAAGTGTCTCTGCAAGAGAGAAGTAGGAACCTGCTCTTTAGTTTGTTATGTAAACAGCTCTGGACACACAACACTCTGTGCTTTCCCAGCTGATATGCCTGCAAACACCGGGCAGTCAAATCTGGGCAAAACAAGACTAAGGAAATGAAAAGGGGGGCACCGGTGTGAGAGACAAAGTGCAAGATAGACAGTTCTAGATAGAAATGTGCTTTGAGGTGCTCCATCTGACCCTGTTCATCTGTCCACGTTTTCCTGGAGGGAAAGAGTTCCTACAGACACACAGGGAAACACAGATCTTAAAGCGGGATGAGGTTATTAAAACTGTTGTTTTACAGGCTGTCTGCTCCTCGGAAGATGGAGATTTTCCAGGCTGCCAGAAGCAAAGGGGAAGAAAAGGAAACCCGGAAGAAAGCGAAGGCATGCCTGCAGCCCCAGGGGATCCGACGTATGTGAAAAAGAATGTACAACTCCAAGTGCACTTGCCTCCCGTGCCTTCCCAGCCCCACGGATGTGGGCAGGACCGTACGGTTCTGGCTGTTAAGCTCGCCATAAAGCAGGTGCCTTGGTGTTTTGTTGTTTGGTTTTATTTTTTTAAATCCGTGACACGCCTCCCTGCCGGGACAGCAAACTGGACGCGGACAGCAGCAATTTAAAGGTGTCTCTGCTGCAGTTTGCGTATCACGAATTACAACAGATCGCGTTTATTCCGTGCATATCAAAGCTGCGGCGTCCGGCGGCAGCCCCTGCGGAGCGCCAGCCGTGCCCAGCCCCGCTCCGTGATGTGCCAGCCCGGCTCCCTGACATTCCCAACCCCGCCGCGGCCCTTCCCGCCCAGCAGCCACGGCTGAAGGAGAAGGGAGAGCGGAGCGAGCGGAAGGGGCAAAAGAAGGAGACGCTTGCGAGCGCGGTCCCTCACCCTCCCTCGCCCCCGGCCCATGCCCCGGGGGGGCGGGCGGCCCTTACCTCCTCCCGCGCCTGGGCCCGGCGGCGGCAGCGCCTCAGCGGAGCGAGAGCGGCGCCTCCCCGGCCAAGGCTGCAGAGCGGCCCCGCCGCCGCCGCCCGGCCCCGCCCGCCGAGCCCGCCCGGCCAATCGGCCCCAGCGGCGGCGGCCGCGCCAGCCGAGCCTCCCCCACCGCCCCCGGCCCGCCCTCCCCCGCGCCCGGCCCCTCACACCGGCCTGGGGCCGCGCCAGCAGCGGGAGCGCGGCAGTGACCGTGGCCGGGATGATCCTGCCCGGCCCCTCACACAGGCCTGGGGTCGCGCCAGCAGCGGGAGTACGGCAGTGGCCGTGGCGACCCTGCCCGGCCCCTCACACGGGCCTGGGGCCGCGCCAGCAGCGGGAGCACGGCAGTGGCTGTGGCCGGGGTGACCGTGCACAGCCCTCGGTTTCACAGAATCACAGAATCGCTTAGGCTGGAAAGGACCGCAGAGATCATTGAGTCCAACCGCACCCTGTTTTTCCTTAAACACATCGAGAGAGGGTGACTCCATCACCTCCCTGGGCAGCCCATTTCAATGTCTAATCACCCTTTCTGCTATGGAATTCCCCCTAATCTCACAGAATCACGGAATTTACTGCGTAGGAGAGACACACTTCTGGCGCTGCACAGATCCAGCCCAGCCCTCTCCTGGCGCAGCCTTAGGCCATGTCCTCTCGTCCTGGGAGAGGAGCCCGACCCCCACCTGGCTCCAGCCTCCTTCCAGGCCTGGGTTCGGCAGGTGGAAGCCCGAGGGCCGGGACAGCCAGGCTGTGCCTGCAGCTGCTGCCCACAGGCTGCCCAAGAGGCCTCTGGAAGCAGCAGTGATGCCTTTATGCATCAAATATCCAAAAGATTTAAAGCACGGCTGTATGTGCTGCTCTGAGGCCTGCTGCCTCCTGATGAGACCCATGCCCTATCAGGATTTTAAAGCGATCATTTGCTCCACACTGTGCTACTGCCAGTCTCTGACCTCTGATGCAATTTGGCAAATCAGATGGCTCTGATTACAAAAGCCTTGAAACATGCTGTCCATTCTGTTTTGTGCTGTCTGCTGGAGACCAGAGTATTCGAAAACAGGCACCTGAGAGAAAAGTCAGAGCCAATGCAATTTCCATAGGAGGTTAAGGAGGTTGCTGTCAAGTTTGTCCTATATATTTTTGAGATAAAGAAGCTTTTGTTTTGTTGGAGTGAGATTTCTGGTTGCTGCAAAACCTGGTCAGAAAATTAGCAATAAAACCTCTCAGACCTCTCACTGTACAGCTGTACTTGTAGAAGAAGGGGTTAGGTGAACATGGCAGCACGTACCAGATTGTTCAGGTTTCCAGATGTGTGGTGTCCCACTCAGCATTTAGAATGGAATTTGATCCTGTTAGTGTTTTGGGGATAGCAACAGTGTCATCTGTCACTGCAAGTTGTTCTCTGGTTCCCGTTTGTCCTCGGTGAGACAGGAAAAACAAAGCTCTCCTGCCAACTCTCCTGGCATTGGGCAGAGAGCAGCAGTTCTGAGCACAAAGGATTCATACAGAAGTGTATCCAAGCTAGCACAGTGAATTACTGAGAACAAAGCCAGCATATTATCTGTAAAACAGATTTACAGAGCAGCACCAGTGGGGTCTCCTCAGAAGTGTCAGGGTCCTACATGACATGGAGGCATGAGTGCTGGGAGACAATTTCTGCCCCATTGAGTTGGCAGTGAAAGGCCAGCATGGAAATGATAAATGTTTCATGTTGAGCCCTTAAGTGCAGTAGAACTGCTCTTATCTTTACAAGGCTTTGGAAGGCAAGTGGGAGGCATCTGGAGAGGCAGCAGGAAAAAATGAGGCAGTAAGCATAAGAATAGCATTGTGAGAAGGCAGAAGGCTTGAAGACAAGGCCAGGGCACAATGACAAGAATACACAGGTCAGGCGACAGGGCAGGCAGGATGATCTGCACTGCAGCATTTGGTGCTTTGAGGGGCCTCTGATAACACTTGGAGAACAGGAGGCAAAAAAAATCAGCAACATAAAAGGCAGGAACTTGTACTATGCAATATTTGGTTTTGACTTCAAACAGTTAATTTGGACTTTCCCATCATAAGTTTTTTCCCCCTAAAGGATGAGGTAAGTATTCCTAGATTCCAGCTCTCCTAACAAGGAATCTCTGCTCCTGCAAGGTTCTGTCTTCAGTCTTACTGCCTCTCTTTTTGCTGCTTCATCTTGTTCCTGACCTTTCCCTCCCTTGCTTCCTATTCTACTTTATTTTTTCTGCTTTTTATTCAATTTTATTAATGATTTGCACATATTTTTCTGTGTTTCTTTACTGCTTCTTCTTCCCTTTTTCACTCATCTTTCCTGCAAGCTTCCATCTTCAACTTCTAAACCCTTAATCTGGGACTGTCTTGTGTGGCTGGAAAACAAACCAAACTCCTGGGGGCAGGGGCAGGTTGGTTTTCTACGTGCTGTCCTGCCCAGCATTGTAACTGAACAAACAGCAGCTGGAATGCTGGGTGGGGGGAGAAGAAATGTCCATTGCAATATCCATGTATCATATCTCACACCAAGCTATAAATGCAGGACAAGCTGATTCTGAGTGCCAGGCTCTTTTCACCAGCACATGATGTTAAAAGTTGGAGAATTTACTCTTACACTGTAGGGGGATACAGTGTGGGTAAATGAAGGTGGTATAGAATGTAATCTTGTCCCCCAACGAGTTGCAGCTGAACCAATCACTAAAGATCAGGAGCAGGCCTGATGTTAAGAGGCCACACCTGTAGCCAATAAGAACAGTGTTCTAAAAGAGTGGATTGGTGGGATCTGGAGTCAGATAGCTGCTGTAAGGATTAGAAACAGTCAGTGCTCAGAGGAGCTGCCTGTGAGAAACATCAAGGGGGTATGAAACTCTGGTGATATGGAATCCTTGCACTATAATGATGATAAAACTCTTGATATATATGACAACATTGCACCATGCTTTCTGTCCTCATAGGTTTTTTTTTTTTTTTTTTTTTGTTTTTTTTTTTCTTTTCTTTTCTTTTCTTTTTTTTGGTTTTTTTTCTTCTGGCTGATTATCTGCCTGTACAATCTAGGTCTCCTAGCAGGTCAGAAGAGACCAGAAAACAACCTGTGGCTATGGTGAAGTGGCCACTATTTTAACATCAACATTCAAATAACTGGCCAAAGCTATAATTTCTCACAGCACTTTTCAAAGGCAGCCCTTTAAAATCAAGTGAGCTACTGTGTCACCCCTGCCATGGCCATTTGACTGCCTCTCAGTAGCTCATGGACAGCTCTGGATACTCCAGCTCTCAGTGTGGACATTGGTGATGAGAAAAGAGCAGCAGGAAAGCTTATTGGGGATCTCTTTTCCTAGGATGAGGAGCCAAATTTAAGTTCGGACCCTTGCCTTAGCCATGTTGTGGATGTGCCTGGTCACTGATCCTGTGCTTCCCTGGCTGATAGATCCTCTCGCTTGACCTCGAATCTGGCTAGTCTCTGTGGTCAGGCTTGGTGGTCCCTGGATGGCAGCTGTCCCCCTGTTGCTGGCCTGGCTCTCCTTAGGTGCCATGGAGCTGTCAGGGAAGTCCCTGCCTGCCTCACCATCTCCCTTATCCCCAGTCGTGGTGGAGCAGCCATGCTTCTCCATGCTGATGAGGGCTGCACACAGTCCTCAGGGCGTGGGTAATAAGCAGCTTTTTTCTTCCAGTGCTTTTTGGTACTCTTGCCAGGTATTGCCCTTGTATAAATAATCACAGTGTTAACACTGAAACATGACTAAGCAAGCTAATAGGCATTCTGTTTTGAAACAAGAATTAAAAACATTGGTTTTGATACTGCTCAAATGATGTGCAACACTTAATTCTCAAGCTCATACTCTATACTTTTATGGGTGATGTGACAAACCTTCTGTGCTCAGACTTTGGGATATGGTAGTCTTCCTCTGGTTATCCTACTCAATAAATTTCTACTTCATTTGGGACTCATGGTTTACAGAGACAGAAGGTGTTCTGAAACAGAAGGGCCGTGGTGTAGCTTAAGCACATTCCCAGGACTGCCCAGATCAAACTGCTGGCTCTGAACCAGTTCTCACTTGCAGGGAAAGTGGGAGTCAGTTGTACATCTGTTCTCACAGGATTCCTCTCAATTCAGATGACATGGCTTGGTTCTGTCCTGGTGAAGATGGAAAATAAACTCCTGTACCAAAACACTGTGCTGGGATGGGCAGATCCAGAGCACACCTAGAGGATTGGCTCTTGTCATTAAATCAAAGTCAGCTTTCATTTCTTGGTGATCCCTGGCGTGGTGGGTTGCCCCTGAGCAGCCACCTAGTGAAGCCACTGTCATTGCCCCTCCTCAGTGAGCAGTGCCAGCACTGCTGAGCAGCAGCCAAGCCACTGCTGTGTTTTCAACACCACTGCAGCGGCTAATGCAAACCACAGCACTGAGGACTGCTACAAGAAAGTTAACTAACCCAACACACTGAGTTTCCTAAAGTAAAAGAAAATGGTTGAGTTGTTTATCCTGACTTAAATGGCTTCAGAATATTCAAGCAGTTTATTTGGAAACAGACCAAAAAAAGGCTTGACTGAGCTTTTTGTACCCGTTGTGAAGAAGATGTCATCTTAAATGCAGGGAAAAGTGAGTTAGAACAGAATGTTCCTAGCCCTTCACATTGTGCCTTTGGCATTCTCCAATTACAGCATGTTAGCTGTGTAAATTTAATTTCTCCTTGAACTTTTCCAACCTAAATGATTGTATGATTCTATTAGGAAGTATCGTAACTTAGAAGTTGTGATACCTCAAAATATGAGGATGCTATGCATGATAACTTTGTATTACTTGTATATGAAATTGAAAGATCTGATTTTTGGGATGGTCGCACAGCAGCACAGCTGATTTTGTTTCAGTGTCACAGCTTTGGTTTTACAAAGATAATATTCCAGATCAGAATTCAGTCATCTGCCTGCTGAGAAGAACCACGTGGCTATTTCTGCCTTGATGATTAAAGAATATTCCAAATTATTTTTGAAGAGCTGTTGTAATTTGACAGCAGGAAATGATTGTGGCTTTTGAATATGTAGCAAATATTTTAAAGCAGCTTTTAAGTGGTTTCCTTGGCAACCACTCTTCTTTAGAGATCAATCCATGCTGTTAAGTATCCTGCTGGACTGGGATCAGCCCTGCAATATTAAAGGCACTCGTTTCCAGCCCTGCTGGGTCATGCATAGTTCCTCGCTGCCCAACAGCCCGGAGCTCAGAGGGAAGCTTGCTGCCTGCCGGGTTTTATCCAGACGAGCAAGGACACACCTCTGAGCTGGCATAGGCTTCCAGAGGGGTGGAGGAGCTGTCCATGCTCACATTGGCTGTGCTATCCAACAGCCCTGAGCAATGGGGGGTTTATTTCTCATTTGCCTGCACTTCCCCTCCACGACAAGACAATTCTTGTGACTTGTAGTTTCCCATTAAAAGAGAAAGCAAGCACAGCTCTTAGCTGCACAGCCTGCATTCTTTTATTTTTTATTTTACATCTCAGCTGTCTGGGGCATCACATAATTTATCCTTCGACCCCATTTATGATCAATAAGAATGTAAAGCCAATTAACGATGGAGAATCCTGGAGGCATCATTAACACAGAGTTGCTCTTCTCCAAAGCTTTCCAGTTATGTATTCATTCTGATTTGGATTGGCTTCCTTATTTGCTATGGATATCTGAGATTTAAGGCAGCTTTAGCAGAACTGAGCTGAGCATCTTCAAGAAAACAAATGCTGCTCAGGGGAAATGTGCTACAGTGATCCGAATGGAGGGCACTTGGCTGGTGTTTGTCATCAGCCCTGTGGGAGCCTCATTGGGTGCCCCAGCAGTGCTGGGGTCTCTAGGAGCAGACTGGGAAAATAGGGCTGGTGAAGGGAGGTGATTGCTGACAAGCATTCTTTAAGAGATTCTCATACTTGTTTCTTTAGGTAAGCCTGATGTGTAGGAGTAGTTTATTGCTTGGCCATGCTTTTCTTTCTGGAACTCTCAAGAGTTTCTAGAACTGACACAGAAAAAGAGAGTGCTTTCTGAAAGCAGTTGCTTCTTTGGATTTATGGGTTTGAAGGCAGAAATCAGCACAAATTCCTCAAAGTAGAAATCGTGCAGAACACAGCTCATGTGTGACCCAGCCTGTGGCATTACTGTACTTACTAGCAGTTTTTATTTCCCTTTCCTTTTTATTTCCTACTCATCTTTACTTACCAGTTGTTACTCCAATCACTGCCTGCTGTTATGGAAAGGGTTACTGCTTTATCTTAAGAGGAAAAAAGAATAGGATAATCAGCATTCAGTGTTGTAAATCCATGACCCTTCTGTAAGACCAAAGCTGAAGCAATATTCCAATTAAAATTACATGTTTATATAAAACCAGAAAAACAGAGCCCACATGCAAAATGAAATCGTCAAGCATCATTTTGAAATGCAAACAATTTAATGAAATCTTGTGTTTACAAGTGAGCCTGGGAACTTGCAGATCCTGACCCATAGCATATGGAAGCTTCGGAGAATCCTCCAAATTTTGCCTTAGCATGGACGGCACTGGGTCCACAGGAAGATGGATGCATTCAAAATCATGTCCAGCATTGAATGGAAGCTTCAGCTGTGTGTAATCTTTGGGTTTGGCATGAGAATGTCATGTAGAAACATTCTCTGTGTGTGATCTGAGCTGCTTTGCCCTCTACTTTTTGTAAAGGCCTATTACAGGCACTGAGAATCTGGGGTGTTTGTGGTTCTGCACTTGCAGAATATCTGCTGCTGTCATCTTCTTCCATTTCTGATTATTCCAGAACTCTACTTTTGTGCTGATTGAATAACACAAATTTTATTGTCAGCATTTGAGGAAATACCTGCTTAGTTCTCAGAACAACTCAGTACAGGGAGAGGAAAGAAGTAATATTTGCATTTAGCTTTGTTCACAGGGTGGAGGTATGATAGTTACACTGTTAAATGTCACACTGTGCTTAATCCACCTGTGCAGGATTAACTGCCTAGGATGATCTTTAGGAATGTTATTTGAATGTTTCCAAAACCAGGTGGAGGGTCATCCAGAAGGCTATTTTAATAAGAATTGTTTTGAAAGAAATGATAGTAAATATTGATGAAAACAAAAATGAAGTATGGTCTTAACTCTCGCCTTTACTGTGACAGAAGGTGGCAGAACCTACCTGTTTTTTGCACCCAGTTAAGAGAATGGTAATTTTGAGCAGGTAGGCACATCCTGTTTCAGGCTGTCACCTACTGTATTCTAACCCTGGGCAAGCCTGGCCCAGCTGTAGTTCTGAATGAAAACATGTAAAGTTATTCCACCAGATGGGAAAACCTCAGAAAACACAAGTGTTCCCTCACAGGTTCCCATGGGTCCTGACTCCATGTGCCTTTGGTCTCTGCTCCTTGAGACTCCTGTTCAGCCTTTTGCCTTTCAGGTGAGCCACTTTGCACAGTTGCATCCACGCATGATTTTATTCCTTCTCTCTCATTTTGAGTTTCAGATTGCTCCCAGTCTGTATTTAAGTTCTCATCTTTTTCTACACCCCTGAGAAATGACTGTTTTTCCAATGTATTGAAATAAGTGAAAACATGTTTTATGCTTGGTGCTGCAAAGAAAAAGGTTTTCCCTGTAGCGCAGAACCAGCCAAAATGCTTTGTGAGAGCACATCTAATTATTGAATCTCTCCCTTCCCTGGCCCCATTCCCTTCCTCTCTGTGATCATCATGCTCCAGCTATGGTTTGCCAGAGTTCTCCCTTGCACAGAGCACAGTGTGTTGCCAACACCACTGTTGTTTGCAGATTTACAAGCTCTGGTTTGAAATGTCCTTGTCACAAACAAAAACATGTACGTCCTGCTTCTGTCTTAACAGCTGTTAACCCTAAATCACAGTGTGAACAGCCAATGAGATGCTAGAGTGCATCTCTTCCAAAATGCTGCTTTACATCTGGGCCCACACTGCAGAGCTGGAGTGGAGGATCCTTTCCACACACAGTGCCTGTAAGCCGAGGAGGAAACCCAGCTGTTCTGCAAGGTACCTCTGCAGGGGCTGAAAAACAGCACCCTGGCACAGAGGAGACATGGAGAGACACAGACCCTGGTTCTTCATTTCAGGGGAGTCAAGGCCAGTTCTTAGGGTCAGCGTTAATATCCTGTGAAAGGTGAGTGGAGTTGCTGTTCCTGCAAGATTTATTCCTCCTCTTCTCCACAGGCAGCTTGTCACTGTTTTGCTTGGCCTCCACATCCCACAGCAGTCATGATGTACCTGTTTCTGAGTTCAGCATGTTCTGAATTCTGCATGATCCTTTGGAAAAGCAGCACTTTTAGATTGTCTTTTAACTGATGCATTTTAAACATGGTTTATCACTTACTGACCGCATAGGAACTCTTGATCTTTGCATGAACTGCATTCAAAATGTTTGATAAAGCCATGCAAAATATTCTCCTTTCTAAAAGATCTGACTATGAGCAACAAAGAGAAGATAAACAGGACTCCATCCAGCATGACCTGCACAGTTAAATGTCACTTAATGCAGACAGTTTGTTGCCTCCCATTTTACATCTCCTTTCAATGACAGCTTTGATGGTGTAAGGCTGGAATAAAGAAAAGGCACAGTGCCCAGTACAACACAGTGTACAGCAGCAGCAGCAGCAAATTTGATTAGTTTGCCTCAATAGGCAGGTAATGCATTTAAGTAATTGTGTAGCACAGCAAAGTCACATTTCCCAGACCTCAGCGTGGGACAGTCAGAAATCAGTGACCTGGCAGATGCCCCAGCTCCTCGCTGGGCACCTTCCCAACATGTGTAAGTTGGGCAGGTGGGCATCAGTTACAGGTGCACAATCCAATGACAGGACAGACCCTCAGGCTCTTTGGAGTCCAACACAATTAGCTATGACACATCTGACAGCTTCATATCTGTGCATACCTCTCCATAACATGACACGGGTTCAAGTTGATATAACAGCCAATAAATGAAGGCACAAGCAGCTGTAACAAATGTTCACAAGTTATTTCCAGTATTTTAAGACACATCCATATACCTGAATTCAAGTTCTGTGTTACTCTCTGACAAATCTGAAAGAACATATTCCAGAAAGATATGGTTAGTAAGCTGTAGAAAAGAATCAGGCAAACATAACCTCCAGCAATGTTTGATGACAGTGATTTGTAACCTAGTGTTTCAAATTATACCTTGATAAAGGTTTAATTGCCTGACACCAAGAAAACCTGTCTCTCATGCTGTGTAGGTATTTATCTGGAATGGGTATAATGCTGAGGAGATTTTGAGGTAAAAAAATAAAACCCATTTGGTTTTATTTGCAGCCTTGCTGGGTGAAGATGTGGACTTTTGATTGTCTCTCTTGGGTGCTAAAGGAAAAGGGTTGGTTAGGAGGACATTGTGGTTAGGGGACCTCCTTGTGCCTCCTTTTTCATAACTGGGCTCTCTCAAAGAAGCAGTCTGTGCTGGTTTTGGCTGGGGATAGAGCTACTTTTCTCCTAGTAGCTGGCATGAATTGTGTTTTGGATTTGTGCTGGAAATAGTGTTTATAACACAAGGATGTTTTTGTAATGCTGACAGCACTTGCCCAGAGCCAAGGCCTTTTCTGCCTCCCATCCCACCCCAGCAGTGAGGGGGCTGGGGGTGCACAGGGAGCTGGGAGGGGACACAGCCAGGACAGCCAACCCTAAGTGACGCAAGGGATACCCCATAACATATGGAGACATGTTCAGCATGTAAAGGTGAGTGGGAAAGGCAGAAGGGAAGCACACTCAGAGTGATGGTGTTTGTCTTCCCAAGTCACCTGCTCTCCTGGGGGTGGCTGAACACCTGCCCATGGAAGTAGTGACTGAATTCCTACTTTCCCTTTGCTTGTGTGTGGAGCTTTTACTTTACCTATTAAACTGTCTTTCTCTTAACCCATGAGTTTTCTCACTTTTATGATTCTCTCCCCCTTTAACCAGGAAGAGGAGTGACTGAGTGGCTTTGTGGGACTGAAGTGCTGGCTGGGATTAAACCATGACACAGAATTACAAATGCAGGACCACAGTGGATTTTCATCACGTCCCTCCCTACCAAAGTGCTCATAGACATCTTGGGCAACAGCAAAAGCTGGGGGTGAGATGGCAGGTGAGCTGCAAAGTTATTCTAATGTCCTTTCCCCACATCATGACATGGGCAAAAGTCTGTCTTCCCACACAGTTATTCCCTTGTGTCTGTGTCTGCACAAGGCAGTCGTCACCTGCTCTATTGGAAATGAAATACATCTGTAAATACTGACAAAATTACTTATGTGTCCTGCTGCTCTGAAATCAGCAGTTCTTCTGAGACCTGTGTCTGCTCATCTGCCTGCCTCAATCCCAGCAAGCATAGAAAGGGCACGTTAAATATAACCTTGGCCTCTGGTACAGAAATAAATCACGAAACATGACCCTCATGCCAGTTAAAGAAGCAGCATTGCAATTCCTACTGCACTGATTCATACTAGCGAGTATTTCCCTTTCCTTGAAAAGATGCTGTGAGTGCCAGCTCCATGAAGATGAAGAGCACAAAACACGAGTACCAGCCAAGTCTGCTGAGACTCTGCAGCCTATGGGTGACAGATGAGATCTTTGCTGTTGTGTCCTGTGTTTGGCCAGGGCTGTGGTTTCCCCCATCAGCAGCACTCACAGGGATTGTCTGCACAGTGTCACAGGAGCCACTAGTTGGAAAACACATTTTAAATTCCCTGCTTCAGTTTGGTCTCTGAGGGAAACCTACAGGGTGACAACTGACGACTGCAGGCAGGAGTAGTTCAGGTATTCCCAGGATATCCCACTCTCAGCAAACTCCTCCACGGCAAAACCTCTGCATAGGGTTTCCATGTGCATGGGAGAAAGCTCTAGCAAAAATAGGAGTTTTTCAACTCCTTAACTGGGAGAGGAACCAAGATGGTAACAGTAAGTTGATTTAAGTATCTCAGAGCAATTGCCAGGTAAGAACTGCCTTCAACACTGTAACACTTGGTCTGCCTTGCTGAAGGAACGGAATAGCTTGGAGGGTGCTTTCCTGCAGGGTCTCTCCAGTGCCTCAGAGTAAATTTTATCGGGAGCTTGTTAACTTGGACAAAACACAGCATATTTCCTCCTCAGAGACCAGGATATACACGTTTGTACTTATTTTCCATAATGATGTCCAGCAAAAGTACCTGTAGTGTACTTGAGTTAAGTGACCACCGTGAAACCTGAGCCTCAAGGCGCTTCATTCCTTTCCTCTCCTCTCTTGGCCTTGGGAGCTATTCCTGCCCGGAGGGGGCGAGGAAACAGCGTCATCTGTGATTTAATGTCCCGCGCTGGGTGCTGGCAGGAGCTCTCCGTGTCGGTTCTCCGCAGTAGCGCACATCTCCCGGCGGGATGAGTGCAGGGCAGTCCAGAGGCTGTGGATCACCGGGATGCGGTGAGCGCAGGATGGTCCAGAGCCTGTGGATCTCCGGGACCCAGTGAGCGCAGGGCGATCCAGAGCCTGTGGATCTCCGGTGCCGCTCCCGCCCAGCGCCGCCCGCCGAGCCCTCGCTGGCGCCGCCTGGTGCCCGGAGAGCGGCACGGCAGCAGCGCCCGCCCGCCCAGCGGGGGTGGGCAGAGCCTGCCCCGCTGCCGCCGCCTGGTGGCACAAAGGATGCACTGCGGCACGGCCTTGGAGCGCGTCTGATCCCCGTCCCTGCGCTGGGATTCACGTACTGAGTCACGGAGTCCTGCAGCTTAGAAAGAACCCTTAGGGTTAAAGGTGCTAACCCAGCACTGCCGAGCCCACCACTAGACCATGTCCCCAAGTGCCACATCTAAACTGCAAAAGCAAATGGGTTGCACATGGGTAATGCATGCCTCCACAGATGGTGACACCACCACTTACCCACACAGCCTGTTCCACAGCTTGACAACCCTTTCAGCAAACATGTTTTTCCTAATTATCCAATCTCAACCTCCCCTGGCTCAGCTTGAGGCAATTTCCTCTTGTCCTGTCATTTATTACCAGGGAGAAGAGACCAACCCCTGAGACTCCTCTTCTGCAGATTAAACACCCTTATCTCACTTTCTGCTCCAGACCCTTCCCAAGCTCCATTTCCTTTCTCTGGGTTCACTCCAGCACCCCAGTGTCCTTCTTGTAGTGAGGGATCCTGAGCACTGCATTTGGGGTGTGGCCTCAGCAGTACCGAGTACAGGGGGATGATTATTGCCCTGCTCCTTCTGGCCACACTTGCTGATGCAGGCCTGGATGCCATTGACCTTCTTGGCCACCTGGGCCTTCACAGATCTCCAGGTGTGGCAACAGTAGGGCTGAGTAAAGGGCTTCATTAGGCTTTGGTACTTCTCTGAATAGATGTGGCATCACCACAGGCTATAAACAGCAGAGGTGTTTCTGCCCATTGTCCCACCAGACTGGCCCATGAGGGCTCCTGCTGCCTGGCAGGAGACAGAAGTGAAGGTAAGCTGTGAAATGTGGTTTTCATATCCACCATGTCAGGCAAAATTATTTCCTATGGTCAGAACTAGCTATGAAATGCATGTCTACACTAGAACTGGGTTTAAAATATATGTATAAAGGTAATAACTAAGGGCTAAAGAAGTTCTCACTTTAAATGCTGAGGTCTATTTCATTTCTATTGCTAGCTGAAAGGTTTTGTGAGAAAAGGAACTGTTTGTCTCCTTATGAAGACTTGTAACCCCCACCAAGGAATAAACATGATTTCCTACTTCAGAAGCCAGGATGTTTTATGTAGCTCCTGGTAAATTTGTGGAAATAGAGGAAGCTAAGTCTGACCTCCCCTCCTCCTTAACTGTTTTGAGATCTTGTCTATACCACCCAAAATGACTGGCCTTTGCAAAGAGTTTCCTCAACATGAAGTGGTTCTCTAGTGCCCTTTGCTAATAATCACAATGCAAGATAAGGACAGTGGAAGTGCCAGAAATTTCCTGTTCTCAATTTCCCTAAATCAAATAAATTCAAATCAGTCCCAAAGATCTTTACACAGGCTTGAGAAAGGAGAAGTCACTTCCCATATCACACACTGCAGACAAAGAATAGGGCACCTTTAAAGCCGAGGAGAACTGAGAGTACACATCTCAATCAACACTTCAGGATATTACTTTGTTCTTTTTTTAAAAAAGGGGCATGAAAGTCTTATTCAGTCTTGTCCTTTCAGATAACCAGTCTGAAGAAAAAGGATTTCTATTAGTTCTCTTTAAATGATCAAGCTTTGAACACTTTCTTATTGCTACATGTCAAAGATATTTTTGAATGTTCCTAAGAATTGTAACCTTATGGAATCTTTTTTTTTTAAACCATCAGTGAAAACTTTCAACTCCTGCCAAAATAGACTCTTTTCTAGAAACCAATTTTTCATACACCGATCATACAAACTATGATCAAGTAAATCAACACAAACTGTTGTTTGTGCTTTATTAGAAATATATTTTTTAATCTACTAAAATAAAAATAAGGAACTTTCTTCATAAATCTGACAGTAATGTTGGGCCTTTCTTTCTTTGGAAATCTATGTCATCCATTTATTTAAACATGTTTAACTTCTGGATAGAAATTGTTTTTAAGAGTCCAAGAAAGATTACTAATTAATTTTAATAAAAGGAAAACCCAAGAGACTGCAAAAGCTTTTGTTGCTTTCTGTAACTGAGATTCTTTTTTTATCTAATATTTATGAATTTACTGCACAACAAAATCAGTATTTCTGTATAACTTATTTATGTACTCCATGTTTGAAGGAGGAATTATCATCATTTCATTTAGCATCTGAATCAAGAAGATTATTCTTTACAGATGTAAGAAAGTATCTTCCCTTTTATTTTAGTTGTCATAAAGAGTACATAATACACATTATCCTGAAATTTCCCTTTGCTTTTACCTTACAAGCAAAGTAAAACACAAGCCCTTTGTTTCAAATCCTCCTGTCCCCTTCTCAGATAACTCCTACAACTGTTTTTGCACTTCTAGTTTAGCAAATCTTACAGGCAGGGTATATCTACAGAAATAACTTGCATAGCAAAAAAGCCAAGCCAGCTCTGTACCTCAGCACTGCCAGATCCTGATGGCCCACTTCCATGGCAGATTCACTTAAGTTTTTATTAAAATACTCTAATTTAGGAAAAAATATTTGGTTTTGCTATGTATAACAATTTATTTTTGCCCACAGCAAGCAGGTATTAAGGAACAGATTAGTCAAACCTGAATTTCATTAGGAGTAACATTAGTCAACAGCTCAGGTGCAATTTAGGCAGAAAAAATCAAGGTCTGAGGACTTTGTCACACTGAGTTCATTTTTGGTGAGGATATGTTTTTTATGGCACTTCTCCAGCCTATTTAATTCTCTGATTTTGATTTTCCTTCAAATTTACATTATTTAACTCACCCAAAGTATTTACAGCACTCTGTAAGTGCAGATGCAGGCAGCCTTATGCCTTATTGGCAAGATTTTCCGTAGAGCCCAGGCTCACATGAGAACCTCCCTGCTGTCCTATTTTCTTGCATGGATATATAATTCTTCCTTTATGGGTCCTTGTTAATTAAAAATACTTGAAATAGTTTGGATCCCACTGTAGCAAAACACCATGGCATAGCACATAAATTATGAAGAAGAAACTACTGCTAGCATGGATCACTTCCCAGCATTTGTAATAAGAGGGAGCACAGTGAATGTCCAGCCCCTCTCATCTCTCCTGTTACTCCCTTCCCTGGGAGTGGCCACTCCTGCCCTCTCTCCCAGAATCTCCATCCATTTCCTTCTGCTGCAGCTTTGGAGGGCACAGGCAGAGCCAGAGTCCTAAGAGCCCTCTGGCTGAAAGAGCAGAAAGCTATTAAGACAAAAAAAAATGATCTCTTAGTGTAAGTACAATTAAATGTGGCCTCTGTAGGGAAAAGAGGCCACTGCCTCTTAATTTTTCACTTCTGCAAATTAAACAGGGTGAGGGCAGATAGTGCCTGTGGTCCATAATCCTCTGCTCTTTTAGGTCATGCTTCAGTTGATTGTTCACATTTACCTGCTTTAGGGGATTTTTATGTATCCTTTCTTCTTTTTCCTGTTTTCTATCCTAAGCAAAGGATTGATTATCAAGATTTTATTTACCTGTCTGCTTCCCAATTCCCTGGTTTTTTTCCCTGATGGTTGATAGAACAATCTGGAATCCATAAAATTGCTGGTGAGTTTTCCTGTAACTGGAATGGCATGCATCTTTTTATACACGCTTGTTTTAGCTCATTATTATGCTATTCTGAAAGATCTGATTCTCCTATATTATTTTGTAAAAGAGCCCTAGTGAGGTGGTTAAGAATTTTCTTAATCAGTTATTGCTCACCAAATTTGCCCATGGTGCAGCTTAAAATCTCCCCTTCTCTCCTACCAACTGAGCTACAGTCAATCATGCAATTTAGTCTTATGATAATTTATTCCACTTAATCATGCATGAAATATAAAAATCTCAGAGGAGGAGTTTGGGCAGCTGGAAATTAGGAAGGGGAAAAAATCCCAAACCAAACATTCCCACCTTTTTCCCTTGCAAACTCAGCATATCCTATGCTGCAATTACTGAGGCACCATGGTGCCCTGCTTTTTTCACAGTCCTTTGGTGCTGGAATCACACTTTAAATCATTCTCCACAAGCATGACTTAGTTAACACTTCGTTATGCAAGAAGATTTCCACTATGCTGTAGTTGGCAAAAAAACTGACTTTCCTCATGCATTTTATCCAGCACCCACTTCAAATTAAGAAAATGAGACTTTGAAAGTTTTTGTCTAAAAGGCATTTGCCTGACTGTCTATTTACCCAATCATCACTTTTACTGGGTCCATATGTTAAAAATATGAAAGATCAGGTACCACAGCTAAATTGAGATATTTCTGTGACTTTTTTTCCTTTCAAGGAATAAATATTTCACTGTACAGCATTATTTGAAGAGTAGCATGTTTCATCTCAAGGACCAGGAATGGTTTGCAGTGTAATTTTACAACGTGGCCCATTAAATTAATTTAGTAAGTGGAGAACATGATTATTTGCTCACATAAGAGTGTTCAAATTGTGCTTTTCAGACTACCAGCTGTCTGAAGTATCATAGGAACTGCTGTATATGTGCTCCCAGGGCCAAATCATCCCTTTCACAGCTTATATTAAGATGATGGGAGCCTTCAAAATATTTGAGGAAAGCAAGGGATGTAGGAAATCTGGATGCCATGATTTTAGTGGAAAATTGTTTTTCAAAAAGCAGCAAATAGACTTATCACTAGAATGATATTATATCCAGTCCCCAACAATGTTCACACTCCTGTAATGCTGGAATTCAAGCCTTTAGAAACATATGGGTACTTGGAGTTATTTTTTATAGCTGAATCCCAAAACTTTTGTTCAGTTTTTGCTTCTTTCTTTAAGTAGGACTCACATTTGCTATATTTATTAAATTTAAACAGTGAGATTACATGCTAACATTTGATAACACCTATTTTAATTCTGTATCCCTTGAAGATACAAATTTTAAGTTGAAAAAGAGATTATTTTGAAATGGATACATATCCTTGCCATTCTACTGGAAGTAGAATAGAATTTTAAAATATAAAAAGGGGAAAAACACCCATGACATTTTCATCAAAAACCAATCCAGCTGTAATACCAGATCATGTAAATCTTTATTTCTGCACTTAGGGCTGTTTTATTGGATCTTGTTCAGCTAAATACAATGATCTAACTAAAGGGAACTCACCATATTTCAACATGCATGAACTTATGCAGAAAGGCTTCTCAACTCTGGGCTTACATCTGTAGTAGTGGGATATCCTGACAAAAAAAAAATCACACAAATGTTTTACAGGATGTGTCATCAAGAAGTCATCTGGTTCACTACACTGCTATAAATATTTTTAGATCCATTCATTTATATAAAATGTTATATAAAAAGTGCAGTGATTGTTATAGAAAATTCCTTCTACTCTTGTATTCTTTATTTTTCATCATACTAACAACACATGGATTTTTTTTCTTCTGATTTGACTGGCAATCAGAGAACATTTTTAGATATTTTCTTTCTTTAATAATACCAATATTCAAAATGAGACAATTTTTAACAAGAACTTGAAGTACCTCTCATTTCAAAATATATTATACATTTATAAACTGCCTGTGCACATAGAAATAAACAACAAAAAGGTAGACTTAAGCCTGTATTTCTATAGAAAAAATCAGTTCTACCCTACATTTAATCAGGATGTTCATTGATTCCATCTTTAAATCCTCGTAACAATGCAGATCCTGATTCGAAATCTGACATCCCCTTCAAGAAAGAAATGCATATACTGGTGCATACATGTCACACAAATTGAAAAGAAAGACTGCCAGAAATGAAACAGTAAGGACTGAGTTTAAGTTAGGTTCATTTCATATGACTAAGTTAAAATGGCAAGTAGCCTTTCTGTAGCGTAAAACTCAGATGTACAGTGCCCTGAGGAAAGTGGTTTAGGCTGGCCTGTTCAACTCTGATTTCTGTAAAGAATATAGAATCATTAGTAATTTAGGTTGGAAAGTTCAGTCAGGCTGCTCAGGGTTTTATGCATTCAAGCTTTTTTAATTTAAATTTCCATGGCTGTGGATTTGATGTCCTGTCTGGCAATGTGCAGTAGCAACACCCAACTCTATCCCTGCAGAGCCACAAAAGTTCTGTTTCTACTGCTCAGCCCATCCCCACTTCCAGCCCCACACACTTCCTTGTCACATTTGAACGGAGTTAGGAGTTTCCTGTTCAACCAGTCTGGCTGCCTTCTGTGTGCACCCATTTTCCTGCAGTTCTGGGTGGATGGTCCCTGTGCTCTCAGGAGGCTGGCATCCAACACTGACCGGTCTCGGTGGCCCTTTGCCCTTCAGAGCACCCTGCCATGAACCACAGAATCACAGAGTGATTTGGGTTGGGAGGGCTCTTAAGGATCATCTCATCCCAACCTGCCTGCAGGGACAGTCTCCCACTAAACCAGGTTGCTCAGAGCCCCATCCAGCCTGGCTTTGAACACTTCCAGAGATGGGGCACCCACAAATTCTCATCATCAGGACATCCTGTCTTCTGGCTGCCAGAACAAGCAGAAGTTCAGTTTTTAGTCTGCCACTACTACTTCTACTCTCTGCTTCTGATACTACTCTCTCTCTTCACTTTTGAGGAAAAAAATATATAAAGGGAAGAGCCAGTAAAGCACAAATCATTCAAAACTGCATAATTTTTAAAGTTTTGAAAATAGCTGCTGCATAGTGTCACATCCTGCTGTTTTCAGACCATAAAGATGATATAAGCCTACTCCTTGTTTTTCCAAGTGTCAGTTTCCTTCAGAGAGAGAAAAAGGTGATGAAACAGCTGCCACATTATGTCTGTGATCATGGCATGGGTGCTTATGACCTGGGAAAGAGGAAAAAGTGGCCAGTCAGATTCTCCATTCTTTTGTCTCTATGCTAGACACAAGGCTATGGGTATTTAATTTATATCTGAATATTTTTAGGCTGACTTTGAATTTCTAATACCCTGAGATATTTCCAGAGATGTGCTGGCCATTTCTTGAGTTGTAACACTCCCCAGCCAGCTTCCTCCACTGAATTACAGTGAGAATAGAGCAGATCTGCTTCCATCTTCCCGAGGGAGGATCCCAAAATTATCTTCTGCTTTCTGTCCTATGATATGCCCCAACATAATTCCAACTGCTTGTTCTTTTTTAACCCTCTCTCTCATAGAATATAGGGCTGGTTTTCCTCCTCTCTTCACTGTGGGTTTGTGTGTTGTCCATCTCTCAGGTTACCTCCAGAGAGGAAAGCTTTTAGAGGGAAGATTTCAAATATAACAAGTTTTCATTCTCAGACTCGAACCCCTCTAAAGAGAAGGGTGCTTTCCATCACCATTGAAGGACTTTTTAGAAAAAGCTACATAAATCTGAGTAAATCTACACATCTCAGGGTTTGAGGATGTGTCTTTTAAACAAAAGAAATAGGCAATTAAAAAAATAACCCAAATGCTGAAATTTGCAGTGTAAAAACTGGCATTTTGTGAAGTACAACCATTTGGGGCTTCCCTAAGTGACCAGTTAAGCATTTAAAATGTACTCAGCATTTGAGCTATCTCCATAAACTTTGACCACATGCTAGAGAAACCTTCCTGTTGTGATTCCCAGGGACAGTGCAGTTTGGATTGATTCTTGGGCAGTCCTTCTGAGGATCAGTTTCCAATAATTTCCCCAGATGCTGGTGGCACCCAAGGCCACCAAAGCAATCCTGGTGTTGGTAACTTAACCACATTGCACCAAGACTGGTGCAACTCAACTGCCCTCAATTGCCACAGGACAGCTGAGCTCTGCTTCCTGGAGAAAAGCAAAATACCAGGGAGGAAATGTCAGAGACAGACTTCTGAAATTTCTGCAAGAAGAATGGTTTCACAGAAAGAAAGGAATGATTTCACAGAATATTCTGAGTTGGAGCACTCCCACAAGGATCATAGAATCCTACTCTTAAGTGAAAGTCCCATATAGGATCAACCCCAAAATCTTGGCTTTATTAGCACCAGGCTCTGACCAACTGAGCTAATCTCAGGGTTTTCATTTCTAAACTTGAGCTCAGTAATATTCTTCCTTGCATTGTGGGTTTTCCATAAGGATCTGCCTGTTTGCTGAAGGGGGAACCAGGCTTGAGAAGGAATGGCTGAAGGTGGTATAGCAACATGTCAACCCCCTTTTTTCCACATTATAAATTCAGCTGCCTTGGAGGAAACCACCCCATGACTTGGAGTACTTTTGGGTAAACATTAATAATAACAAATTCTAATTGGTCATTATTGCTTGAACAGAAAATATCAGATTTCATTTTCACCAGGAGGAAATGAAAATGTCATGTACTGTAATATGACAGGCATGGAATTTACAGTAGTGATATGTACTTGTAATTACCTTTATATGTGTAAATGCACACAAAGCAGAACACCAGGGACGCCATTTTACAACAGATTTAATCAAGAGAACATCTACGTCTCCTCATAAACTTACCTAACCAACTTTGAAAAAAGAATGGAGTTGATTAGACAGGTTAATGGGGTGATGTCTTTATAAATGACAGATGGCCACGTTAGAACAGAAAGTTGTTCACTCTCCATTATTTACTTTATTTTATGAGGCTATGTTACCTTTTTTTTTGTTTTACTTATGAAAGCATTACTCATACATTTTTGATTAACAGTGCTTCATTGGAAAAAAACCCCAATTTCCAATGAAGCTGGACTTTTAACTGGATGGATGTTGTCATTACACTTAAGTGGTAGTAATCAAAACTAAAATACAAAATGAATTTTTTGAATTCCAGGTCTTTATAAACATCCTCACCTCCCCCATTGGCCTGCAAACAGAGAAAAGTGCTTACAGATTTGCAAGCTCATAAGAACATAACAAAGAAATGGAAACATGCAGAAGAAAGCTAGCTTTTTAATGTACAGGGAACCCATTAGTGATGAATTTGGCAGAGTAAATAAAAATTGCATTATTTTTAAAAAAAGAGACTTAATTAAGAATAATTTAAAAAATTATTACAGTGCAAAATTAGGTATACTTAAAAAAGTAATGATATCTACCAGGGCACTGGGAATGACTGAAGTGCAGGACATGGGATAACCTAGACTGTTCATCTTCCCTCAGATTTACAAGGTGTCTGGAAGTGAATGACACAAAAAGTGCTAACTGCAGGAGGATTCGGGTTCTTCACAGCGGCCTCTGCCTGTGTGCTCTGAGATCCCTGGGCAGGCCTAAAGGGGAGGATGCAGGGGATACAGTATGAAGGTGGTATAGAATGTAATCTTATCTCCCAAAGAACTGCAGCTGAACCAATTACTAAAGATCAGGAGCAGGCCTGATGTTAAGAGGCCACACCTGTGGCCAATAAGAACAGTGTTATAAAAGAGTGGATTGCTGGGATCTGGAGTCAGATGGCTGCTGCAAGGACCAGGAACAGTCAGTGCTCAGAGGAGCTGCTTGTGAGAAACACTGAGGAGGTACCAAACTCTGGTGTTATGGAATCCTTGCACTATAATGATAATAGAACGCTTGATATATAAGACAACAGGAGGATGTACAGCACCTGACATTGCTATTGAAAGCCCCTGAGGCAGCAGCAGTTCTTGTCTCTTTCCTGAACAGCACTTGGCAGAGGTCTGTGTGCCACCACTGGCACGTGCCATGATTTGGGAAGCTCTGTCTAAAGACTCCCAGTGCCAACTTGGCTGTTAAGTAATCACAGTCAAGCAATTATTTCTGCAGCATTCTCCCATTTCTCTTCTTTTCCCATATGAAAAAGAATCTATGCCTTAAATAGACCAAAAATCAAGAAAATATTATATTCATTGCTAAACTTTTACTATTTTCCTCCTCCTTTGTTATTTTTGATTGACTGATGCAGATCACTGATTAAAACAATCTTGTTGAACATCTCTCTAGCCTTCTCATGTGAGAAAACCAAAGTCTCTCAGGAATGTTTTCGTCTGAAATTTTCTCTGTGAATTTAGGATTTATGAGAACTACTGGAATAAGTTTAAAAAAAGACTGGATCTTTGGGGCCTTTTTGCATTTATTAGGATTGTAATACCAGAGCCAGAGTGAAACAATACTTAAGTACCTTTGTGAAACTCTGCAGCAGATAGCAGTAATGAAAAGTAATTCTAGACAGGATAACGTAGCTGCAGTGCATCATAGTCTGGATCAGAATTCTTGCAATATTTTCAAGTGCTAGGATACTGCTGGGGCTTTTTAATGAAAGTGCAATAACATACCACAAGTTTAATTTCATTTATCTGGCCATATGCAAATCAATAGCTCCCACGATGGTGTCTAATCCTCATTAACAGGAATGGGTCAGTTTATCCCTTAGGCAGGTGAGTAGGTGGCTGGCAGCTGTAGAGATAACAATAGTCTTGCTTTTACTGATAACATTTGGGGTGATCACTTGACATCATATTTAAATCACCACACAACTCCATCAACTCATCCCACAGTTCATCTCTTATCAACATAATGAAGATGAATTTCACACAGACCATTCATCGAGGTAACAGCTGGGACTGGCTTCGTGTCCCTTCCTGCTCCTTCCACAGATGAATTGCTGTAACATCAGTAGTACTTATCAATGTATTACCATCTGGTCAAGTGTTATCAAACCAAGATGGACATCATGCAATGCAGATTGTTTAGATCCAACTTTGCTCAATTAATTCTTCCTTAATTCTATCTCCTCATTTTGCCTTAATTCCATATCCTAATATAGGGTCCCTGCTACAGATTTTCTTCTGATCTCCTATCTCCCATGAGTTAGCTAGATGTTTACAGAATTTTTAGATGCAAGTACTTTTTTAATTTTCAGTTGGTGCTAACTGGAGTAATTGGATCAGTGGCAAATCACTGGTTTCATAAATTTAATGGGTATAGCATATAGGGGATAATACAGAAAGGATTATGTAAAAGATTTGTATCTTCAGGAAATGCTGGCTTCCACAGTGCCTGGTGCTTAACAATAAGCTACTGTCTCAGAGCACCTGGCTGCTTTGCAAAGTAGGCAGTTTGTGTGACTTGATATGCAAAACACCGAAGCTAATCCAGTCAGACAATCCTTGATCACTTTGTGACTCCTCAGGTAAATAAGTAAAAGAATGTTCCTTGGTGCATGTCTTCTAATAATCTAATGAAAGACACTGCAGGTTGGTAAAACTGCAATCTTCTAAATATTTTATTCCTGTTTCCATTCTGTTCCTAAAGCAGGAACAGATTCATTACTGCTCTGTATGGACTGTATCCCTGGGCATTTCCTTGCCATTGATTGCTGTTTCTCTAAAACAGGCTCTTTGTCTCCATTCCTTCCACTTTCTGCTGTTCCACCCTCTGTTTAATTCATCTCATTATTTTGATATTGTCCTTCTCCTTCCTTCTAAAACATGAAGATCACCTTTTCTTCCTTGACCTGCCCATCGTCCTACACAAAGCCCTATTAAATTTCCTCCCTCCCACAGAGCCTCCTCCCTCTGAATCCTAGAAAAGCATCAATTCAGGAGGAGCTACATTGAAAAGAAAATGAGGTAGCAAAAATATATGTGTGACAGAAAAATATAAGAAATTAGTAGCTATAATAGAAAGGTTTCAGGTGAGCTAAAATCAATATAGCATCCCAAATGTACATAAGCTATTAAAAAAAAAGTAAACCAAATACAGCATGAATTTTCAGAGATGCAGTCTCCCCCTTATTTTTTTTCCTTTTTGTGTAGCCACCAGTTGCTGTGTGGTCTCTGGGAAAAAGTGACTTTGCCAAAAACCTCAGGCTTGTCTGTTCTCTTTTGTTTTTGGTTCAGTGTTGTGATCTAGAGGAGTACTAAAAGACAGAGGGGGATCATATGGCTCCTGTGTCCATTACAGGAGCATCTCTAACCTTTATAGTTCAATCTGTACAATAGAACTGAAATTCTGAAGCATCACCATATCTACCAACTGTGAGCTGTTTTTTAATAATAATAGTAATCATTCCAGCTTATGTTACTCATTCCTTGCTGCGATGTAGCACAGGCCAGCAACTGCATTTACTCCACAGATCTTAATCCAGCCTCTGTGAGAAGCAATTTGTTGGGGATTTCAAAACATCCGCTGAGATCATATGAGAGTTTTATACAGAAAACCTCTCATAATCTCTCTCAAAACTCAAATACGGAGTTATTTCTGGATCTTATGCTTCTTTTGGACCAGGCTTTGCTGGAGAGTTTGAACAGCATGTTAAAAACAACTGCAGTGCAAGCTGAATGTGATGAGGGAAGAGTTGGGAGCAGCTGCTTCCACAGGCTCACAGAATCCTTTGGGTGCAGCACAGCAGGGCAGGTGAGCACCTGCAGACACCTCCTTCCAGCACACTCTGCAAGTGCACAGATACCTGACCTCATAAATTTAAACCTGGCTTTCAGTGAACGGGGCCCAAGTGAAGAAACATGACTTGTAGTGTTCTGTTTGCTCATGTGAGGCACCTTTGTTTTGCCCAAAACCAATGTAGGGTTTACTACCAAAGCAGAAAACAAAGCAAACGTGTCTTTCAATGCTGCCAGAAGCTGGATTCTGAAGAGGACTACAACAACAAGAAGAATTACATCTTTTAGTACAAATGTGTGAGTGGAAGAAAAAGGCTAACAAAACAAGGGTGCAGAACTACAGGAAAAGTAAGGACTGCTCATTAAGAGTAGTACATAATGAGGTGTTCCATAAATTTATTCAGAATTTGCTGTGGCAAAACTTCATGAGATATTTCCTGATATAACCTGCATAGTGTAAGGAATTACAATGACATTTTGAGGACTCCTTCTAGGTTAAGAGAACCAAAGAAATAAGGTAAAGCAGCTTCTTCAGCTTAGTGCCTGCATAAATTCCTTAGAGAATGGAAATGCATTTTCCAATGCCACCTAGCTGAGACTCATTAAACATTCATTTATTAATTCTGTATTTTTAAGAACACTGATAGCAGCAATCTACCGATCATGAACACATGATGCAGACAAATTAAGAATTATACTGATTATACTTGCAAAGAAAAATGAGAAGAAAATCACCATCTGCATTTTTAAAAGTACATTATAAAAATGTAAAATCCTACATTATAAAAATGCACCAAAATACATCTAAAAATGAAATAATGCCATCAAATACTGCAAAAACCTTCACACCTAATCAAAAAGAAAGCAAGCTTTCTCTTTAGGCAAGGCTGATCTTTGCTTTGGGATGACATTGCTCTCTTGATGTACTATGCTCTCTGTAGAAACTGAGGAGACCTGTCATATTTAAGGTGAACCATATTTAAAAGAGGCTTTTTCATTTGAATTTTAATATCCAGGATATTAAATTATTGAAGAATTTTTAAAGAAGCTCTAAATCATAGAATCATTTAGGCTGGAAAAGTCGCTCTTAAATCATGGAGTCCAACCATCAACCCAGCACTGCCAATCTCACCCCTAAACCATGTCCCCAAGTGCCACATTCACACATCTCTTAAATACTTCCAGGGATGGGTGACTCCTGCGCTTCCCTGGGCAGCCTGCTCCAATGCTGGATAACCCTTTGATCCTAATATCCAATCTAAACCTCCCTGGCACAACCTGCAGCCATTTCTTCTCATCCATGCTCAAGATTAAGAAGCATTTGGTCATAAAATGTTATAAAATCATGTATTACTTCTCTTCCCTCATTTTGCTTAAAGGTAGAGCTGCTGCTAAAATACACTGAGTTTAATACTTTTTTTTTGATGTTGCTAGGTGTCAGGAAGCCCCCTCAGACCCTGATGAAACTGAACATCAATTTAGCTGCTCTGTGAAAGCAGAAGAAGGTTATGAGGTATTGTGGACTCTTGCTTTCTTCTTCATGAACTAAATGGGAGCTTTTACTTAAAAGATCTGATCCCTGAGCACTGCTCAGATTTATCTGCAGCAATTTAAAGGGTAATGACTCCAGCTGCCAAAAATTACTCTTACAAGAGATGCAATGGAGCTGGCCATGAGTCTGTTCCTCATCTACTGTACTTTACTTCCCCACCAGCTATTAATGCACATTGAGATGACCGCCAGGGCTTCTCTCCCCCAGCTCCCTCAGGCTCTCCTCCTGCCAGATGCTTGAGTCTCATCACCATCTCTGGGGCTGCTCCAGGACCTGCTCCGGTGTGCCCATGAGCCTTTGTACTGAGGAGCCCAAAACTGGACACAGCATCCCCAAAGGGTCTGACCAGTGATGAATAGAGGGTTCAGAAGGTTTGAACAAAGCTTCTAAACCAGCACCCACAATAATACTTCAAGGTTATTTAAAGAGAAAGTATAATTTTTTCTTAAAATGGGGCCTAGAGACCTTGCTTATACTTTCCATAAGATCTTGTGGAGTTCATTCCCAAGATGGGGTTTAAGTCAATTTTTAATCCACACTTCCTGATTTTTCTTTTGGGGTGTAAGGTTTACAGAAAACTTCTGTCCTTTTTTTATTCCGTTAGCACAACACTTTCAGTTTGCTTGTGGGAGGCAGAACCAGCACTGGGCTTGTAACCACACTTGGGGAGCTCAGGACCACAGGGTTTACTTTCAACTCTCAGCTATCTTTTAAATAACTTTTTTTAATCCAGTCTAGTCTGTTTCTCCGGATCTTTGGTGATGGGTTTTTGGCATGGTTGCTTGAACATAAACCCAGCCCAAACTGAGATCAACAGGTCAGCTGAAGAATTTAACACTGATTTTAGCTGGTTGAAAAATCATTTTTAAACAATTGTCTATGGAACTCTGAACTGGCAGTCTTCTGAACTTTACTGGCCTTACTCATGCACATACCCGACTGCCTTTAACAATCAAGGCCACTCAGGGAGTATTTATTTCTCTGTAAGGAAATACAGGAAGATCTGACAGAATTCAATGTGACAATGTTGCTTTTCCTGGCAAGCTGGATTTGCTGGCTATTGGAGTGGGCAGTTTAGATGAAAACATTTGAAATCCTTTAAGTTGGATTTTTGCAATTGTTGTGTTTTATGTATTTTCTTTCTAGTGAGATGTTAAAACAAAGAAGAAAGCAGAAAAATATTAATAAATGTTACATTCTCTTTGGATAACAAGAGAGGCCACAAAGAGAACACATACTCCAAGTCACTAGGTATGGAAAAAATTCCAAACATTATTTCATTTCTGCTTTTGCCTGGTGGCAAGTAGCCTGATGGAAACCTTAAAGGCTGTGGAGAGAGGGTATACTTAAAAGCAGGCAGATAAAACTGACATGTTTGTGTACTTAGCCAGCTTAAAGGCTCAAATAAAAATGGTATGTCCCTTACGAGAGGGAAGGTAATACTTCAGCAAACTACAGGTGACTCAGAAAGACAGGGAAGATCAAGCAGTAGGTGTAAGGAATCCAAAACATGCATGGGAAATGCTGGCAGCAGCAAACACTAAGATTAAAATTTCAAGATTACACAGCGTGTGTGTAGCCACACAAGACCACTGTAGCTTTGCAGAGACTGTGTCAACATTACAGTCCTAAACATTTCTCATTCTGAGGAAGAAACTGCAGGATGTTTGCTGCTCAAATTAGAGACTACCATCCCTCCCTAATAATGTATATGTATGTATGTAACCAAGGAAAATGAGAAAAGGAAAGAAAGGAGCTTAGTCTTTTCTTAGGACTTGGAAATTCAAACAGGAGAGCAGCTATGAAATGTTCTAGTCTTGACATGTTCTCTATAGATAAAAGTAACGATGTGAGAAAATTACGTAGGAAGAGAATGGAACAGGCATAATGGAATGTGTCTTGTCTTGAGTGCCTCGTACTTTTTGCCCCAAAACTGTGGGAAATTTGATACCTACACATACTAAATATGGCATTCTCAAACTGGGTCACAGGCAAGTTAAAATTTTATATGATGTTGATAATAATATTAATAGTAATAATACAGTTAGTATAATAATGAATATTAAATAATTGCAACAATATATGGTATGCTTATAAAGAACATTGCAGATCACTTCAGAAAAGCATTTTCCAGAAAAATTGTGGTTTGAGTTCACTTCTACCGGTTTTTTTTGGCTGTGTAAACACAGTCAGGGAGGGGTACATCCAAATGGTTCCATCCCGAACATGGTGCAGTATCAAGTGTAAGGAGAAACTTTTATTTCCCATACAAATGCCAGTTGGCCTCCTTGGAAATTCTTTAATGCTAGATCTCAAAACACTGAAATTTTTACCATTTAAAGATTCATTCCCTTCCCCTCCATAGAATTACATAAATGACAGCTTTTTATATCAGAGAGGATGTGAAGGGTTAAAAGGTACATATGCTTATATTTGTTTTCCATATCTGTCTGCAGGTTTTCACATTCCTGAGACGATCCTTCTTCTGGAAATCCTTGATGCTGTGATACTTTATTAACAAACCTCAAACACTTGTTCGTGTGTTAAACAGGTGGTATAAGACCCTCCAGCCTTTAGGAGTGTGTCTAATCCTTACTAACATAGGCAGTCTCCTTAAAAACGCACAGTTGAAGACTCCTTGAAACAAGAGCCTGGACCAACAGATCCTCCCACTTTTTTATTAAACGATACTCCGATTAATATCAAATAAATTCAAGTAAAAGGTCAAACAAAAGAGACAGGATGGGGTTGATGCCTATTTATAGCTCATGTCACCCTAGGAGAGAGCACAAAAGGGGCAGCACTTCTCGTGCTTTACCCCAGCTCTACGTGGAAGTTCTGCCACCCACCCCGGGGCTCGGAGGGGATTTCGGGGCGCTGGGCCTTGGCACTGCCGCCCCTTTGGGGAGACTTTTTGGGGCTGGGGCGCGGCTGTGACCGCGGCTCTGAGCAACCCAAACAGCCGCCGCCACAGGCTTTCCACCTGGAGGGAGAGAGCGAGCTTTCCTTCCCTCATCCTGCCTGCTCCCTTTTTTCCTCAGCTCGTCACATCTGGGTGGCGTCTCTCACGGCCCACATTGCGCTCTCCAGGGAGCAGCAGGAGGAGGAGGAGGAAGGACAGCGCGCCCGCCCCTGCTGGAAGTTTGAGTGGCAGAAGCGACTCGCCGGGATCGTTCTGGCAGCGGCAGGAGCCGGAGCTGGACCATCCAAAGAACCTCCGCTCCCGCACAGCTGCGCCTTTCCTCCGGAGGGGGTCCGCGAACGCGGAGCGCCCGCCTGGGGGCCCGCTGTTCGCACTGGATTTCTGTGATTCTTAAAAAAAAAAAAAATCTCCCCCCCGTCCCTCCAAAACCACCCCTTCCAAAAGAAAAAGAAAATTGCTTCAGGAAGGGCAGACTTCAGTTATTGAACAGCTACAGAACTCAGCCCTAGTGAGGCCACGTCTGGAGGGCTGTGTGTGGTTCTGGGCTCCTCAGGACAAGAGAGATAAGGAGCTGCAGGAGGGGGTCCAGGGAAGGGACACGAAGATGACGAGGGGTCTGGAGCATCTCTCTTATGGGGAGACTGTGGGAGCCGGGATCTCTTCAGTCTGGAGAAGACCGAAGGGGATCTCATTACTGCACATAAATATCACAAAGGTGGGTGCCCAGAGGATGGTGCCAGACTCTTTTCAGAAGTGCCCAGCGACACGAACAGGACTAATGGCTATAAGCTAAAACACTATCAGTTCCACCTCAGCATGAGGAGGAACTTTATATTGAGGGTGACAGAGCACAGAAACAGGCTGCCCAGGGCGGACTCTCCCTCTCTGGAGACATTCCAGACCCACCTGGACGTGCCACCTGCTCCAGGTGACCCTGCCTTGGCGGGGGGAATGGATCCCATGATCTCCAGAGGCCCCTTCCCTACCAATTCTGTGAACACTGCAATAGTCTGGGACAAGTTATTGCCCACAGCCTCCAGGCCGTCCGGGCCTCCACGCGTCCGACACCCAGGTGGAGCGGCGTCCCCGGGCATGAGGGGAATGAGGGCCAGGGCGCGGCTCGGGCTCACCTGGGCTCACCTGCGCTCACCTGGGCGTGCGCAGCCCGCGCCCCCCTCCCCGCGCCGGGCCCCGCCCGCGCCCGGCCCGCGCAGGCGCTCCGGGGGCTCCGCGCTGTCATGGCGGCAGCGAGCGGCAGCGCCGGCAGGAAGGAGATGGGGCTGACCGGGACCGCGCTGTGAGGCGGCGGCAGCAGCGGCGGGAGCAGCGGCGGCTGGAACTTGAGGCGCTTTGGGCGGGCGGAGCGGCGGCCGGCGCAGCGCAGCCCGCAGCCGGGCAGTGCAGCCGCCCCCGGCCCCGGAGCCGCGCGTCGGGGCAGCCCGCGCCCCCTGCGCAGCCCGCGGTGAGTGCGAACTTGGCGGGGCGCTGCACCTGCCCGGGGCCGTGCCCCACAGAGCCGGGGCCGCGGCGGGCAGCAGCCGGGCGGGAAGGAGGAACGCGTTCCCTCTTGGTAAAAAGAAAAAAAAAAAAAAAAAAAGAAAAAAGCAGATTAAACCCGTGAGGTGGGAGCTCGGAGCGCGGCGGGTCCGGGAGCACTTCCGCGGGGAGAGGCGCGAGCGCTCCCAGGGCGGCTCCCGCCGGGAGCGGGGCAGGGGCCGGGACGTGCGGGCTGTGGGCAGCGCCTGACGGAGCGCGGGCTGAAACACACTCGGGCTGTCCTTCAGGGCTGCGGACACCTGCCCGGGGGCAGCGCTCTGACAGACGCCTCCTGCCGAGGAGAGAGCCGCGATTTCCAGGGCGCGTCCTCCCCGGCCGCCCGACGCCCTCCCCCGCCGGACGCCGCTTTCCCCGGGAACCGGAGCCCAAGGGAAGGAAGCAGAGGCCGCCGCTCACCTTCCCGGCTGGGCAGCGCTTCCCCGAGCGGCGAGCGTGTGGAGCTGGCGCTGGAAGCCGTAGCCTGCGGTGAACTGGCCATGGCGAGTGAAGGCAAACAAGTTGTTCAGCCAACAGGTGATGATGGAGGAGGAGGAGCGGGAAGAGAAGGAAATGCTGCTGAAGGGGGAAGCGTGCTGCAGCCTTTGAATCCAGGAGTCCCCATCCGAGGCATTAAGATGAAATTTGCTGTGCTGACAGGACTGGTGGAAGTTGGTGAAGTGTCCAACAGAGATATAGTCGACACTGTGTTTAACCTGGTAAGTTGATTGCCTGAATGAGGGGAAAATACAGCACGGGTGTGCAGAAGAAACTGCAGGGTTTTTGATGCTGTTTTTCTGTTAATATTTTTTTACATGTTTACACTTTCACCATGCTGGATTTCAACCATATTCTTTTTACTTACCTCAAAAGCTGGGAAAAAAGCATATGAGCCTCTTTATAGACACTCTTATACTTGAATCAGCTGTAAGCATCTTCCTCCTTCATTTTCCTCAGAGAAACTGTTGCTTTATTTAGAATTGAGAAATGTATTGTTATGTTTAAACATTTAACATGTGTACTCAACAAGAAAGTTAAGTGTTAATGTAGTAACTCAAACTGTCATCAAAAAACACACACTGTTTTAAGTCAAAGCAGTTTTCCAAAGATGTTTGCATCCCTTCTTGCTTCCTGTTGGCTTTGGAAGTAGGTGGGACTTTTATGTTCATGTGCAGGGGGTGAGGGTGTCAGGGAGTAGTTCATTCAAACATGTTTTACACAGTCTGCTTTTTGGGAAGAGCAAAATATGGTTTTAGTGTCCTTTTTTAAATTAATGAATGAGGGACTCAACTGCTATTTTTTGAATGCTGTGTGGCTGTATCTAATATTTCATAACAGATCTGACTAAAGATTGAGGGAACAACTTTTCCTTGTTGAAGCTACAAATTTAATATATACCACTGAACTTTTTGGGCCAGTTGCTTTAAATTGCCTGATTTAAAGCAAGTAGACTAGTAAGTAATGTTTCCTTGATGCAGGAGATCAAATATTAGGAGAAAAACCCTCAAGTTTACAAAGATACTCTGCTATTACCAGAGGTCTTAAAACATCTCTAAAAACAATTGTTGTCCCTCCTTCTTCCTTTGAGTGAGCAGCTCTGACTCTAAAACAATGTGGTTTCTGACAGACCAGGAAGTGAGAGCATTTAATAATTTAAAACTCAGTAACAAGAAAAGATGAGGCAGAAGTCATACTGGTTTTTTATGCTGTTTGCATTTCAGTCATTTTGGTTTTGATATTCTTTGCTACATGCAAGTTTCAGTGGTCACTAAATATTTGTGTGCAGCGCCTGTTTCATGTTTTTCAGTGTTATCTTCTTGGGTTATGATAAATATTTGTTTTGGAATATTTTTGCATTAACAGTGTAGTGCCCTAGATTGTTTGGATGAAAATCTCAATACAGGGGAATGGCAGTAGTGACAAAAATAAAGTGCAGATCAGAGGTTTCATGGATTCTTCAAGTATGAGGAAGTGATTAAAGGTACTTGGAGTCCACTTGACGATGTCCTGGACTAAACAGAGTGGTCACATATATAGACATGAGGTTCAAAAGGAAATTCTGGTGAATAATTTAGAATTCAGGACACTTGTGTGAGGGGAAGTTGTTCATGAACATGTTAAATTTTACTTTGTTTCTAGTGTAGCCTATTGAGTGGTGTGCTGGAGGTGTATTTTGTGGCAGCAGTGGAAAGAGGTTCAGCAGAATAATTAAAAATGTAAAAGCTCCTTGATTCATGTGATTCCTCCTCTGCTCCATTTTGGAGAAAAGAGGACCAAAAACTTCAGCCTGATTTAGAGTACACTTGATTTTAGATTAAGAGAATTTGATCTGTGGACTGCATTTTCTTGGATCTTCATTTCCCAGATAGGGGAGATTTCCTGGCACTGGAAATTTTTGAAACTGTGTTCTCACTCTTTCTGCAAGTGAAACAGCAACCCTGCCCTCTCTGAGAAGATTCCTCAACCGTTTCAGCACACCTGCCTACATGTGGGAGGCTAAAGGTCATGCTTTTGCCCCACATTGTTTTATTAGCTGTTGGGTGTCATGACACTGCCAGCAGTTTGATAGTAAGGGCACTTTACCTGGATATGTGAGAACAAAATCCAAATTTTGGAGCCATAGCAAAAACAGTAGGCCCCTTGATTTCTTTGAGACCTAGGGAAACATCAGCTAGCTGGCAAACCAGGTGTTTTGGAAGGTACTGAAATGCATGAATAAATCAAACCAGCCAACAAACTTATATTTTTGTTACAGAAAGCCATTATTTTCTAGATTTTTTAAAAATAAAAACTGTGAGGCTGACTTTTTGATGTAGCTTTTTGGGATATGAGGGATATGAAGTCTCTCTTCAAAGCAGTGCTCATTCATCTGTCACAGAGTTCTGCCTCTGTGAATTTGTTACCTGTGACCATTTTGTCAATTAATACCTCTGAAATCACACTGACCAGAATTTAGATGTGTCAAGTACTGGTTAGCAGTGGTGTGCTTGGTTTCCTCTGTGTGGGTGCACAGAAGATCTGTAACTTTTACCTGCAGAGGTGACTCTCAGCTCTGGCTTTTCTGGCACATTGTTTCCCAATGGCTGTGGCAGCGTGTTTCCGTGGGTGTGAGCAGGGGCTGTGACGCTCACACCCTGATCTGCTCTTACCTGATGGGGTTTAGCCCTGGCTCCCCTCCTGTTGGGTTTCATTCTGTGTGGTGACTCACAGGCATGGGAGCAGAGATCTGCCAGCCTGCTTCCCATGGTTTGGAAAGAGGACACCTGCTCTGTCTGGGGTTTCATATGGTCACTAGTTTGCGGCATCTTTAGACCAGAGTGGAATGAGGGCTGAGCAAATCTGGGTGGAAAGGTGGCTTAGTATATTTATTCTTTCTAGCACAACCACCCTCAAATCTGAAGAGATTATTTTTAAAACAGGAATGTTAGGTGCCCTAATTTGAATTTCTTGAGAAAACAAACATGTTGCTCTTAGTTATGCCCTTCCAACTTGCTGTAGCATAAGGAGGTTATCAAGAGAAGACCAAAGTGCTGTCCTGATGTTCCTCATCTTTAAGAGATGATCACATTCTATATGTGAAGGACTCAGGAGGTCAGAAATCTAAAGTGCACAGTAATTGATCTGCTGCTTCCTAAAGAAATGTAAGCCTCTGTAGCTCTGATTACTCGAGCAAATAAGTTGTTCACTTTGGCAGTGTTGGATCTTGGAGAGCCACCTCAGACATTTTCTCTGTGCAGCAGTGAAACAAAGTGCTTAGTGAGCTCACTTCTAGCATCAAAACTCTACTGGTCTCATGTTGTTGTCTTTCGAAATTCTGCTCGGAGAAACATACAAGCTGATCTGCTTTGTTTTGGTCAGGTTCTCAATGAATTCAGTTTCCCAGGCCATGTTGAAAATTTCTTTGAATATGTCAGCACCTCTTAGAAGTGAAGAGGGAAACAGGAGCTTTCAAGAAACTGATTATTCTGTGGACAACTTTGAAAGCATATTCTTATTCAAGTATTAATCTGTTCTGATACTTTTTTAGACAGACCGAGCTAAACTATGGATATGTATTCCTCATGCATTGTGAATTTTATTTTTCATTGCCTTTGGGCAGCAATAACTCCTTTAATTTCCTTTGCATACAAATCAGGTGAATTCCTGTTTGTTACCTCATATTTGCCCCCATAGTTTATTAAAATAAAAAACCCTCCTGGTTGGAGAAGTTGATAGAGTGAAAAAACAAATTACTTACAGTGGGATCTGTTACTAACTTAAAATAGTTCTAAGCCAGTTTTGTTTAAAAAAGCTTTAGTGCTTCAAACTGTTTTATTGATTATGGTATAGATTGTTACTTGATTTGGCTCAATTTTTTCCCCTCAGTCTGTGTTGCAAAGACTTTTTTTAAAATTTATTTTCTCTTTGGGGAAGGTAATGCGTAGTTGTTTCTGATTCTATTCAGGGATTGTGAGATCCTCACCAAGAGTGACAAAGTGCAAATGAGAAAGAAACACAAGTTGTTATCACCTTTGGAGGAAAATAATGGGATCTGAGGAGCAGAGGCTTAAATTGCTTTCTAAATTTAATTTGTCAGCTCTTTCACTTCTGTCAGACAAACTAAAACCACAAACAAAAAATCAAACTGACTTAAAAAATTCTTACAATTATTTTCCTGCTGATACATTGTCACATTTCTAATTTGGATGATTTGGGCACACTAATGCAACTAGAACCCTGTAACTCATAATGGTTTTAATGAAGTCTGAATTCCCCTTTTCTCATCTCTTGTCACTGACTTACTTTGCATGTATCACGTTGTAGAAACCCCACAAAGTTAATGCTGATAGAATTAAATGTATTGCAGTGGTAAAAATCCACCATAAATGTCTTTATAACAATGCATTCCTTTCATTACATTACTGTATGCTTTTAGAGACTTAATTTTCTACATAAACCTATCAATGCTGATGACAAGGGAGAGTAACCAAGTAGTTCCTAGAATATCACTGAATGTTGTGTGTTTCCTGGTAGATGCAGTGTTCCTTAGCAGCCTCCCAGTAAATGCACCTCTGGCTACAGTTATCCTAGTTCAGTCACTTCTGTCCACTTAAAGTGCAGATGATAAGGTAAGTCTGTGGCTTCAGCTGGGTCAGGCTTGTAGGGTTTTTAAAAAAAATCATAGTGAATGGATCAGTCAGCTGTGTTAGAGGTCATGCATGGTTTTTACTTATTGAAGTGATGCATATTGGGGTTTTTCAGGTGTTGATGCAACTTGGACCTTACTTTGTACTTAGTGGAAATACTACTCTATGTAGTAGAGTGTATGCAGGAACTGAGGGAAATTTTGTGGTTGGCTGAGAAAGGTGTGGAATGTAGTGGGGTGGTAATAGCAGTCTTTAATTAGGCATGCAACAATATTGAAGAAAAATGTCCAGGCTCTGAAGAGGAGCTGGTTTGTACTTTGGCTGTAATATCCATTCGCTTTTGTAACTGCAACTTCAAGCACAATGTAGGACAACAAAATATTGAGGACAAAATTTCAAAGACTGCATGGGAAAGTGTTTTGCTTACTCCTCTGCTAAGTTGCCAGACTTTTGTAGCTTCGTGTGTCCAATATGAGATTTCAAGTGTCTCTGAAAGCCTGGAACATGCTTTGTGTTTTACAGCGGTGTTGGCATCCTTTACTGACATTAATAGACTCTGTACAAACATAAAGCCACAAAAGCAAAGCTGAGCTGTGCATTTATTTGTATCTTGTCTCAATAATGCAAAATTCTTGACAATTTTTAATTAGCAGTTTGTTCTACAAGGAAGCCTGGTCAAAATGTGTTTATAGCATGGCTCAGAACTCCCCTTTAGAGGGGAACGCATCAGTTCAATGACAGATTTTTCTAGGTGGTGTCTGGTAACAGAGGAGAGGGAATCAGGTTTCCATTGCAGTTGATTTGCTGTCTCTGGGAAGGGTTTTTTGCTGCTTCTGCCAGACAGTCCTGGGCTGGAGGGACCATGGGCCTGACCCAGCAGTGCAGAGAGCACAGAAACCTGGGGCCATATGGACTGGCTCAGGAAAAGCATCTGCGGATTAGGGAATAGAATGAAATTAGTCAAAAGCATCAGGCAAGCAGGTGGATGGCATGTCAAGGTTGCCACAAAGGCTGGATATTGCAGAGTGATACAAAAATGGATAGTTATAAATGCATGTTAAATCAGCACATGTTGGTTCACTCCTTTGATAATCTCTTTAAGGATGAGTGTGAGTGAAGAGAAGGCTTTTGAAGTTGCTGTATTGGTTGAGCATTGGAGGTTGAGGAAAATCAAAGATGAAGTATTTGCTCAATTCTTTTTTGAGGTAGTGTTGGTTTGGTACAGTGTTCAGTACTCTGGTTAGTCAGGTGTACATTCAAATGCTGAAGTTTGCTGGGAAGTCCCTGTCTTCTGAAAATCATCATACTTGATATTTTTTTTGGCATGTGTTATGGATTGAAGTCTGATGAAAGATAAAAATGATCTTTGTCTGTGGTTTCATTGACTATCTGCATATTTGCTTTACCACCTCTTGGTGAACCTGTGCTCATTCTGAGCTGTCTCTCACTTGATGTGTTGCTCTGACCTTTTATTTTTTGCTAGATAAGTTGGCAGCTTAAAGCACTGATAGCTTCTGTCTTCATGCAGTCATCAAGTTCTTTATGAGCCTTAAGGAGAAGCTTTAATCCATTGCACAGATGAAGTAAGCTCTGCTGTTTAGTCACTGGAATGTGAAATAGCTTCTTGCTACCTTTGGTGTTTCTGTCTTTTTCTGTCATCTTTAAAAATCTCTTCTGTCAAATTCAGTCTTGCACGCATTAAATTTATGCATATCTTTTTAAAAACTTCTATTTATTTTAAATGGGTCAATCTGGCAGAAAGTTTTTGTTCATAATCACTAATTACAGTTAGCTAACTTTCTGCTGTTCAAGTGTCTTCCCCAGCCCCTGGAGGCCTTGCTGGCCTCTTCACAGCATTTTGCATAATGGTTTTTGGTATTAGCTTGACCTAATTACTAATGTCCTAATTTAGATTACGTTTCTGCTTTAACTAATTCTGGATTTTTCTGGTGAACTCGATATCAGGCTAGATCATGTTACTGCTCATCCAAAAGCTAGTTTGGCCATTTTTATTTGACTCTGGGAAACCCTGGAGCTTTGTGAGCTTTGGCTGTTTTCCAGGAGTCCGAGGGCTCCATGAATATGGTAAAACAGGATCCTGTTGCCCCCTGCTTGGTGAGTGCTCTGCCTGGCCAGTGCAGACTGCAGTTTCCAGCATGCAGCACTCTGTGCTCAGGGCAGATAGCAATCGAGATGCATCCTTGCACAACTGCTGTAATCAGACTCACCAAGTGATGATACTGCAGGAATTGCAATAGTACCTTTCCCTGAGCCACTGGGGGCTTTGTGCTGGCGCTGGGAGCCTGGAATAATTTGTGAGAGCTTGTGTTGCCACAGTGCTTTAGATTCCAGAGCTTCACAAATAGGCATAAGTAGTTTCTAAATAGTAACTAATTTGTGGAGAAGAAAAATCTAATGCCTTCTGTTGCACTGGATTCCCCTAGTAGTAACTGGGGAGCAGGGAGCAACCCAGGCACGATTTTCCTGTTAATAGCTGCCTTGAGAAGATATTTAAATGAGAATTGCTAGTGGGAATAGGATGTGCTCTGTTGCTTCCTGTAAATGTTCCATGAGTTTGAGCTGCAAGTCTCTTTACTGCAGCCTGCATATGAATAGTTGATGTTTTTGTGTTCTGCATATATCCTGGAAAAAAAATTCTATATGCATCAATGCAAAAAGTTCAGATTATTTTTTTGTGTGACTAAAAAGCTGAAATTGAATTGTTCAGGCAAAACCTCTTCTCCTTTGTTGATGCAACTGAAGAAATCAAGACCTGAAGAGCTTCTGGGTTATCTTTCCTTTCCAGTTGGAAATCAAAACCAGAGTAATGGTGTAGGACTCATCTGTTCTGTGAAAGTGTGTTTTGTGTGTGTGAGCATTTCCCCTTTTTCCATCAGCAGTTGTTGTCTGAGGTGTGGACAGAAATTACTGAGATAGAATTGGGTCCATTTAGTGAATTTATTTGCCCCACTTAGATACTCCAAATTTCTGGGTTTGTCCTGGAGTAGCCCTGTAAAACAGTAACTGTAAGAATGCATGGGGTGACCTGTAGCTTATTTATTCTCTCTTTGGCAAGTCCTGAAATACAAGAGGCAGCAGGTAAGATGGTAACTGCAGCAGGAGGGCAATTTCTGTAATAGAAGACCAGCAAGAAGAGAACCAGTAGCATTTCACAGTAAACTGGGAAATATGTGATTATGGAGTGTAGGATGCTGAATGTTTGCATGATAAACCCCTCACAAAGCAGTTCCTTTATCAAACTGTGTATGTTTGGGTGGGAATTGTACTGGCTGCTTTCCCATATGTGATTTGGGTGGGGGTAGGTAAGGAGTGAGATAAACCCTTTTGCTGTAGAATTGCTGAATAAAGGCTTTTCAGATCCTGCAACTTTTAAGTTTTAGTAATCTGTTATTAGAGAAGCTTCTAAGTTGTGCTGCTTGCACTTCCTGGGGTTAAAACAGTATTCCTAAAGACAATTGTTTTGTGTGTGATTATTAATGATCCAGGTGGACCTTGGAATCAATCATTGCTTAAGAAAACCAATCAAAAACCACCATCACCAAAAAAAACCCCCAAAAAACCAAAACCACAACCCCCTTCCCCCAAAACCCCCAAACCAACCTGAAAAACAACACAGCCCCCCTGCCCATCAAACCAAACCCAAAAGTTTTTTATGTGGAATCGCAGACTTCAGTTACAAAATATGGCCAGTGATACAGACGTAGAATTGCTGATGAGCCTTAGAACAATGCCATTGAGGGGAGGGTAAGAACCAAATTACTAAGGTAGTGAATGGTGCATGACTGTTAAATAAACAAATGGAAACTATTAGTCCAGTCAGCATCTGCCTCCTGCTAATGTTTTTGTTGAAACTAAGCATGTGATTTGTCTCTAGTTGTGGTTGTGAACTTGATTGAAAAGAACTTGCAAGCTTTTTTTTTTTCTCCCTGTATAATGGAAGCTTACTTATACTGTAGGATTTGCTTCCAGTATGTAATTTAGTGCCCTAGTGCCTGACTTTTAGCTATGTGATATGGAGTATAAAACTGAGTAACTGTGATTGCATTTTTTAGAATGTATTTTGAACCATCAAACATGAGATGGAAGATATGTGTTTTTAATGTATTGCTGCTGTTATAGAATAGGAGAACACCTGAGATACTGGGAATGGATATTTCAATTGGAATTGCAAAAGATTCTCTGTCTAATTTGTAATCTATAGCTAAAGGTCACCTTCTGAAGCTATGATGTCTTTATCACTTCAAATATCCTTTTTTTAAATGGAGTAGCAGTGGTGCTCAACTGATCAGTAAAGTGCAGTGAAAGGAGTTCTCAGGATCAGTAAGTGTACCAACGGTTTCCCATCTTTATATAAATCAGTAAATGCTTATGAGGAAATTATTGCCATGTTTCCTTGCCCATTTCTACCTTAAAAGTGAGGTCCCAGTCTTGTGCCACCCTAGATTATCCGCTGCCTAACCTCACACCAGGACACTGCTTTGTCCTTTCTGTGCCCCCTTGCCTCCTCTTCCATGACCTGGCACCTGGTGCCCTCACCCTTGGCTGCAGAAATGAGTCTGAGCACTCCCTGGAATCTGCGAATGCCACCGTGTGCGGCAGTTGCTGTGGCTCAGCTGATTGGCAGGAGCATTGCCTTGGGGACGTGGTTATTCCATGACTCATCTGAGACCTGGTGCTGAAGACTTGTGCCCTTCCTGTGTACTGCTTTTAAAGAGGAATCTATATGGCTCTTTGGGAGTTTTGCTGATTTGGTAAAGTCTCACCTCTGCAGGATGTGAAACCCATCCTGATTTCTCCCCTTAGCAGGAGGAGATTCAAATTGCCATTGGTCAGGATTGAGGATGCTGTGAGTGACTTGTAAAGGAGCACTTGTAACACCTCTGATGCAAAGACTAGGCTCATACACAGCAAATGCCAGATTAATGAGTATGGGGAGAAGGCGCAGAAAGAAACAAGTGTCAGACTTTGTGGTTGAGGTGTTTGAATAAGGTTTCCTAGTCACTCATACATGACAGGGAAGGTTTGGAGCTGGAAGACAGTGGATTTCTTGCCTGCATGTTAGGACTTTAGTAAAGATTTCAGTAAAGAATCCTGACTTCATTCCTGGAAAGTGCATTATTTTCAGGTGAAGGGCTTTGTGCAGTGACTGAGATATCACTAGAGTTGTTTAGACATATTTCAAAAAGATAGAATTTAGATGGCAGAAACTTGGGTTTCCTGCTTCATGATGGTGCTGTCATTTTTCAGGTAAGAGATATCCCTGCTTCCAACTGGATCATGAGGAAATTGAAAAAAATGTCATATAACACTTTTTTATACAAGTTAGTGTAGTGTATTGTCTTCCCTCTCCTCCAAAAAAAAAAGGCATGTTGTGAAAATAATTTTCACATTGTCAGATGATGTAGGTGACTGTAACAAGCAAACTTGTCAGTTCAGGCTTACCCTCAGTTGGGTTTTGTGTGTGCAAATTGAGAAACCTGGAGTACTGGATACAAAGTGGAAATGGGGGGAAAACCTGAAATTTTATTTGAGTGCTGAGTTAGTCTTGTTGTCTTTGTTGCTGTTCCTTAAAGATGGATGTTTCTGTAGGAATTCTTTAATTAGGTATGCAAGGAGTACTTGGGATCTCTTTAATTCTAGACATATGAACAGACGTTTAGAGGAGCAACCAAGCTGCCTAAAGAAATCATCATAAAATAATATCACCCATGAGCAGTTTAGTTTAATCACTGTAATTGTGCTGTTATAAGACTTGATTATAAACTATTTGTTTCAAATTCAAGCTTCTGGGTTCAAATCCTGACTATCTAAATATCACGATCTTGTCGCCATCTGTCCTATTAGGTGAAGTTACCAGTGATTGGAAAAGGGAAAACATAACTGCCAGTGTTAAAAGAGGGAAAAAAAGGAAGAACCCAGGAAATTCCAGGCTGTTCAGTTTCACCTCTGTGCCTTACAGGATCATGGAACTGATACTCCTGGAAATTGTGCTATGGCAAATAGTAAATAAGAAGGTGATTGGTGAGAGCCAACTAAGGGCAAATCAAAGGGCCTGACCAATTTGGTTGCCTTCACTGATGGGGGTTGCAGCACTGGTGGGTGAGGGAAGAACAGCTGATGTCATCTCTGGATTGTGCAAAGCATTTGGCACAACATCCTTGTCTATAAACTGGAGAGGCGTGAATGTGATGGATGGGCCACTCACAGGATAACAAATTGCCCAGAGAAGTTGTGGATGCCCCACCCCTGGAAGTGCTCAAGGTCAGGTTGGATGGGGCTTTGAGCAGCCTGGTCTAGTGGAAGGTGTCCCTGCCCATGGCAGAGGGGATGGAACAAAATGATCTTCAAGGTCCTTTTCCACCCAAACCATTTGCTGATTTTGTAATTCTTTGTTCATCTCTGGGAAAACCCACTTTCAAGTAGGCAGGAGTGCCAGAAATTTAAGCTTAATTTACACGTGGTGGCACGGGAGGGAGAGTTATTTCAGAGGCTTTTGGCTTGTGCCATCTCTGTCATCTCTGTATTGTTTAGTGGCTGTGCTTTCGTTTGCTCTATAGTGTGACACTGTCCTGGATTGCTGACATGTGGGGGTTTAATGAGTGTTTCATGCCTCATTCCTGCACTTGTAGCTGAATTCCAGTATCATCCTGAGCAGGATATTTCTGTGCATTTCAGCTTAGTGATGCTGCATATTACTTACAATGGGACTGGTCAGACACAGGCTTAGTTACTATTTTGCACCATGCATTATACCTACTGTGCAGAATAGCTCTTTAGCTCTGAAATACATTTACATTGTGTCTTCTGAGGGTTGGCTGTGCTTTTGAGTTCTGCAGCACTGGGTGATCTTGATGCTTCAATTTCCAGTTAAAGTAGGTGCATGGGGGAAGGAGGTGAACAGCTTTAAATGCTCATTTATAGTAATTTTCCAGCTGGATGTTCAACTTCTCAGCTTCTAAGAGTCAGCTATAATATTTCCTATAGTTCTGTTGCTCACACATTTAAGGCCAGAGTTGTAGTTAGAATTCTGTTTCTCAACTCTAAAGGAGTTTTGTTTACCAAGGATCCTTCTAAATGGGTTTGTTTGCCTGTGACCTTACCGTGCAAATTGGAAAGAATGCTTGAATGCACATATGGATTCTTAAAACAGGTATTGATCATTATAACAATGGGATTGATGCAGAGTAAAGGATTTCTCAGTAATTGTATGTGCAAATTTCTATATTAAAAGGTGCCTGAACCTCAGTCTTAATATTGAGAATTTTGAAGGCGAAGATGCCTTTGTTTAGGAAGGTTAATAATTTGCCCAAGAGGAGTTATTGCCCATTATAAGCCTGCATGCTAATTCTCTCTGGTTAAATTAACCATGGTGTCAAAGAAAACAGAATAATCAAATGTATGGATAGCAACTATAATTATGGAGTATTAGTTATGTGTGACTTAGTTATGATCTCTGTAGGGCATTTCCATGTTCTGGTGCTGTGACCCTGTAGGTATTTATAGAGTTGGATGTGTACTGGAAATGATGTTGAGATAATTGAGAAGTGGTTCTGAAGAGTCAGTAGTTCATACCTTAAGATTGCTCAGTGTCTTCTGTTTTAAGCAATCTTCAAGGATTTTCTCTGAAGTTCTACCCTTGTTTTGCAGGCACTGTGTGATACTGTGCTCCAGAGACATGTGCGTTCAGCCTTTGGTCACATAACAACAGATCTTCTAACACAAACTCTCTCTGCACAGACAGTACTGAAAGCAGGCAGGCTTAGATTAGCTGTCAGGAATGTCTTTGCTCAGTGGGTGGTGAGGCACTGCCCAGGCTGCCCAGAGAGGTTGTGGGTGCCCTCCTGCTGGCAGTGTTCGAGGCCGGGTTGGATGGGGCCCTGAGCTTCTTTATCTAGTGGGTGGCATCCCTGTGCACAGTGGGGACTTTGCAGCTAGCTACTGTTTATGGCCCCTCCCAGCTCAAACCCTTCTGTGCTTTCAAAGCAGCAGCAAATGTGTGTTTGCTGCTGGGTGCAGTCAGGCTTATCAGGGAAGTTGAGTTGGAACCTAGAAAAGGAGGACAATCGTGTTGGGCTTCCCACTGCTTGGCCCAGCTATTCTTCCTCCTTGATAATTAAGGATGTTGAGTATGAGTACCTGGCTCTAGAGCTGCCTCATTATGCGTGCTTCATTGTGTTTTTATGTGAAGTGTGAATTCCTTTTGCATTTACAAGGCAGAAAGGAAAATACTTGTTCTGTTTGTTGTAACTCCGAATGTGACTTTTCCAATAAATAGCCGCACAAACTTTACAGACTGGAATGAAATATTGCAGTTTCAGCAGCACTCATTGTTCTTCTACTTTGTGTACACAGAATTGGTTCTGTTTCATCTGCAAATTCTGTTGTAAGGCAGCTGGAAGGCTGAAGCTGGGCTCTCATTCTGAAGGTGTAACAAGCTGTCCTTTGAAGGGCTGATTTTCTCTTCTAATCTCCCCATGTTTTAAACAGGTGGGGTGATTCTGTGATTGTACAATTATCTGTCAAGCAATATCAGGATGTACTGCAAGATTTCACTGCTGTTAGCTCAAGTCATGAAACATCCTCTGAGGAGTGCTTGCTATGTGTAGGTTGCCATTTAGTTACTTGTTTTCCAATTCATGAGATGGCATATATGGCAAAAAGTAAAACCCTGTTTAAAAACAAGAAAGTAAAAAGTGAAATTGTCAAATGAGAACTAGAAATTGTGAAATGAGCTAAACTTTATTGGTCTAAGACAATGTGGATGTCTATTAATCACTTTGTGAACACCATAAGAGCAATATTCCTGAAAAGCCACTTTATCAGTAAGATACTGCTGTGCTAATTCTGTTGTTGCCTAATATTGGAAAAAAAAGGAGGTGGGAAGTGCAGTTTATAAAGCATCTAATTTGTGACATGGGTATTTTTTTAGCTGTTTCAACCTGTTAGAACTATGACTGAAGCTTTTCAGAAAGTAATGACCTAAAACCTGAAATGAGGTTACAGAGGTTGAAGCTCTAGCAAGGATCGTATCGCTACAACTTGGCAGTGGAAAATGAAGCTGTGTTGTTTAAGATTTCTGGCTTGCTGTGGCTGTGACCTGTCCCATAACGGTGACTGTCACTGAAGAAAATTTTTCTGGTAGACTTGGGGGTGAGGAGCTACGACTTTTTTTTTTTTTAATCTATTGGGAAAATGACAAACGTTTGTGTTTTGTTGAAACACTCTATTTGTCCCAAAAGTTACCCTATTGCTAATTGCAGTGAGAAATGAGAGGACTTCATCATCTTTGTGTTGAGAATCTTATTGCCAATCACTACTTTACATAGTGCTTAGTTATGCAAAGGGAACTGAGCACCAAAGCTGTTCTTGGTGACTGACAGTGCAGTGAGGGGCTTGTTCCTGTGAAGGCAGGAGACAGGCTGTGTTGTGCAAACAAGTTCCTAAAGTAGGGTGTCCTAAAACGTAAAGTCATGCTGAACTTGTGTGATACTTGCTTGAAACAAAACCCAAATAATGGTAGTTGTGTGAATGCAAAATGCTTCTTTTATTTTTCTTTGGAGTGAAGAACACCACATATTAGGAAGAGTAATAGTTGCTGTTTGTATTAACAGATATTGGCAGAAATAATATTTGTTCTTTGTATTGAGAAAATAATTACCAAAGAAAGTATATAAATACAGAGTAGTTCTGTTTGCTAGTGCTAAAAGTGATGCTGGGAATTGTTTTTCTATTTTATCTGCTCATTCTCTGGAGTGTGCATACTAAAGAAGCAGCTTTGAATGGAGTAAGAAGTGAAAATTCTCAGGTTTTCAAATGTGAAGTCAGAAATGTGTAACTGTTTGCAACTAAAGTTTGGAGTTCCTGTACCTCATGTGCAGCAGATACATTGTGGACAGATATTAAAGTTGCCTAGTTTTGTGCAGCAAATGCCAGGTGTGCAGGATGATCTCTGAGGAAGGACAGGTGTGTTATAATTTGAAGTGTCTGACTTGCTTGGCTTTGGCTGCAGCTGTTGTCACTGCTAATGCTGCAGATAGCCTTAATCATGGTTACTGCCAGCAGCTTTCTGAGGTTAGAAACAAGAGCTTTTATATTTACAATGTGGAAAACTTCTTAAACTGGTAACTGGACTAGTGTAATTTGAAAAAAATTAAGGTCCCTTGTGCCCTAAGATGATGCTTTTGAATTTATAAGAATCTGATTGTGGATTTGATGGAAAGAATTAAGGCTAGTAGGGTGGGTGATTCATGGACTGAATGCATATGAAATATGGAAATATGTAAATTGGGTTATTTCATAATTGTAGCATTTTTCTGTATTGTGAATAAAAGCTATTCCTAATTTTTGGAGTAATAGGAGGCATAAACAGAAAAATTTACTCCTGTTTCCCTACCAGACTCCGTAAAGTTCTCCCTTAAATGGATGCACTTCTCAGGTTATTTATGACAGTCTAACAAAATCTGGAGTCTTGCATGACTGACTTCATTCACATATTTTTGGGTTCCAAAAATGTTACTGTGCTATAAAGCTGAAATTTGTTTTGTATTAAACACAGTGAGAAATAGGACTGGAACATAACAAGAAAAAGAAATCTAATTTCATTGCTTCTTAAATGTAGTTATCTCACAAGAGCATTCTTCTGATTACCTGGAGTCATTTAGCACCATCTGTAGTGCCATGTGTAACATAGTTAAAGTCGTATAATAGGATAAACCCTGTTAAATTAAAAATGGCTGCTGAGCAAATGAGTATGTAGTATTTTAGGAATTTAGGCATGTACCATGGAGAGGGGTTTTTATCTGTAGCTTCATTTTCCATAATCCTCTTCTTTCCCCGTTGGTCCCCTCAGTGCAGAGCTTTGGTGGTGATGAAGTGCTTGCCACTGATAAGCTTTCTCAAGGAGAATGCTGTTGCTATCTGTTGCTTCTGTATGTTCTGCTCAGTCTAGAACTGTGTTAATGCATTGCCCTGCATTTGCTGCAGCCTCTCCTCTTGGCCTGGTCTGCCCATATACAGAAAGGGAGAGAAGCACTGTAATGATTGATTGTTCTTTACTTTAGTGGCATCAGGATTTGCAGCACTCTCCAGAGTTATGCAGCTGAATTAGCTCCAAACTTTTGCAAACAGCCCCACAACTGTTCAAGAAACAGGTGGATACAGTGTTCAGCACTCTGGTTAGTTGTCTTAATGGGAAGTGTGTAAATCAAAAATAGAACCTTGCTTCATATGACCTTTTGATTTGGAAGGGTAGTGACATTCAGCAAGATACTTATGATTCAATTATGTAGTAAATAGAATGGCAATGACATTTTAAGTAATGTTGATTTCTTCTTAAAGCTTTGTTTACCTTGTTTTTGAAAAAAAGGATATTTGAGGTGATAGAATCACTGGAATAGCACAGTTACTGAAGTTTTTGGTGGTTTTGTTGGTGTTGCAGTCAAATGCTCATTTGTTAGAATTTTCTAGATGTTGAAAGCTGTTCTCTTTTCTGGCTTGTCTGAAAATTGCTTTGTATAAATGTTACAAACTGCAGCTGGCAGTATTTTGTCAGAGCATAATTGACACTAGCTTTATACTTTGATAAGGTTACAGATAAATGTAACTTGAATTTCTTTTTCTATAACTTTTACTTTTCTTCCTGAACATTTGCTTAAGTGTTTCATTAGTATTTGGTTGGGCTGGCTATAAATGTGTTTCACATGTCCCTTTCCTGTCTCTTGTCTCAAAATTTGCATAAGAGGAAGGAACAAGTTGAAATTTTTATACTGAAGTACTCTTCAATTTCTGAATAATATTTGTATCACAGAAACCTATTGTATTCCAATTCTGTCATTGACCAGCTGTTTTTAGGTAGAAATTTTCCCAAGGACAGCATTGCACATAAAAGAAGGCAGGTGAGTGGCAGCAAGGATGAAATAAGTTTTGGATTCATTTTGGAAAAAGAATGGTTTCTTAGGAATTGTATTTTGTACTGAATGCTTTGCAACAGGTGTCCAGTAACAAAAACCCTGAACAATCCCATCCCTTTCTCAAGTTAAGTCCCAAATTTGCCCTAAACCAGGACAAAAATGAAGAAACAAATATTTTTCCTTTTACCTTTCATCCATTGGCTCCATATTTTCCCCAGTGTTGGTAAATGAATAATTTCTTTTTCAGTATTTCCGTTTACATGTATAAAAAACCCAAACAAACGTGTTTTTGGAAATGTGTAATGCTACACTTTCACAGGATAAATGTACTTCAATAGTGATGGCTTTCTATAAAATAAGAATGCTACAATTGTATGTCTAAGCAGTCATACATGAGACACCCATGTGCTTCCACAGACTTATTCCCTTGAAGAGGGATTAATGTGGCTAAAATGCTAATCTGCTTCACTCACGCTGCATAATTCAGTCTTAAGTAGATGCTAAGTAGGAAAAAGATATATCATAAATCTCAGAAGGAAAATTGAGACTTTACTGGGTGGAAAATCCCATACTTTGCAAGCATATTAAGGGTATTACAGAAAACTTAGGATTTATAAGTTTAGCTGGATTTCCAAGACCTCATTGCTCTTACTGCAAGTGTTTGAGTAAATAGAGAGAGTTTTTCTCTCTTACTCTTCACAACTCAGCAATTGATAGAGCTGAAATAATGTGGTGGCCATGCCAAAACTGGTATTTGTGTTTCTTGTTTCAGTTTTCTGTTACAGAAAGTCTTCTCTAATACAAATTGTGTGCTCGCCTGTCATGCCAGTACAAGGAGAGGTTTACTTTGGGTTTTTGTATTAACTTGATCTGGACAGCACAATGGGGATGTTTTACATTTGGAGACCAGCCTGGGTTAGGTTTTCAGGGACGTATATAAAGCTATTTGCAGTGTACTTAGTGCATTAAGATGTAGTAATCTACACCTGAAAAGTGTTCATGTTCAGACTCTTTGAATTTAAGATAAAACCTAATGTTTTGCAGACTTTTTTTGGCTTTTTGCCTAAGTTCACTGCATGTGATACTGTCTTACTCTCTATAGTGTTGTACATGTGTGCCATCTATAGATATGCTTATGGCTTTAAAAAAATTTGTTGTACTACACAGAAGTATAAGAGAACTATAATACTGTTTAAAAAACCAGTTACTAGAATTCCATTGAAGCAGAGTGATCCAACTTTAGAAGTGTAGTACTCTGTGCTATAATTGTGGTGGCTGACATATGTAGAAGGCAAGTACTGTTGTTTTGTTAATAGTGGAAGTTTAAGTGTTAAAAAAGATACAAATGTTTGAGGGAAGAGCAACATTCCTCCTAAGATTCAGCTACTGAAAGGCTTATCTTGGAATAGCACTTCAAAGTTTACAGTTGCCAATAAAAGCATCCCTTGAAAGAGTGTCAAGTATAGATTATAAGACCCGGGGATCAATGTGCTAATGTGACCTCCTGCATAACATCAGCCATAAGGCCAACTAATATTTTATGCAGTTAGTCAGCAGACTAAGTGTAATAATAAATCTTGGCAAAGTGGATTAGGGGACAGCTTAGAACAATTGCCAATAGGCCTGCAGTCATTTAGGTTTGAGTGGCAGCAAGTTTAACAGTGCAAAAACTTAAAAACAGCCAAGTATTTCTTACATGAGGAGTTCTGCTAGGAATTTGAAGATGCTGGAAACACTAAAATTAGTTCCATGAGGTCTTACAGAATGCAGATTAGTCTTGTAGACTAATTAAAAAAGCCTGGGTTTTGTATTTATTAGAATAAATGATGCATAAACTTTTTGTTTGTAAAGGGAAGAAATTTCAGTGCTATAATGAAAGCCCATCCAAAGATGATGAAATTGGCTTGATACATTGCGTGGAACTTTGTATGTTTGGCCTTGCAGAAATCTCCCATCTTTATTGGAGAAATCTGGAAACTAGAGTAAGTAAGTGATATTTGAGTTGGTACAGACCTGCCTGGGTCAGGAATGGAAAGATGCTGAAGTGTCTGGGCTGTGATAATTATGTTCTGCTTCATACAAAATGTGTCTTGCCCTAGTGTTAATTTTTTGATGTGAGATGGGACTCATGGGATGGAGCTGAAATATTTGTTACCAGGCAGGAAACCCTTGTTAGCTGGCAGGGTTGGTGACTCTGCAGTCCAGTCTTGGACTGCCTTCTGAAATAACTAGAATTATTTCAGCTGATTGAGAATTGATACTCTTGTCCTGGCAAAAGTGAACTTGAGAAAAGGCATCTGTTTTGATCCTGACAGTTTGATGAAGATTCATGTTGTGACATGACAAGCTGTGTAACAAGAATTTATATCATATTATCAACTGGGGAGGATCTAGAGTGGCAAATTTGCTAATACAATGTGAGTGTGGAGCAGGCTGAGCCTCTGTGCTGTGCAAAGGGATCACTGGAGTGAGTTTTGGGAGGAGGCCAAAGAAACACTGTCGGGTTTGCTGGGAGGGATTACACAGAGTCATCCTGATCTGCATCTGAAATATTAGATCTGGCTTGACCCCTGGCTGCAGTGGGATGATTGCAGAGTGGTGCAGGTGGGTGACACAGTGGCTGCAGAGCTGTGGCCTCTACTTCCAGGTCCCAGCCACGCTGTTCTAATGAACACCTTTCCCAGAACTAGAGTGGGTTCAGGGCAGGGGGGACATGGCAATGCTTCATGTCTTTTAAAAAGTGGTGCTGCTCTGGAATGAACAGTCTGTTTTTTGTAGCTGAGTGCTCAGCTGGGAGCTGGTTTGCCTGTGCTGGCAGAATCTGCATTCTCTAATTTCTGCAGTGGTGCTAGAAGTGCTGTGATTAATGTTTTGTTTTGGCTTGGTCCTTGGTTTGTTAGTTAACCAGTATCCAATAAATAAAGACACTAAACAAAGTTTCATTTGATGTTCAGAGCTGGTAAAATTTAGCACTCAAAGGAGTAAAACTTGTTTGACAGTGACTATTTCAAGATATTTTACCAATAAAGCTTACAGAAACCATAGTAAGCAAATTTTTTTATCAGAAATGTCCTTAGCAAAGTTAGTTGTCTATAAATTTACTTGTTATTAAACTTTCCAATTAACTGAAGAAAGATAAAAATGTCATGAGCTACAACAGGAGTGTCTTTGTAACCTGAACTGGGTTGTTCTCTCTGAGGTATTGCTGTTGCTGGGTAAAATTTCAGGCCACAGAGGAACTGCATTGTTGAATGTCAAGTACTCCCAAGTAATGTGGCCCTCAAGACTGTTTTTAAGGAGTCATGTTTTAGTCATTCTAGGATCTGCTGGAATGGATGTAGGCAATCTCTTAGAACATTATTAATTATTGTACAGCTGAAAAGAAAACATTCAAGTGTTCAATCATACTTTTAAAGTTATTTTTAAAATTACAAATAAAAGGGAAATAAGAGTTCTGTTGGTACTGCTCTTATCTTATTTTTTTTTAGAACTTATTTTATAGTTCCTCTGCCAGATTCTTTGGGATGGGTGTGTTGTTGATTGTTAATGTGCCTAACTGCTTATAAATACTTTTTTTAGTGGATAAATACTTCTAAAATTCTTCCTGTGTGAATGTGACAATGTTCCTGTCAGATATATTTGCAGTGAATGATTTTTTGGAAAATCCATAATATGAGCCATATTTTTATATCTAAGCATCTGCAACTTTGAAATTATGCTTGTGTGTCATTCAATTTCAGTGTATTTATTTCGGAAAGTATATCCATATACTGGAGAATTGACAAAGTTCTTTTTTTTCTGTTACCTATAATGCCCATGAGATGGTGCTCATCAGTCTTGTTTCTGTGTAGCAGGAGATCTGTGCATAGCCCTGACTTTCCAGTAAGAATGCAGTGATTGGCATTGCTGCCTTTCTAAGAGAAAGAAAAATAACAAAAACCATCTGACAATACCTTGAATTAATTGACAAAATACCCATTACTATGTTATTTTGAAGTGTGTGTAAAAGCAGTTTTGATATCTGATTATCTTTGGACAGATGAATTTGATGCTAATTTGCACAAATAAGAAGTTAGCACTTAATTTTTTTTTTGTAAAAATGTGTTTCTAAATAGCCAAAGGATAGGAAAGTGTTTAGACATCTATCCTTTTTGTGCTGCTTTATTTCATTCTTCTTTTTTACTTTTATCTTTTATTTCCTAAGATCTGTGAAAGTTTTATTTATTCTAACTGAATTTAAGCTAATTTAAATTGCAAGAAAGCAACTTTTCTATAACTGGTTCTTCACAGATGCATCTTTGAAGGGATGAAATCCAGTGGCTATGACTAAGCTCGTAAGCACTGTGCCCTTGGAGCTGCCATCAAACTCAGGGGGAGAGCCACCAGGCCAGGAGTTATAGGAGAAGGCCCTGAGCTGATCATGTTAAGATAAAAATTTCAGAATCAATCCCTCAGACATCAGGGTGCACACTTTCCCCTAAAGCATGCAAGTTACAGGTCTGTGGAACAGCAGCACAGGGCAAGCTGAGAATGCCATGAAGGTTTTTCTTTCTGAAATAGTTGAGAAAGGCCTCAAAGGCTTTCTTTCAGATGCAGTCTCTGTGGGCAGTGCAGGAAAACTCAACTTGTGGCACTGCTCCCTCAGTCTGCCAGAGGTGATATGGCAGACAAACTCAGCCATTAGCTGTGTAAATAGATTTTTTTTTTCCTGTATCTGCTGAGTCACCTTCTGTTGCAGTACTGCTCTCTGTGGCAGGGCAAGGTGCCAGGTTATCACACTCAGAAAAGATAAACTACGAGCTCTGAAAGGTGTCTCTCCAACAATGCATTTGCCATTTCTTCCGCTAAATCCTTATTTGGATGTTTGGGGTAATCAGGTCCACAGGCAACAGGAGGGAGCTTGGCTAAAACTATCCCAAATGAAGAATCTGAACTACACCATTAAAACTCCTATTTGCTTTCTATGCCTCTGGCTTCAGCAAGACATGAACAGTGGGACACTACTGATATGCAGCAGGGATGTTTCTCAGAGATCTCCTAAGATGGTGGTTGGGCTGGACCTGGAACCATGTTTCCAATTGTGCCTGAAGGAAAGCTCACAGGAGAGAGGAGGTTAGAGCTTTGGGTCCAGGAGCCCTGCTGCCCAGGAACCCTTACAGAGCCAGTACAAGGTTGAGAGGTGACAAGGATCCACTCCCCAACAACCAAAGGTCTTCACAACAACATTCCCATTGCTCTCGTACCAGCTCCAGGCTAAATGGAGCTCCTGATGCAAATGGCTTCTGTGGCAGCAGGGCTCACCAGTGACAGTCTGTGTCACATTGTCTGGTTTCTGCTCTGCAAACACTCATCAGCCACGTCTGCTGACAGCAATTACGTATTTCCTCAAATCCTCATGAGACACCAAGTACCCAAAGTGCCCTACCCAGTGTTAAACACCAGGGAAGCAGGTGTGCAGAGAACATTCTGCTACTCATCTACACTAGTGTGTTTGGTTTTGTAATGCTTCTGGTGGAGGTTGATTTGTTTGGTCTTTGGAAAAAACTTGAAAAAACTCAAGCTTTTTCCCTTGAGTCATGCAGGTGGCCCATAACAAGGAGAGAAGAGAGAAATGTTAAACTCCTGTTAATTAAGGCAGGGAGGATCATAGAGTGGTTTAGGTTGGAAAGGACTTAAAAGATCTTTTAGTTCCAAGCCGCTGCCATGGTCAGGGACACCTTTCACTAGACCAGGCTGCTCAAATCCTTGTTCGACCTTTCTTTGAGCTGGACTGAATGTTTGAAGCCCCAGTGCTGTTTTCTGAAAGTGTACTGTGTAATTCTAGATGCAAGATGGGGAGAAAACCAGCAAAATAAGAGGCAGAAGTTAGGAGAGTCTTCTAGTTGAAGTAAGGTTACAGAAGTAGTTGCAGTAGGCTGTGGGAGAATGGGTTGTAAAAGAATAGAGATAGCACTGCAGGCAATCTTGCCCTGCCAGGTTGCAGCTGTATAAGACAGGTGAACAGTATTGAAGGAAGAGAAGCATGGAATGCTGATGTGCCTTGACCAATCACAAGAGTAAAAGGGTGTTGTGCATGTGTATGAAAGGTTGTACTGGGCAATAATAAAGTGCTGATGCTTGTGGCCATTCATGGTGCCTATCATGTGTCCTCTGTCAGTAGGCTGCAGCACAGTGGAACCAGATGAGTTATTTTACAGTTTCAGACTGTTTTCATTGTTATTTTGAGGGTTGTGACCTGAATGGTCTGGGTAACCTGGGAGGAGATCTGGAAGAGGACGCAAGAGACAGAGATGAACTCCTAAGGAAGGACTTGTCAATAGTGATAGGTGGGTGTGTGAGAACAAGAGTTGGTTGTAGGAGAAGTGGAATGAAGTGATCAGCACCTCTGCTATAACTGACTAAGATGACACTCAAGGAAAGTATCTGCTAAGTATTATTAGCAGAGATTACAGGCCTCTGAAAATGAGGGCAGCTTTAAACCTCATGACTTGATCTGAGGGAGGTATTCAAAGATCGGTTCTGTACAAAGACAATCTTTGTACATGCTGCTCAAAATAAATCAGACCAAGAGGATATAGGAGAAATTCTATTTCCTCTGGAAACTTCTTTTCCCTTCCAAATTCTGTGAATGGTGCTATGGTAAATGTTTCTTTTGTGTTTTTCATACGCCTTTTTCCTTTTTTCTTTCTCAAATCACTATAACTTTAATCAAGTAAGCAACTTGAGTTATAATTGCCTGTATGTTCAGTCCTATCAGTGGTTGCTGAAAGCAGTGTTAGGGCAGCATAGAATAGAAGATAATAAAGTGCTTGAGAAGAGCACCTTGACATAAAAATAAAGGCCAAACCAGAAGTAAAGACAAGAGTAAAACCAGAGTAAGTAAAAGACAAGTATCTGTTGAAAAGCAGGGTTTCTGGTTTTAGGTGAAAAAGAAAAAAGTTAAGTTCTGGGTGAATTTCCTTTGGGAAAGCTGAGTTTTAAGTTTTGATTTTGGAATGCTTAATTTCACCTGGAACAGGACGATTTGCACATGTTCAGGATGTGCTGAGATGAGCAGGACAAACGTTTTAGAAAGAATTATCTTGGACTGTAATTTGGCATCATTGTATTGTAGCTACTGGAGGCTGAGAGAGATGAGCAAGGAGGATTCAGAAAGGGTTTTTGCTGATTTTTGACTTGATGATTATGGTGAGTGAAGGAGCTGTGTCATTGTGTATTGGTGCTGAGTTGTCTGTGTTGGGATGGCTGGGGATGGAGCACCTTTCCCATGGGAGAAAGGCTGGGGCAGTTGGGGTAGTTCAGCCTGGGGAAGTCAGGGCTGCAGGGGAACTGCAGCCTTTTGTTCAGTACATAAAGGGGCTGCAAGTCAGCTAGAGAGGGACTTCTTACCAAACCTTACTGGTAGAACAATGGATAATGGCTCTAAACTGAAGGAGAGCAGGTTTAAATTCGGTATTAGGAAGAAATCCCTAGTTGTGATGGTTGTGAGGCACTGGAAGGTGTTACTCAGAGAAACAGCTGGAAGCCCCATCCCTGAAAGTGTTCAGAGGCAGGTTGGATGGGGTCCTGAGCAACGTGGTCTGGCAGATGGTGGCCCTGCCCATGGCAGGGGGCTTGGAACTAAATTAGATTGGAACCCCTTCCAACCCAAACCCTTCTGAGATTCTGTGATAATGTATGTGAGTAAGTGGTAAATGAAGATCAGGTAAAGCTTAAGAATGAAAAGGCAAGGTAACAACAAATCGTTTTTTAACCCTAGTCCACACTGTGCAAAAAAACTTATACAGAGGAGATTTCAGCAAGAATATTTATGGAAAAGCTGAATGAAACTAGGAGAAGAAATATATGCAGCAGATGAAACCAGGGACAGGTACAAGCAGAATATGATTTCTGTACATATTTCTACAATACAGGATAATATATTACAGAAACAGTACTTGTTTTTCCTTCTTAGACTCCAGCATTGCTCCCTTGAAACAAACCCCTCTGTGTCCTGCAACCTTGCCCTCTTTCTGAGGAACCTGGGGAGCTTCCTCTCAGATTTAGTCTTCTCAGCATACTGTTTCACTGAGATGATAGTCTGTAATTCTCATTCTGTTTATTGCCCCTTAAAAAAAAATTCCTTCTTCTTTGTGCCTTCAGATCTGTTGTTGTTTTCTCCTTCACTTCTTTGTGGGTTTTCCTGCCCTGTTTTGGAATGTTTCATTTAACAAGAAATAATGCTGCAGTGCTTCAGGGAAGCTGCTGATTATGGAAGAAGTCAAGATAGACTACAAAATAAATCCTGGAGATTGTTGTGTTGGTGTCAGAAAAAAATAGCTCAGCTGGAAGTAGGGCCAGTACAAATGAGGAGAATGTGGGCCTACATCTCATACGATGAAAACACAAATTTTGAACCTTTGACAATTCTTGAAAGTGACGTCTATAAGAATTGTTTCATTCCAAAAAGTGTTTGTATTTCATGGCCCAGAAAAACTCATTTCTCATCAGATAGTGCTATTTCTCACAGTGCAAATCTCATATTGAACAATTCAGAGAGAGTACATTTTCAGAGAATTAAGTTTAAGTGCAGTTCCCCAGAAATCATTATTTTCATTGTCATATGAGAGTGTAAAGAGAGGTAGAGATCTTTTAATAATAATTCTAAAAAGACAGCAGTTGTGTCTCTCAGGAAATGAGTGTTTTACAGCTTGGAATACCCCACAGCTTAGAAGCAAGGTTGTTTTTATGGACATTTTCTTACAAGTGGAAAAAAGAAAATTGTGAAACAAACAAGCAGAAAGCTTCCTATAAGTAATCTTGAATCCATAATAAATAGATTTTCTGAATAAGTTGCTCTTTACTGAGCTGATGGTACAAGTCTTAAATTTGTTAAGAATAAAGCTTAAACCACAAGTTTTGTCAGAATCAAAACATGTATTTTATACTTGCTGTTTGTTTTACATTAAGAAAACTGCTGTACACTGAAATGATTGCTGAAGCACTTGTGTGAGTTTTGTTTTACACTAAGAACTGCTTTTTCTTCTATAGTTGTATGATTTGAAACAAACAATGCATATAATATCTTGTAGTTTAGATGAAGGTAGGTTTTGGAGTAAGCAGTTGCATCCTGTTCACAAGTTGTGAAATAGTGTTATCCCAGTTGCAACAAATTATCATTATTTTCTTAATCAAATATTTAAAATTAATTATTACTATAGTGAAATAACTATTTTTGAGGGCAGTATTCTGAAATTTAATATTTTTTTACTCCTTAACACAGCAGCTGTCAGCTATTCCAAGTACCCTGCCTGTACTCAGCTGTCAGCATTAATGGGTTCTTGTCTTGACAAGCAGAGAAGGCATCAGACTTGTGTTTGACTTCAATCCTGTTTAGTATTTGGAGGGATCAGGTTAAGCAGGTGTAGAATAAGTGATTTGGAGTCTTTCACTGGCAATTAAATAATGCTTTTCATGAGTTAGAAATATAAAAAAAACCCAGCCAAAATTGAATGGCAGAATTTTCTAACTGTTTAGAATACACAGAATCATTAAGGTTAGAAAAGACCCTTAAGATCATTAAGTTTGACCATTAACCCAGCACTGCCAAGCCCACCACTAAACCATGTACCCATGTGCCACATCTGCACATCTTTTAAATGGCTCCAGGGCTGGAGATTCAACCTGCCCTGGGTGGCTTCTTCCAGTGCTTAACAGCACTTTTTGTGAAGTAATTTTTCCTAGTACCCAATATAAACCTCCTGGCACAACTTTGGGACCATTGTGTTTTGTCCCATTGCTTGTTACTTGGGAAAAGAGACCAACTCCCACCTTGCTACAGCCTCACAAGCGACTGTGGCTTCTGAGAAATGTGTGAAGTAGGAGTGAATGTTCTTTTTATCATAGTCCAGTAGAGAATATTTTCATAATAAAGTTTGAATGAGTTATTATAATGGGGAAAACAAACATGAATATAAAGTCAGGAGTTTCATAGTATACTGGTGATAGCAGTTTTCATGTACTACACCCTGTTTACATCATCCATATAAAATGACTCTTTTTAGGAAACCTGCTTAGAAACCTTGTAGTTTTGCTTACAACTTGAACAGTGTGTGAGTGAATGAGGTTCACATTTTTCTTTGAACTTATTTTCTGCAATCTGTACCCCTCCCTGCTAGTACAGTATTCTTTTATCAGTATTTTTAAAAAAGGAAAAAAAATCTCCTTGTGGGTTTGACCACATGTGACGTGCGAAGTGATTTCTTTTTTCAGTTACTCTGTATGCTTCACGTTGCAATCTAACTGCATATGAGCTTGTGCTGTTCACTTGTGTGGAATAACCAGCACAGGTAGCAGAGCTGGCTAGGTGTACTTGAGTTTATTTTGTGTGCAGAATACCCCAAGTTGTTTGTAGGTTTGTTTGTAACCATGTAAACCATCCCTGTTTGATTTTGTTTAGAAAAAATGTGCGATGATAATCTTGACAGGATTACCACTGTCATAAAATATTTGTGGTTTTGTGCCAGCTTATCTGATGGATGGATGAAGATGATGGTGAGGGCTCCAGAGCATCTCTCTAATGAGGAGGTACTGCAGAAGCTGGGCCTGTTTAGTCTGAAGAAGAGCAGGCTGAGAGGGGATCTCTTCAATGTGTGAAAATACCACAAAGGCAGGAGCCAAGAGGATGGTGCCAGGCTCTTTTCAGTTGTGTCCAATGACAGGATGAGGAGCAGTGGCCCTAAACTCAGAAGTCCCAACTCAACATGAGGAAAAGCTTCCTTACTCTGAGGTGGCAGAGCCCTGGAACAGGCTGCCCATGGAGGTCATGGAGTTTCCCTCTCTGGAGTAACTCAGAATCCTCCTGGACATGTTCCTGTGTCACCTGCTGCAGGTGACTCTGCTTTGGCAGGGGATTGGACTGGGTGATCTCCAGAGGTCCCTCCCAACTCTAACAATTCTGTGATGCCTAGTGACTTAAAAACCTAGGAAGCTTCAGGAAACTTCCTTTTGCATTTATCTTGGCTTTAGGAGGAGTTTTCTGAATTCCAAACAACAAGAAAATACTGATGAAATGATTGGTTTTTTAGCATAACATTTTCTGTGCAGAAACAGAATGAGTGGAAAAACCACAGCTACTGTGAACTCGACTTGATTGCAAAATTAAGGGAGGGGTAGAGAAATATAAGTTGGAAGAATGTGAGGATGTATTGTGTTTGTGGGCAGGTTTTGGTAGCTGGGGGGACTACAGGGGTGGAGAAGAACCCCATTCCCTGTTTCCCTGTGCCTGTGGTGGGGAGAAATAGAGCTGGGAAGGAGGGACGGGTGGGGGAAAGGTGTTTTTAAGTTTGATCTTACTTCTCATTATAGTGCTCTGATTTTGTTAGTAATAAATGCAATTGATGCCTTTGAGTCTGCTTTGCCCGTGACAGTTTGGTGAGTGATCTCCCTCTGTCCTTATCTCAGCTTAGGAGCCCTTAGTTCTATTTTCCCTCTCCTCTCCAGCTGTGCAGGGGAGTGATGGAGAGGCTTTGGTGCGTGTCTGGCATCCAGCCAGGGTCAACCCACTACAGAGAGTAACTGGTGGCCTTACAGAGAAATGTGCATGCTGTAAGGACACTGGAGCTTTGGAACGGAGCCATATGACTTAATCTGACAGAAAAAGGCCAACACTACAGATCAGTGTGTAAATGAAGTTGGTATAATGTTAATGGTGCTTTAATCTCACCATCTCATAGCTGCCACTTTAAAAGTGCCTTTCCACTCAGACAAGTGTGGTGAGCTGTGCAGGAGTGTGCGTGTGTGCCCACAGTGCTGCTGCTAGGGCAGGTGGTAGATAGTAATGCTCTTTGGGTTTTGTTCTCCAAGTTACACTGGAACAAAGGGTAATGTGTGGGCTGAAAGGAAAAGGAAAGCCTGAGATTAAAGGCTATTGTTGTTGTCAGGGTTTTCTGTCTTCCTTTTAAAGGCATATGTGTCCATGAATTTCATGGCATACTCCCTTACCCCACTGCAGATACCAGATACTGGTGCTGGTCTTTGGCTTCACACCTAAGTGAACACAGTTTATACTGTTGATTTGGTTGTTGTCTTGAAACTTGTTTCTTGTTTCATAGTTTTTGTGGCAATCACTTCTGTTGTTGCATTGGGAAATCTCTTTCTCGTATAAGTAAATATTTATGTGCATGGAAAGCTGAAGGAAATGCTGTTACTGAGAACTTGATTTGATAAACCTTGAGGAATGCATGTGTAAATCTTCATAGTGCCAGATTTGCTTGGCAAAACTTCATTGCTAGAGATAACGTGCCAGTAGAAGGGAAGAGAACAAAATAGCTCCTCTGAGAGAAGCTTCACCAAATCTCCACGTTTAGAGTTTAAATCAAAATTATTTACTTAAAGATAGTTAGTTTCTGTTTATTTGTTTATATGAAAAAATATTGAAATCCTGTGTGATTTCCAAAAGTTCTTTTATCTGTAAAATCTGTAGTTACCTTTGCAGCCCCAGAATCCATGACTATAATAGATGTTTTATACTTTCTTTGAGACTTGTTTGAGTAAATAAATTCATATAGGAGAGAGATTTTAAGAAACTAGGAAGATGGTTACTTTTGGTTTTATTATTGTGATGCTTTACTAGTTACAGAATTAGAGGGAAATTATGTTTATTAGTTAACAGTGGCTGTTGACACTACAGAAAAAAAGGGACAATAATTTGGATATGGAATGAGAGAGATTTTTTCTGAAAAGATTATGCTGTTGTTTGTCTTGATGGCATTGACCTCTCCTTTGATAATGATGCTTTCTTTGTGTTCAAGTTGAGTAGCTTTTCATAGTGGCAGATGTTCTTTCCTTCACTGTCTCACTGAGGCAAGATTTATTGTTCACTTAATCACACTTTTCATGGGGAAAAGAGTGTTCTAAGGAACACTGTGTCACAAACTCATACATTATTGGGATGTAGCCTTTTTCAGCTTATATGGATTATCACTTGTGGGTAATAATTTAGTTTTGATTCACGGTTTTTTTGTGTGGGACAAGCTTTAAGCATCCTCCTAAATTCTTGAATCCTTGCAGGTGTAGTAATTCCAGAAAAAGCATTTTGCCTTAGAAGTGCAGCTACATGTGACTGTTGATGAAAAAATGGTGAGAACTCCATTAATACTGTGTCTTTAGCAGAATTTTTTATAAATCTGATGAATTCTGTGTTTTAAATAAATTCTTTTTAAGGTTAAGAATAGAGGACGTCAAGCCTAAGCAAATGCTGGCTTTACTGGCTGAATGTTTGCTTCAAAAAGTAATTCAGCCCCATTTTATTTAACAGTAGTTACTTTCCTCCAGTCTGAACAGGAGTCGGTCGCAGGGAATGGAAGGGTCTTGCCAGGTTTGCTGAACAATATGTGGCAGTTGCTGTTGGTAATTTGATTGCCAAATTAAAATTAACAGCTTGGATTTGTATTAATTGAGGCCACTTTTGCCTTTTTAGGTCCAATTTCAATTACAGCGCTTTCAGTTTCAACAACTGAAATTACCTTGGTCACAGCACTGTAAACAGGAGAGTGTGTTTGTAGGTGATGGTGATAATATGCAACACGTGTAGTCTTTGTCTTCCTTGCTTCGTTGTGATTTTGTGAGATTTTTTTCTCTTGTTTACTGCTATGCTTGTTCCTTGGAGACAGTTTGTTTCAGTCATTGCCTGTATGCTGAGAAGAGGGAAATCAGTGTGGGGTCGAGCCTTAGAGTAATAGTAGTTTCTAGACCAGGAGGAAAAAAAAACTCCAATCAACCAAAAAACAGTGTTGTGGCAAATCAGGGAGGAGGGGAAGCTTTAAAATAGTTTTGCAAACATAGAAATGTAAGCCACTTGTAACAAACAGTAAGTGTCAGAGTCACAGTTCTGTCCTTGCTTTAAGTATTGCCTTATGCACATTGAAAGGAATAAAGATAAAAATGGTCTAGTTGTGGAGGCTTTCCTGGTGTACCTGTTCTCACAAAGGCACTTTTTTCCCTGATTAGCAGAAATCTTCGGTTTAGCAATATTTCTATACACTGGCTTCCAGTAATCCATTTTCTTTAAAACTCTGAACAAAGGAATGGCAGAATCTGAAAGCAAAAAGCCTCAACAATTATTACTTGGTAAGAATAAACAAAAGGCTGTTACTTATTGTAAGCACCCTTTATTCTAGCCAGTGTTGGCTGCTTGGTGTTCTCATGTTGATCACAGCTACAGAAAATTTTAAAAATGGGGAGAAGGCAAGCTGAGTGCTGCATTTCCTGTAGTGTGTCATTTAGTGTTCCTTGCATCCCAGCTCATCACTGTCCTGCTGCAGCCATGGCAGCAAACTCTGCCACTTCTGAGCAGGCAGCTGTGGTGGGTGTTTTCCAGCTGTTCTGGATCGAGGCAGTGCCAGAAATGATGGAAACAGACGTGCTGGTTCTTGTTTTCTGCTGGAATTTGTAACCTGGTGCCTGGTAGTTGTGCTGAATTTTCCTGCTGCGCTGCGAAAGGCGATGGCAGTGGAGGGGCTGTGCCTTCCAGTAGGAGAGGAAGTGTTTAACATGATGGCTTCCAAATCTGATAAAACCTGCCAGAGCTTTATAGGTAAATTGATTAATCTCTTCATCTTGTGTTCTTTCTAGGCTTTTTGAGCTTTGATTTATTTCCCTTGCAAGTTTATTTGCTGTTGGTATACAATTCCATGTGTGGAACATCTTCTAGTTTGTTACTTTCCTTCAATTTCCTTTGTTTCTTTCACCTTTCTCCTTTACTTGTTGCTGTTATTCCCTAGCTTCTACAGACTAGTAAAACACTTTCAAACATGTTTTCTATAATGAACTCATAACCTTGTTTTTGCTTGTAGACTTCTGTTGTTACACACTTTGGAAATAATGCACTTTGTAACTATCACAAAGGGGCTGTGAAATGTAACTCAAAAGTTATAAAGTTCTGTGAAGAATTGTTTGTATGAGACTTGCAGGATGCAAACTTCAGATTCTGTAAAGAGTGGTGGCTTCCTACCCTCAACCCACTGTTAAATACTAGACAGAGGTTCTGATCTGAAGGGAAATATGAGGACACATTATCTTCTCTGGCATCTAGGGAAGTGGTCTTCAAACCTTTTTGGTTGCACAAACTGCCAGTTAAAAAAAAAGGTTATCCTTCACCCCCAATAAATATATACTATTATTAGTAAATTATATCCATGCTGCTATACTACTATATCATATTATAACAAAATCAAAAATAGGAATTAAAAAGGCTTAAAGAGAAAATAAAAACTTTCTAATTTTAATTTTTTTTTAGTAATGATTCAAAAAGTATTCCCATTATCCAGAGGGAAGAATGTTTTGCTTGTCCCATATGTTGCTTGGGGGTGGATACCTCTCTTTGGATGCACTGGGAGACTCTTTGGCAATTATTTACATTCTTTCTAGTTTTCTTAGCTTGCAAGTTGGAATTTTCAGAAGCTCTAATGTAGTTTCTTAGCTTGCAAGTTGGAATTTTCAGTAGCTCTAATGTAGCTCTAATGTGTTTTGTACATTATTTACTCATTATGGATATATATCTATATAAATTTAGAAGCATTTCTGTTTGGTGTAAGTGGCATACACAAGAAAAATTCGATAATTGTTTGTATTTCTTTATAATTGGAAGGGATTTACTACACCAGTGATTTCCCTTGCCAAGTGGAAATAAATGTAATATTTCATAAAATCATAAGTAAAATAAATACTTAAATGAAACTTCCTAAAATATTTTATTGTTGAAATATAGTGGCTGGCTTTGCACACCAGCTTGGTTGACAGAAAACATATATCTGGTAATATTTTACATTTAAGTAACAAAAAAGGGGGCTGTTAGTTTGTTTAGATGAGGAACACTAAGCATGTTAGAAAATGCCAAGCATGTGAACTGCTGCTATTTTTGCTCAGGTATGGTTTCAGTGATGGGCAGTGTTGGGTTTTTGTCTGATTTAACCTCTAGGCAGAAAAAAATTGCTTACAGCATGAATGTCCTGACTGATGGAAGTGGGTGCAAGCAGGGAATTACTCACTGAACAGCCATTCTGACTGTAGGGTTTGCTCCCCACTCTGGACTCGTTTGTGATTCACATGGCATTAGAAATGTTGTCTTTTGGGCGCCCTCCTTGAGGGCAGGGATTAAGGTAGGACATGACGCAGACCTGTGCAGCTTGGTCACTGGAGTGTGGTGTTCTCAGTGCACAGCAGATTGGGTTTGTTTGCTGATGGGTGATATTTCCAGAACTGACAGAAAGGTATCTTGCTTGATGAAAATTAAAAAAAAAAAAATAAATTCAAGTTAAAACATTAGATAACTTTTAGACATGTAGCTAGGGAGAGAAGTGTTGGAATAATGAAATGGATATTTGGTGCAGTGCTTTGCTATGTATTATGCTTCATGTATCTGAGTTTAAATTCAGAGTAATGCAACTCCAACTCCAGCAGACTTTCTACTGGGTGTCATAAAATGACAGATTTCTGATTTTTAAAATGTCAAAACCATAAATCATTAGTTTGCTAAGATTGCACTAGGAAGCTATTAAAGAACATGGCAGTATTTACTGTAGATAAATGCAAATTTAAAAAGGTTCTCTGTATCATGGTTTAAATGATTTATTTGCTTTCAATGCACATATGAATCTGATGTGATGTAAAGATTTAGGATATTTCATTTCCTGTATGGAGCTACAAATTTGCATGTTATTAAATGATCTCTCAGAGTTATATCTTTCTTTTATGTCTTAAACAGGATCATAGGTTAAGATGCACTGAAAAAAGTTAATTAAAACAAAAGCAGAATTTAATGCTGTTAATACAGGTACTGGAAAGATGGGAGTTTCATCTGGGTTTAGATATTTTCTATGGTAATACCTATTGAGATACATAATACAGATCAAACAAGGGAAACTGCCATGTGTTGTAAATACACCTTTAGCTGTTGTTTGGAGAATGTTGAAATTTAGTCTTGAAATTGATTTACAAAAATTCAACTTCCTAGTTCCTAGTTTTCAGGGATTTGAAATAAATCTCAGTGGTGCAGCTTCCTCAGGGACAAAAGGCCTTAATACTCACTTAATACTTGTGTGTCAGATAAAATCTGGTAGGGAATCAGTTTTATCCTGTCTGCTGTTTCCCCATCTGAACTTTTCCAATGGCTGCAGGCTTGCTGGGTGTCACCTGCAGTTTGGTCAGTGCCACTGTGGGCTCCTGGGACTGTGTTTTGTGTTCTTGGCCATCCTTTGTGTATCAGCTGTCCCACCTCTTGGTGGGTCCGTAAAGACTGGGAGAAGAGAAAAATTCCTTAGATTGGACTTGTTTATGCCTTTTGTCTTTGGAATCTGTGGTTGAATTGCTGGAATAGAGGCACAGTGCGTGGTGGTGTCAGAGAGCCAGAATGGCTTGGTTGGAAAGGACCATAAAGATCATCTAGCATGGAATGCTGTTTTGAGTTCAAGCATGGGGGTTTTGATTTGAACTGTTTCTACTAGGATCCCTTTTTGAACAGATACCAAACTGATAACTGTAGAAATTTTTCCCTGTTTGTGTAAGATAGAATTTAACTTGGCTAATATTTTCACTTAAAACTGATGTTGCTCCCTTTACGAGATACTGATTTTCAGATTTTGATATGTACTTAAAAGTTATTTAATGCTCTTTCTAAAGTAGATTAAACACAAAAACAAACACAAGATTAAACACAAATATAAAATTTGAAATTCATACACCTGTTTCCCCAGCCCCCATGTTTAAAAAAAATGTACAGAGCTAATTCTTCCTTGCATTGCTCTGTTTTCACTGGGCCTTCAGCTGCACACTACAAACTGAACTAATTGTGTTACTGAACTAATTTGACATAAAAATGCTTGCAAGTAGAGTGAAAATACTAGATTATTAGCTAGGGTAAGTAATCATTGATTATAGCATAATTGTATCTTAAAATTGCTTATCTCCTCCCATTCTCTTGGGAAGGAAAAACCCATACACCAGGAGGATGCTTCAGATGTATTGTACCTACATGGTCAAGGATTTTGCTTTTTTTGCATTTATTTTCACTGAGAGAGTAATTTTCACGTATGCATAGCTAAGTGCATTTTTAAAGAAAAGTTTTAATGAGTTGGTTTATGTCTCAGATGAGCTGGATAGGAGACACTTGCCAGTAATTTCTTGGGTAAATTGTATGTCCTCTGTAGTTAGGTTTTGTGAAGTTGATGAAACTCTGGTTTTATAGAAGCCAGTGCTTAAATGTAAACTCTTCTGCTGTTTGGAAGTTTTATCCTTACATCCTGGAGATACAGCTTTTTTTCTTCATTGTGATGAAGCATGATGATATCAGCTGCTGGTAGAGGTGTGTGGAGGAGGAACAGAATGATACAGTGCTGAGACACTGTCTTAAAAATGTGTGATTCCGGGCTAATGGTTTCAAATACAACATTAGGTGGCAGCAGTAGGCTCTTAACACCTTGTGGGTGCCTGTTGAATTCACATTTAGGCAGTTTTCCAAATGACAGACAGGCTTGAAGAAATTTCATTTTAATGCAAAACATTTATATTACATCCCTTTGAAGGGAAGCAATGGGAATGGTTTTCCCCTGAATGATCCAGCTTTGATTATAGTTAAGAACAATGTTGAACAGAATCCCATAGAAGCATCAAGTTTAAAGTGGGTACTATGCTATTGTGCAATGCCACTTTTGGTATGCCTGGTTTAAAATGAACTTCTCATTTGCCAGGTAAATGAAGTTGGAGGCTTTGTTATGAACTTGGCAATAAGAGAGAAAGCAGCTAATAAAGGAGATTTTTTTTCTTCCTTTCTTACCATCCTTTTTCCTTTGCAAGGTAGATTAGTACTATTAGTATTCTTTTTTTTTGTGGTGTTACTGTGTGCCAATAATGCTGGATGGTGGGGATTGGTGGCTTCAATCTGATGTATCAGCAGGAAAAGTTTGTGATTTTCTGCAAGAATTACCTGTTTGTTCTTTGATGTTGTTGGGGTGTTTTTTTTGGTGGGTTGTTTGTTTGTTTGGGGTTTTTTTGGGTAATCTTTGGTTTTGTTTGAAAATGGGAGAAACCTATTTCCAATGGGAGAGACCAAGTCTGAAATTGGAGGAAGATTCAAGAGGAGTCTCCTCCTTACAAAAGTGGTTGGAGCAGAATCTTTCCTTCTGTGGAAGAGTCACTGGTCACTTGCACCTTCATGGTGTCACTTATTTAAACTTTGAGCCAAGGCAGCAAATGACTGTAAATCATCTGTGTCTTGCTGGAAGGTGTGACCTCCCTTTTCTTGAGTGGGTCTTCCCACAGTGCTTGGTGTTTTCTCTGGTTTTTCTCGTGCTTTATGGTTGATACAATAGCACTATAATGAAGAAAAAGAGGGACATCCATCCAGGCTTTTTCCGCCCCTTTCTTGCCCTCCTTATTAACCTCTCTGGATGTAAGCTCTGTACCACTGACTTGACATTCATGCTAATGTTACTATTTGATGTACTTATCCAAACTATCCAAACTATTTGGCTTTCCTGCCAAATCTTCTTAGGACTCACATTTTAACATTCTCACCTCCAGGTGTGGTGGAAAAGAATGCATGGAAATTAGTATGTCTGAATTAATATCTTTTGCAATGTTTTTCATTTTCTGTTCTGAAGAAGCCTTTTCAAATCCCAACCATCTTTTTATCATATCATGAATGTGTATCATGGTGCTAATTTTTCCTATTTATTGTGTGCCCTTGGAATTTAACCAGCTTGGAATCATGCATGATCTTATGAGATTCTTACCCTAGAGAGATTGTAATTCTTGTGCTTCCCGTATCTTTGGCATTTATTTTTGATGATCGATAATTTTCCATCAACTTAATTCAGTGAATCTCTAAATATGTGAAATGTGTTTCTGAATATGTGAAAGGGGACAATGGAGATGGTTTATTTCTTTGGTGGTAGAAAGGAATAAGTGTAGGCAAAGAATATTATAAATGCCCAGCTTTGCATGTTTTTGTTAAGCATAAACTTAAAAAAAATGCACTGAGATTGAGCCAGCCTGTTTGACTGCATTTTTTTTTCTTCATGGAATAGGTGTTCATACTCCTTGTTTTGGACATACTAGAGAAACAATTCTGATATTAAAAAATTATAATCTTGAGGAAAAGGGGGAGGTCACAGTTTGGTTAAAAGCCCTTCATCTTGGCTTTGAGGAACAAAGCAAGTACTTGATCTGTGGCTTATCTAACACCCAGAAGGATGAGGAAACTATAGAAGTGAAGACTTTTTTGGGGAGTTTGAGATAAAAATGTGAAGATTCAGTCCTGTAATTCTCCGAAGTATAGCCAGTTTGTCTTATCCAGGAGAAATGCTGATTTTGGGCTTGGTTTCTTCTTTTGGTGTCATGGAAAAAGTTTTTCTTGGGTTGTCTTGCAAGATTTCTAAATGTTTTATATCTGTTAATGGATGAAAGAATTGAAATTAGATTAATAATCCAGATCATGTTCTTTTAGCAAAGTGGAGCTTGACTGTTTATTCTGAGCTATTTTCTGTATGCAGTAGTTTAGTAGATGTTCCCCCAAACAGTGAAGCATTTCTTTCATATCTCACATCACTTCATTGCAAAGAAAGGTTAAGTGTGTTTAAATTGTCTTTTTGGTTTTATTTATAAGTGTTTTAGTGCTATTTTATGCTAAAAATTAGTGCTACTATGTTGACTTCTCATCAGTTTAATTCCCTGAGGAGGGAAAATACACTTTCTGCATGTGTATTCAAAAATTGCTGTATTCTCCCTGTTCTCAATCAGCTAAATGTAGAACTATTTACTGAGAAGCTTGAGCTATTGCTTTAGCATATATATATATATTTGAAGGTGGATATAACTGGCAAAATCCAAAATTTGTGAGGCTGTATTTGAATGCTGCCCTTTAAAACCATTCCTATAAGCTTGCACTTAATTCTACATGCTGGGGAAAGAAAACGTTATGCCACCCTGTGGGTTGCTATAAAGATTGTTTATGCAGCTCAGCATAGGACTTAAAATACGTTGAATTGGAGAATTTTGAAAAATGTACTGTGCGACACAGGAGACCAAATCATGCTAAAGTGCAGGGAAAGACTATACATCAGTTCAAAGGCTACATTATTCAAAAAAATACAACCATAAAAAAGGTAATAAGATTACATTCTCACACTTCATGGCTAGTAAGGTGCATTAAGCTGCTCAGATATTCATAACTTACTGTGACATTTGGGAAGATTACATTTTGCTGTGCACAGCCATTACTGCAGCTCAGATAATAACTAGCCAATGCATGGACCTGGATTATGATCCCTGTCATTGGAAACAAATTTGTGTTTTGAAGGTTGATCAGTTTCAAATCACCATTAGAAAGGGTTAATATGACATAGTGTGGGGGTGTGTGTGCCTGTGTGTATCTAATGGATGTGCATACATATTGTGCATCAGCTGCACCCTGCCTTGGCTTTTCTGCTTTCCCTGGCAATTTTTTTTGTCCTCACTTCCCTCACAGGAAGTGTTAAAATGGTAATTATTTTTTACCATAGCATATTATTCCTAGAACGTCCTTCCTGAAATGCTTATGTTTGCAGATGAGATTGGAAACCTAATTTGACAGCTTCCTGGATGGGTGGGTTCTGATAATAGTGTATGTAGCCAAAAATGAAAGATTGGTGGGGTAGACTATAGGGTGAAGGTAAGGTCACCTCCAGTAGCTGTATGTGGTTTTCATGTGATAATTGATGGTTGGCTGATAGTTAAAACCAAATGCATAAAGAGTTGAATTTCTTGTTAAGAATTAGCAGGTGGTTTGTGGCCAGAATTTAATCTTTAGCTGATCTGTCTCTATGCAGAATACAATATTTTCTTTGTTTCTTACCTTGAATTTAAGAAGAGTATTCTTGAGGAATGCTTCAGTTTTGTAGAAGATAAATTCAGTGAAATGAGGTAAAACTCTGATTATGTATTTTACATTTTCAAATGCTCTGTTGAGGGTTTTCTTTAAGGGAGGGTGTATATTTTTCTTCACATTTGTTTTGAGATAATTCTGTGTGAATTTGTTTTGCCTGGCATACCCTACAGAGCTTTCTTGAGTTAGGCCTCTGTTCCATCTTTTGGAAGGAGAAAGCTAAGGCTTGGAGGATGGTGATGATTTGATGGATTTGTTTGAGTTGACAGCATGAGTTGATATAGAGAAGCTGGGAATATAACTCAAGTCATCCCATTCAGTTCTTGCTGTTTTCCAAGATGATGTGGAAGCATCTGACAGTAAATTGCATAATTATTTTTCATGACCCAGAGAGGAGAAAATGGAAAAATGTAAATTGCTTTTTAGAAATTGTTGCCATGTGACATTGTCTGTTCTGTCAAAAGAGCAGTAACTTTCTCTGTTTTCTGTGATGTTTGGCACTACTGATTTATTCCCAGAAGTCCAAAGATTGCTTCTTCAAGTGGCAAGGTTTAGACACTTGAGGAAAATGTCTGGTAATTTCTGTGGTTAATGAAGAGCATATGTTCTGTTCTGTAAATTGTTCTTTGGATCCTGACTAGCTGAGAGGAGCTGTTGGAGCTAATGTGGAAGCAAGTTAGGGTTTTGGGGCAGTTTAGACCTGGTGTGACTTCAGCAGGTGACAGTACTGAAGCTGTTAATGGCCAAAGCCTGTCAAAGAGCACCACTGTGTAGGAGGGAAATCATAACATAAACTTGCAGAAGTGAGAGTGACCTGAAATATTTCTGGTCATGAGCCATTTGATAATTTGAGTCAATGATATCTGAATTCTTGTTTGTATGCTGGTATGTAATGGTTATTTTGGTAAGCATGGCACATTTTTAAGGTTAATACAGCTCTGAAGTTCAAGAGAACTTTAGACTGGATGTAGGGAGTTGGTATAAATGGGTTAACTTAGTATAATGCATTTTGCCTTCATCTGGAGTTTTTGTTTTATTAAGTATGCAAGTGAGAGTGGAGCAGGTTATTTCCTTCCCCCCTTCACAGGCACAGGCATATGTGGCCTGTTACTCTCTAAGAGACCTGAAATATTACAGGATTTAAGTGTCATAACCAAATCACAGCCAGAGGCTTGGAACAGTGCTGCTGTTCCACATGCCTGCAAATACAGCAAGCCTTTGCTTCCTTTGGGTACCTGGGGCTGCTAATGAACCTGGCAGTTAATTCTTAACCAGCTTTAGTCACTGGAATGTTTCATAAGTGTTTGTAAGTGGCAATATTTCTGATGTGCATCAGCTCCTTTTGCCTAGAATTGCCTTCTTAGTGGAGATTTGTTAAGCAAATGTGAGGTCACTCCAGGTCATTTAAGATATCTCGACTGCTTTGTTGGGCTCACCTGTTTTAGAACATTCACTTGGTATCTTCACTTTTCAGCTCAACTTGGGACATGTCTATCCTGAACTACTCAAATGTTTTCTTCAGCAATTGTCTGATAATAGTTGACACCTTAAGAGCACCTTTGTTACTCAACAGAACTTGAAAAAGAAGAAAAATTAAATGGTATAAGATAGAATAAATATTGGCCTCATTATTATGTTTTTTCCCCTTCAATAGTTTTCTTCTCACAGAATGAATTACTTTAGACATAGAGTAATACTTTGATACAGTTGCCTTAAGCATTTTTTTTAATATTTTTCTCTGAAAGCTCGTTGGGGGCCAGTTTGACTTGGAAATGAACTTTATCATCCAAGAAGGAGAGGGCATCACCTGCATGGTGGACTTACTGGATAAGTGTGACATCACGTGCCAGGCTGAGGTTTGGAGCATGTTCACAGCAATCCTGAAGAAGAGCATTCGGAATCTGCAGGCCTGCACGGAGGTGGGGCTCGTGGAACAAGTGCTCAGGAGGATCGACAGAGCTGACAACATGATTGCAGGTACAGCCTCCCCCGGTGTGGGACTCCAGCTCTGCTGCTTCTCATGGACACAGTTACTAATTAGATGATAAAAGTTTGCCTTTGTGTTTTATTAAGCTGTTAGATTCTGTTCTTTCTGCTTTTCAGATCTCTTAGTGGACATGCTCGGTGTGTTGGCGAGCTATAACCTGACAGTTCGAGAGCTGAAGTTGTTCTTCAGCAAGCTGCAAGGAGAAAAAGGGAGATGGGTAAAACAAAACACAAAACTGAAACAATTTTTATTGTGTTGCTTTTGTTTTTCCTAATTTTCACAAGTTAAGACCGTTCCAAAAACTTCATGATAAAAAAATTTTGAATGTACCAAAAAATATAGGGAGCTTTCTTGTATTATATAAAGAATCTTTTTACCTGGAAGCAATTAAAATACAGAGTAGAATATTGATGAAGTTAAATTTCTTCCTGAACCCATGGACTGTATTAGTCCTTTTTAACACCTGGGAATAATAAGGTGACTCTTAGGTGTTTTTATGCACATGATTTTATTTTTTTGATTCCAGCTATGTGAAATTGAAGGAAAAAGGCGTAATTTTTTTTAAATCAGAAAAGAGAAATAAGTAAAAATGCCTGCAGAGGCAGATCTGTTTGCTCCCATTTTCACATTGCTGTACTTTACTTGAGGATGAAAAAAAATTATCCAGTTAGGGAAGTGAAAACTTTGGCAGAAATTGAACTGAAGGAAATAAGTCCCAATGAAAAATTGTAAAATTTTTCTCTTGTTCCTATGTGGAATAGAAAAGGACCCTGAGTTACAGCTGAGTAACCACCTTCCCTAAAGTAAAAATGTGTGAGTTGTAGAGGCCACCTGATAAAGTTTTCTTCAACACACAGTTGTTGTTTCATTGGACTTGGGAACTATTTTAACAATAATTTTACCTGCTTTGAGTTTTATTTCAGCTCCTGTTATTTCCAAATACTCTGGCTAGTGTAGGGGAGAGGTAGCAGTGTCTCTGTTGACTTCAAATAATTAAAAAAATAGTATACCATATAAAAGCAAGTATGCACACATAATACTGCAGACTTTAAAAGGCCCTTTGAAATAAATAACTCTGGAGATCTTAACCTCCTTAAAGAAAAATACTCTAAACTTTATAGATGGTTTAAACTTAATAATTGAACATAGAGAGTATATTTAACTGTAGGTGAAGTAAAGTTGTCTCTGTAACATTAACTTTTTCATTTCCTGTCTCCCTGCTATTTGCATTTAATTTCCTTTCCTTATTAAAGAACAAATGCAGGGGAAAGCAAGAGAAAAATGCCACAGTTGGATTGCCAAGGAGTTGTACAACTCCATAAATCTTAAAATCAGCAGAACTGGGAAGATACCAAGTATTTTGCTGCAACACAATTTGCCTGGTCAAATTCGATGGCACTGCAGACATCTAAGCAGCTCTGAGCATTTCCTCCTCAGTTTGAACTCAGATTCTTGAAGCACTGCTTAGCTGACTCCAACTTTGGTACATTTGAAATACTTGTGATGGATCATGCAATGCTCCAACATCATGCATGATTTTCAGAGGGTAACTGTTAACAACAGAGTGAAAAAAGGCAGTTTCAGGAAAATACCAGGATTATAAAATTGTAGTTTGAAAATAGATCTGCTGGAAAGGTATGGTGTGGTGAAAGACAAGACACAAAATTGTTCTGTCACTATGATCAGTATTTGTGGTTCTCCTGTTGTTGTGAGCTCATACACTTGATCTGGAGTTTGTAGTTGCAGACTGTTACAATAAAATCAGCAGGATATGGGTGGTGGAGAAGTGTTAAGTATTCACACTGAGCACTCATTTAGGTGCTCCAAACTGCCCTTGGGACTTGAATCTTTCTCCATGGACTTAAGGGAAAATATAAACCAAATCAGTTTAATCTAATATGTGACTGTCATCCTGATGAAAATAATTCTTCTGCTGATCTTCCCTCTCCCTTTTGCTAGATATTCCCTGTTGTCCTTGTGCTGGCACAGGTTTCACTCAGCCACTTCCCAGAACAGCTGGAATTAAAAACTGGTTTGCATTTGCTTTCCCTAAGTTAGTTTTCATCTCGACCAGTTCCTTTTCTTTAGCTTCCAGCAAAGTCACACAGAGAGGTGATGGGAATGAACAGACAGTGGCAGGAATCAGCATTCAGGGTCAGTTCAGTTTATGCTGGGTGAATGCGGCCCTGGCCTTCAAGTCCTTAGTGAAGTTACCTAATTAACTTTAATCCAGTGCATCTATGTTGTGTGAAGGTATTCATGACTGTTAATGTTGTTTTATTGAGAGTGTCTTAGTAGGATGTTATTCAACCATGTGCAAAGTTTTAAAATGTGCTAAAATTTGCTTTTTGTGTGTATAGTCTTTTCTTTCTTAGAGGCTTGTTTTACTTATTTACAAATGTAATATTTCTCTTTGTCAGCCCCCACATGCTGGGAAGTTACTGTCTGTGTTGAAACACATGCCTCAGAAGTATGGACCTGATGCCTTCTTCAACTTTCCAGGAAAAAGTGCTGCAGTATGTGGATATTTTACATTTCTTGTTTGTTTGCTCACTGTTCTATTAAGGCCTTTGGTTATTTTCATTTATGGTGTTCTTGGTCTCATCTGTCATTGTCATAGAGTTCTAACCAAATTTTTTTCTCTGCCTGACACCTACACTAGTGCCTGAACAAATTGTGTTTATAATAGATGTGCAATATCACTGCAGAAGGACAATACTATTACATAAAGAATGGATACAAATGAGGCTGCTTTTTTGTATTTCGTTGGGGTTTTTTCAGACTGGTTCAGTTAAATTGTATTGCAAGGGGAATATACCTGCTTTTCACTCTAGATGCTTATGAGAAATCTTTGAGAAAGCATTGATCCTAGACATTTATAGGCTGAATAATACTGAAAAGGATTAAATTTAGCAACAATTAGTCTTTTTGTAATTGTTCATGTGACTCATTTCTAAGTTCTGTGGTGTTCACTTGAAAAAGAATTTGAAACTAAATAGGCATTTGGAAAATACTCTGCAGAATCTTCTGGTGGAATTCAAGTATGTCAACACTTTTGCTTCTACAATTGTAGAATGAAAAATTATGTTCAAAATTCCATGCTTAATTCAGAATAAGATTTCAATAAAATTTATCAGGTGACTCTTTCCCGTTTTCTTCACATAAACCCATTAGCTTTCTGCCTTGGTGGCTTGAGATTGAATTTCACCAACTTGATGACATAATGAATTATTTTTTGAATGAAAACTTTGGAGACTGAAAAATGCTGACTACTAGAAAAGTGCTCCTGCAGTTTTATCACATGCAACAGAACTTGGCAATAGACAGACACGTTTGTGTTAATTTTGGTTCTTGGTGGTTTTCTATTTAACTTCTGTTTTAACTTATGTTAATTATGTTGATTGCTTGAACCATATTTTATGATATTGGGGTGCCTCAGTAACCTTTATGTAGGTATTTTTATATGTATTTAAATTAAGAAGTTTAAGAAATTAAGTATTTACTATAATTTCTCTTTGATCCATTGTGAGTTAAGTAAAGTGATAATGCTGTCAATTCCCAAGACTTGGCTGCAAAGACATGGAGACTGGTTAGTTAGCTGATCTACAGAAGGATTTACAGCATTTTGTGTGGACAGGAGTAGCTGAATGGAGCATGGGAACATAATAACAAGCCTGGAGACACTTGAGTTCTTTGAGGTTTTTTTATTCATTGATATTGACCGTCTGGGTGGCATCTTTGATCAGAGGTTACAGCACTCTTAATTGCAGTGTGTATTGCAAATCTGGGCTGCACACCAGCAGAAAGCTAATAGTAATGCTAAAAAACACAACAAACTGAAAAACTCGAAAAAATAAACCCCAGCTGTTTGAACCAAAGGATTCTAACACATGGTTTGTAACTCAAGGGCTTTGCACTAAAAACACAATGTTTGATATGAAGATTTTGCCTGGTGGAGATTGCATTGTGTTTCATTTGAGGAAGTTTGAAATTCTGTGTTATGCTCTCTGGAAGCCTACTTAAATATGAATTTCAGGAGAGAAAATAATTTATTAAGTGGAATGTGGCCAGCTTTCTCTTTATGATCAGTTATTTTCTTGAATACCAACACTATGTGAAAATGGAACTGATTATTATGTCAGGTTACCATAAAACCAAATTAATCTTAATTTGCTCTTTGAAAAGTTGTTATTCCATAAGGCTTTTACTAAAGCATTTAAGTTTTGAAGCACAGGTTACTATTAATAATCTTTTTTGACGTATAAAGGTCAGTTTTTAAATATTTAAGTTATTAAAATACTGTAACAATCAAGTACAAAGAGAACAGAAGTTAGGCCAGATTTTTTTTTCTTCAGTATAGAGGAACTGTATACATTTGCAGTGTGCCTCTGTTTAGCAGCATATATTTGTAGATTGTATCTTAAGCTGCACACTTTTACTGTTGTGTTGATCTTTCTGCATGAATAACTTGTTGCTTTCTTCAGGCTATTGCCTTACCTCCTATAGCCAAGTGGCCCTACCAGAATGGATTTACTTTCCACACTTGGCTAAGAATGGATCCTGTAAATAATATTAATGTGGATAAGGATAAGCCTTATTTATATTGGTGAGTATTGTGTAAAGCTGATATTGTTAATGTTCAGTTTCTATTAATTTTTCAATGATTTCTGCATCCATCTGTGTATGTGCTGATTTTGTTCTGATTTGTCAGTTTTCGAACAAACAAAGGACTTGGTTATTCTGCTCACTTTGTTGGAGGCTGCTTGATCGTAACGTCCATAAAATCAAAGGGAAAAGGTTTCCAGCACTGTGTAAAATTTGATTTCAAGCCACAAAAGGTGAGTGAAAAGAATGATAATAAGTTTTAAATAAGTTTCATGAGTCTAAAATTGTAGCCTGGGAGTCTGTGTTGTAGCTGTTGAATAATCTCATCTTTCTGTAGAAAAATAGTTACACTGGAATGAGCAAAACAAATATGTGTTCTGAATTCTTATTTCTTTTGAATTTTGCAACTAAAACATGAGTTGATTTTGTTACTGGTGTTCAAGGCTGATTTGCTTATTAGGTAGTGTTATGTGATGTTGGATGTTCCCTTTTTCAATTAGATATTCTGGAATTGATGTAAACATCTTGTGGGAGAACAGGCCTCCTCAGGAATTCCTTATCAGTAATCCCTTGCTGTAAATATGGATTCTGTTTGTGATAATTTGACATGCACAGCCTTTGAGAGGCTTTAGTCTGGAGCCATCCTTGCTCTTTGGAATGGCATTTGTATTAGTCCATCCTGCTTAGAGTAGCTCAGTTTAGAACTTATTTACAGAGTAGTTTCAGTGTAAATTTGGTTCAGCATTGTCGTAAAGATTTTTGGAGTTGTATGCTATAAATACCTTTTAAGCCCCTTTGTGGAAAGAATGGCGTATTATTCTTTAACATAGCAGTGCAAGAAAACTCACCAGTGACTTATTAATCTTTTCTACTTAAAATACATCTTTCAGTCTTAATTTAATTCACATAAAGAGTTGAATTTGTTCTTCCAAGCCCCACTTGAATGCTTAAGCTACTCCCAAGTGTTTATAGAGTCATATAAATTGTTTTTTTATTGTTTAGTGGTACATGGTGACTATAGTGCACATCTATAACCGCTGGAAGAACAGTGAGCTCCGGTGTTACGTGAACGGGGAGCTGGCATCTTATGGGGAAATAACGTGGTTTGTCAACACCAGTGATGTGAGTAATCCCTGCACACTGTCTACAGCTGATCATCTTGGTGCATTACATAGATATTCTTTGCCATTTTATTCATAAACCTCCCCATTTTATGCCTTTTTAAAAAATATTGAAATAAAAATGGTAACTTTTTGGTAGAGGAATAAATTGTGGTTTTATGCACCTCAGAACTTAATACTTGTTTCTGCTGAGGCTCTCAAGTACTTGTTTATGTAAAAATATTCCCTATAAAATATGTATTTTTTGCATGATTTGCTTGTGTAGCATGGATTAAACCCTGTTACTGGGTTCTGTTTTCTGTTTTCAGACGTTTGACAAGTGTTTCCTGGGTTCTTCAGAAACAGCAGATGCCAATCGAGTGTTTTGTGGGCAGATGACATCTGTTTACCTTTTTAGTGAGGCTCTCAATGCTGCTCAGATCTTTGCCATTTATCAACTTGGACTGGGATATAAGGTATCTTAGTATTGACTTTCCTAAGTTTAATTCTTATTGGTAGTTCTTAAGAATGCTGTGACACCTCTGTGTCAAAAAAAAAAAGATCTTACAGTGTAATATTTTTATTAAACTCTTCTATGTTTCTTCTATAAGCCTATGTATGGCCTTAGAAGCTACAAGTAAGCATTAGTTCAGTTTGTTAATTTCTTATAGAACAAAAAGATCGGTGCTCCTGTTTGCTTCTCAGAATTTCCATGTTGGTGATTGGGAGAGGGAGAACACAACTGTTATCTCAGACTGGGTTCACTTTTTCATTGAGGCTAAAAACTTTACATCAGTTATGATGTATTTGTTTTAGAAATGTGGCTTTATAGTTGCTTGTGTTAGTGGGGTTTTTTAAATGTGTGAAGTCAGTGCTGAGGATTAGTTTTGTTGCAGTGATTTATTATTTGTTTTGTCATAGCCTGAGGGGCACTAATTGAAGGCTGTTGTTCCCCAGCAGCTGCACAAACATACGCTAAAAAAAATGGTTCCTTTTCTATCTGCTCCTCAATTATTAGTTCCTTCTGAGTGAACATTGCTGACAGTCCTGCTGTTTCCAGGCTGATGTGGTTCTTTTACATTACCCACCATCCTGGCACTGATGCTCTTCAGGGGACAAAAGAATTCTGCCATTTTAATGCTGTGAAATTGACTTTGAGTGTTGTGAGTCTTTGGTTCTTATGAGAACCTTTCTTTATGAAATACTGCTTGATTAAAGAAGCAATATTTTAATCATTTTTTACAGTAGTTGTTCTGATCTGTATCTTCAGTGTGCTTAATCTAATTTTTTTCTCTGTTCCTTCCTCAACCCTGCTTCCCAATCCAGGGAACATTCAAGTTCAAGGCAGAAAGTGATCTCTTCCTCGATGAACATCACAAATTGTTGCTATATGATGGCAAACTCTCCAGTGCTATTGCTTTTATGTACAATCCAAGGGCTACAGATGCACAGCTATGTCTTGAGTCATCCCCTAAGGATAACCCTTCTATTTTTGTTCATTCACCACATGCCCTCATGCTGCAGGTAAATCAACATTTTCATAGATTTGGAGGGTTTTCTGTTTGAAAACCTAAAATCCAGTTCTATAGGGATTTTGATATGGAATTGCATATAGGTTGGGATTTTTTGGGTTGGACTTGCCCCTGTTTCTTGAACTAAAGAGGATGCCAAAGAATCCTAAGAAAAAAATATATTCTATTAATAAATACAAAGGCTGGGTTAGCTTTGAAAAAAAATTCCTTCTTCCTCACTTCTGAGGTGTTCACTCCCCTACAGATGTTCCCTGTCTCCCATCCTTTGCCCTGTTGATATGAAATTCTTTTCTTCCCTGTGCTTTGAATACTACCTCCTGTATATTCACCTGAGGATCTGCACTGTAGATCTGTGTCTAGAAGTATCTGTAGCTAAAGCAGTAGGTCAGGCATTCTGGGCGTTTGGTGTGACTGTGGCAGCCAGTTTGTTTTTACTGTTTCTTTTTGTTTGGTAATAATACAGCTTTTATATTGAAAGAATTAAAGGCTATTTTAACAAACTTTTTTAGTGTCTGAATGAGGTTTCAATATTTAATGTTTTTTTTTCTCTGTCAGGATGTGAAAGCAGTCTTGACGCACTCCATCCAAAGTGCCCTGCACTCCATTGGAGGAGTGCAGGTGCTTTTCCCTCTCTTTGCACAGCTGGACTATAGGCAATATTCCTCAGACCACATTGACACAACTGTTTGGTGAGTGCATGTACTTGCAGTGTCCTGGGCTTTGTTCCTTTGAAGTAAAGGAAATTGCCTGTTGCTTTATCCAATGGCAGAGTAGTTGGCATTGTCTTGTGCAACAGTGAATTATGTCTAAGAACAAAAAGGTTACAGGCAAGACCTCAAAGTGATGCACTTGTTTGCACCACATGTTCTGTGAAAGCTCACAGAGAATCAAAATGTACACAAATTTTATAGTTGACAACTTTTTTTTCTTCCTGTGTAGCAGAATAATGGGTAATTCTCTTGAGTTTACTCCTGTCATGGAGAAAATTCACTGGGGAAGGCTTCAAGAGAAACTCCAGGAAGGGTGAATTTTTCAGCAACATGAGGTCGTTCCGTGAAATTTTTCTTGGTTTTGTTTTAACCTTCAGATTTTTGGAGGATACTGTTACTTAATGTTGCTGCTAGGCTTTTCCTCTGGTTTGAGCTTTGGTACAACTACATCCAACTTCTGAACACCCAGACACAGAAGCTGGTGAAGCTCTAGAGCTTCTAAGTTAAAGAGCAGTGGTAAAAGCAAAGAGATTGCTTTTTTTAGAATTCTGGTGTAATTGCTCTGATTCATTGCATTTGTAGTTTCATGACTGTTTAAAGATGATCTGTATCCATATTGTTTCTTAGAAGGAATGGTCACAATATTCCTTCAGCCCATCTGTTGGTGTCTGGTGTCTCCTGAGCTGGCTCAGACTTGGGCATCTATGTGATAAGTCAGGGGTTTGATGCAGTTGCAAGTTGGCCCAGCAATACAGGGGTTTTCAACTGGTTGAAGTCTTGATCCACAGGCAGTAATGGCTTGACAGGAATATTACCTCTGGCAGCAGGACAACAGTAAAGCTGTGTCTAGAAAAATATTTGCTCATCTGATAGCTTAAGAAGTAGAATGGCAATTGTAACCAATCTTACAGGAGTTTGTAGTTGAGACATAAAGCACGGAGTAGTACAAACTTGTTGTTTTTTGTGAGAATTCAGAAGGATTTTGCTTTTATGGTTATCTCAGAGTTCAGAATTTCAAGTTAGAAAGGCATTAATAAAATAAAGAAGTTTTTTGAAGTAATCATTCAAAAATTAGCCTTGCTTTTTGTTTTAAATGTTCTGAGTTACATAACGGGAACATTTACTTAACATGTATGTCAGGATTGTGTGGTGGGAGTGTTAATTTGGAAATACTTTATCTTGCTGTTACCCTTTAACACATTTTTGTTTACTAAAATGTGTTTTCCAGTTCTACTTTACTGGCATTCATCATGGAGTTGTTGAAGAACTCTATTGCTATGCAAGAACAGATGCTGTCCTGTAAAGGCTTCCTTGTGATAGGACACAGCCTAGAAAAGGTAAAGTAAATCTTCCTTAATGTTTTACATTAATGTTGAATTTTTGTTGAGTTAAATACTTTTCCTAGACTGTTGCAGGGCTCTCTTTAAGCAAATCTTCTTTTGCAGTCTTCCAAAGCTCACGTTACCAGAGCTGTGCTAGAACTTTGCCTTGCCTTCTCAAAGTACCTGAGCAATTTACACAATGGGGTACCCCTGCTGAAGCAGCTGTGTGATCATGTTCTCCTGAATCCTGCAATATGGATTCATATCCCAGCACAGGTAAAATTGCTTATCCTTATCAATAAGGTATCTTCTGGTGTATTGATTTGGGAGTGTTGAAACTAAGCCTTTACTCCAAAGAATTATGGGTTTCGGCTCCACAACAGAAATCATCCAGAATTGTCTTCAGGCTCTGCTTTGCTGCGTATAATTGCCAAGTTTTGCCATCTCTCAGGGTTTTCTGGGATTTGGGAAACTTGTAGTGTTCTGCAGAACAGAGTTGTGACTTTTCACCCAGACTGGGAAGGAAGTTTGAATGGGTTAGCTGGGCAAAACTCAGCAATTTTTGAAGAGGAAATTATCTTGGTTCTCAGATTTTAAGTCTTGATATAAATTGGAAGTGAGCATTTTTTGTTTTGGTGAATTTCTGTTCTCTGACAGTGAACAACTTTGATCAAAACTTTGCAGCTGAAACCTTATTACCAGCACTGCACAGTTTCAGAAATAGAATTAAATTTTTCATCAGTTTGCAGAGGTTTTAAGACTAAGCTTTAGAGAGAAAATCTATTTAGGACATTTTGATAGATAAAATGTAAGAACTCAGTTGTCTGACATGCCGTAATTCAGCTGTGATGCTTTTTGTTTTCCTGACTGGTGGTGTAGGTTCAGCTGACCCTGTACACTTACCTGTCCACCGAGTTCATTGCCACTGTTAACATTTATGGCGCAATCCGGCGGGTTGGGACAGTTCTTTTGGTCATGCACACCCTCAAGTATTATTACTGGGTGGTGAACCCTCAGGATCGCAGTGGGATAACTCCCAAGGGCACAGGTATGTACATATATGTATACTGGGTTTTATTCTCACAATCTGATGTTTGTTTTATAAAAGTTTTATATACAATGTTTAGAATAGATCTGTCAGTTCTTCAGCAATAATTACCTTTCAGTGGGGTGGGTTCCCTGTAACAGTGAGTGGTGTGCTTTTGTCCTTGAAAGATTTTTTTTTCACAATCTATAGGAAACTTTCTTTAGAAGTCCTATCCTCTGTCATCAGACACCTGTGTCAGCTGATACTAGGCAGAGGTGGTCAGAGAAATGGTAGGATGTTGGAACATTAGAGCTGTGCTTGGGAATATGGTCTTTCTCTGTTATTTTTGGAATTTCAGAGAGTCAAGATGGGAGAGAGCTAGATTTACTAGGAGTGAGTGCTCCCTAGATGTGTCTGACTTCCTGCCACCAACTTCTCAAAATTACCAGCCTTGCCTGTTAGAGGGCTGTAAGGATTGTTTTGTAGTATTTTTCATCCTTTAAGAAGCAAAGCATGCATGTTTTCTCCTTTCTTTTTAATCCCTCGTGGATTTACTTAGTTTCATAACACATTTATTGAGCCTGAAGCAAGTGGATGAGTAGGATAGTCTTAGTAATGCAGTTTAATGGCTTATTTTGACTAGGCTGGTTTACATTGAAAATAGCTGTTCTTAAACCAAATATGCCTGTGGGCCTATGCTTTATAAAACCAGACTCATACAATCACTTCCATTCTCTAGATGATTTGGTTTTCTGTGATGATTAAGATCATGATAACTGTAACCCTACAGGCAAATGTCAAAACTGTGCCCCAAAATGCGTTTGCAGCACTTTGTTCCATTTGCTTTCTGTACCAAAGCTTTTACTTGACTTTGACACTTGGTTGCACCTGTTTTTTTAACCTTGCCTCTCCTGGGAGCTACTGAGTGTCTGGGTATTTAAAATGTTTCTTCAAGAGTCTGCTTTACACAGAGATGGCAGAAGCCAGTCCTTTTTGACTTTGAGTTAAAAATTTAAGTCATGTCTTTCAAGGTACTCTTTATACATGGCATTGTGAGATTGATTTTTGTGCATTTAGCCAGTGTATAATAATGTAGCTCTTACTTTGAGCTATGGTGCAACTTAGGAAAAACCTGTAAACTGCAAAAATTTGAAATCTGGAAATTCTGACCTAAAGTTCTGTTATCAGTCTTATTCCTTGCATGAAGTTGGTTTATAGCACTACAAGGAAACGTTAAAATCGTCAGAATTTAGGTGAAGCCTTAGTGGAACCTCACTATCCAGGCATTTTGCTGATAAAAACAGTAGTGTTTTGTGGTCTGAAATAGAGGGTGGGAAGACTTAGAATTGTGCTTTCTTCACCCTGAAAATGCCTTTTATTTTTCTTTTTGTGAAAATGCTGTCTGTGCTAATAACAACTGTTAATTTTTATTTTGTTTATCTGCTTTTTTTTTTGTAGATGGTCCACGGCCTACTCAGAAGGAGATTTTATCCTTGCGAGCATTTTTATTGATGTTCATTAAACAGCTAGTCATGAAGGTAGGATAGCTTTAAATTAGGGTAAGATATTTGAGTTTCCTTTCACAAAGAAATGCCTAACATGCTTTAAACACATTGAATTTTGTGATAGCAAATAGAAGCAGCCGTGTAAGGTGCTTCTTTTTGTTGTGGCTCTTGCCACAGGCAGCAGTGCTAAAGGATATTTTTTTTTCCCCTTTTAAGCTGTTTTTATTAGGAATTGAGCTATTAGTAGCTTAGAAATGTTTACTGTTGGGCAAAAAAGTATTTAATTTTTTTTTTAACATGAACAGTATCAGCTGTCATAAGTGCCTAAAGACTCAATAGAAACATTTGATACTCTGTGCTGTGGGTCAGTGGGACAGAGGAGGATAAGAAAGACTATCAGTAAGTTTCTCAACTGTTTCTTGGACATTAAAGTAGTAGTGGAATTCAGCATCTCTATTGCTTGCAGGCTCTTCATGACCTTTTCCTAACGTAAGTTTTTGGTCTCTCTGTGTAAGCCCTGCTCAGCAATAACAAAAATATCTCTGTGTTATCAACACTGTTTCCATCACAAATCCAAACCACAGTGTGTGCTGTCTCCTGTAAATCAATTCTACCCCAACCAAAACCAGCACAAAAATAAATAGAGCACCCATTGAAAAGGCTTGATGAGTTTGATCCTTTGGCATGTTTTCTGTTTGTACATAGTGCTGCAAAATCTTTTTGGGAAATGAAAGATTTGCTTTAAAAAATGAAAGCCCCAGAAGTGAAGAAGCCTGCTTTTGCCTACCCTCATCCTGTTCTTAAAAATTGTTGGCTTTTATTTTCACAAAAAGTACCACAGGGCATATTGCTGGCATAGGTGCTATAAATAATTGAGATTTCTTCAAAGTTGATAGCAACTGAAGATGGGCTTCTCTAGTGGAAAATAAGAACCAAACATAGATATGGGTATAGCTAAGAGGCTTGTAATTAACTCCCAGATCTGCTTTTGAGTCCTTTATGCTACCTCAATTTAATTCTTCTATTAACAGGAAGCTCTCAGTTCAAATTGACTGTATCAATTAACATGTATTACTCTAACAATTTCATATCCTATATTGCTATTTATATTGTTTTTATGCCTGTGTTGAAATTGCTTTAAAACATTTTATGGCATTCTGTGGGCGCTTTTGGGGGCAGGGAAGGAGCTGCCTTGCAACTATGAAGCTATTACAGGATGAAGTGAAAGCAAATTTATTGTGTGCTACTTACTTTGTGATATAAACATTTCTTGTAACAATGCTTTTTTTGAAAACAGCATTCTATACTTGAAAGGTGATAGTTAAAACCTGTTTGTTTTTAAAGGACTATGGAATAAAGGAAGATGAATTGCAAGCTATCCTCAATTACCTGCTTACTATACATGAGGTAATTTTTAATTTGGGGGATGTGTTTATGAAGAATGCCTTACTAGTGCTGTTTGTGACCCAATGTTTGACTAATTTCAAATATAACCTCCTTTATGCCACAAGATGGCTCTGCAGAGGAAGTTGCAAACATTGTCTGATATTTAGAGTAGTGTGCTGATATGCCAATATTCTTGCAGTGATTTAAGCACTATGTTCAATGTTAGATTGAAGTTCATTAAGCCACTAAGTCAAAATGGTTTCTTATGTTCTACAAACCAATTTACCAAGCAGAAAAACAGATGGTGAGACTGACTTTAAAAAAAGTCAAAACCTTGTTTTAGGCTGCCTAAGTAATATTTTTTGTTTTCTTTTCCCTCGCCTTTTTATTTTGCTTCTTAAATAAAGCAATAAAATTGAAAACATGCATTAAAAAAATAAAGATGTATGTTAATGGCATCTAAGAGAAGCATATAAACTTAATTGGGAGAAAAATGTTGGTTACCACTGATACATCTGCATCTTCATATTTTAGCACCAGGAAAAGGCACTTTATGCCAGATGCAACATCAAAGACAAGGGAAATGGGGACATAAATCTAACTGATCTCATCTCTGTAAGGGTGCTTGAAATGGGTAAAATAAGGAATTAATTGAACTTCATTTCAAGCAGTATAGATTTTTGTATTTTTAAAGAATTTTGCTTACACCTATATTTTTTTATTTTATTCTCTGTGCTGGTTACTACTACTTGGTATTACCATAGTCAAGCAGTTCTACTTTATGTGGAGAAGTAAATAGTAAGGCCCTTGGTACCATATAAGAGTGAACTAAAATAGCAGAAGCTTTACATGGCCTTCAGATGAGGATGTGAGATTTTAAATATCCTGGCAGTTTGCATACTCATGTGTCAAAGATCCATGAATGCTGAATCCCACAGTCTAACTGTGGATTCAGAAAAACATCAGGAAAAAAGTAAAATTTAGCCTTCTTATATGGCAAAATAGTGATAGCATCTGTAATGTCGGCTGTTAATATCATCAGGTGAAGAGAGTTGTTCAGGAGAATGTAAAACTGATTTTTCTAATTGAGTATTAGAGTATTTGTACAGAGTACTCTAGAGTAAAGAACTAGAGTATTTGTTCAAAAGTGTTGGTCAGTGTTTTATTTGTGGACTCTTTTTGTTTTAAAATAAACTTCCATTTTAATACTACAGAGTATGTGAAAAGACAGTTACATTTTGTTATTTCTGAGGTTATTTTTAGTTACAATGAACTTGGAACAAGTTAATGAACTGTATCTTAGAGTGCTTTAAATTAGAAGTATGGAAAAATTTACTAAGCGACTTGAATTACCCATTTAAAATATTGTCTGTGGCAGGTGGTAGTATTTTTTTCCTCATGGTCTGGACATTTCTGAGTAGAAACTTTTCATTAAACACCACCCTGTGCCCCAGAAAATGTGCAGCAGTTTATTTGTAGCTCCTGTGCAGGAAAGGATTGGGAAATACACATGCAAACAGAGGAGCATGTGTGTGGAAGGAAGTAACATGGTCTAAATTTCCATTGCCTGTCAAATCCTTACATCCCAGACACTGATATATCACTGTTCACCCTAAACAATTAAGTATATTTTTTGCAATGTTTTCTCTTGCACTTGCCTTTAGAGCTGTAGTTCTTTTGATCCTGGCCAAAGCGATTTGGTTCTTAGTTTATTATTAATCTCCACATACTTTTGAAATGTTTTGTAGTGATTCTTTTAGTGAGAACAGTGTTCTGATGTTTGTGTTGTGAATTCAAATTTGTAACTTTTATCCAACAGGATGACAATCTAATGGATGTCTTGCAGTTGCTGGTTGCTCTGATGTCAGAGCATCCTGGTTCTATGATTCCTGCATTTGATCAGAGGAATGGATTACAGTAAGTTTGAATTTTCTAAGTGGGAAAAAGGAAGCAGTGTTTTGACCATGCTGTTGCTTGCAAGAATTCCCATGAAATCTGAATGGTTCTCATCAGTGTGTGCATTGCAATCAGAGACTCCTCATCTTGGGAGATTTTTGGGTCCAGGTGTTCATTTTGACAAGAGGTGCTGTTGGATTTATTATCAATGAGGTGGTTTTTTTTAATGTTTCCAAGCTGCCAGTCACACTTAAACAGGGAGAGATCCATTTCAGTCTGTGCATTGATGTCTTCATCTGCTGGTGCTCTCTCTTCAGCCCCCCATTCTTACAGATGTCTTACAACTGGAAGGGGGCTGACAAAAATTGATTCTGATGTGTTCTGATCCTTGTTAGTTCTCTGCGCTTTTTTTTTTTTTTCCTGTGGGATTTTTCCAGAAAAACTTTTTATTTGTTTAAAAGTAGCATTTTGTGCTATGCACTGTTTGGAATCTTTTTCCCAACAAATAGAAAAAAAGTGTTTAACACTATCTTGAGAGAAAAGTAGGAGAAGTAGCAAATTCTACTTGTACAAGTAGAAAATCCGCTAGAGGAGTTAAGGACTTCTTTTGTCTTGTGACTCTCAGAGGGTGGTCACAGTATTGAATTTTCCTAATTTAACAGGAACCTGCCTGATCACAGTGGGGAAAAAATTGGTACAGGCAAGCAAATGTAAGAACAACTCATAGAAGGATATGGGGAATAGTAATTCTCTGACTGTGTAAAGGCAGAGTCTCCTTTCTTACACCTATTTAGTTGCACCTATTGGTTAATCCCTGTTTTTATATATATATATATATATTCTTTTTCCAGTTGCCCTTTCTCAAGAGACTGCATTCAGGCATGTTTCTGTTTTCTCCCCTTTTACTGCTGGACTGATTATTTTTCTTTTTACCTATTTTCATCCGATTTGATTTCATTTGTATGGTAACGTGTCACATATGGGAAACTAATAAAAACCTCAAATACTAAAGTATTTGAATGTCAGGTTGGGTGTCCAATGCAGTACATTTGGTTTTATTTAACAACTAGCAGTAGGTGCTTTTATTTTTTGTTAACAAGTGTATGAGCAAGTCAGCGTGAGTAGTCAGTCCACAGTGAGAAATCACTTTGTTTTCCTGTCTCATTTGTTACACTCCTTGCTCTGGTACTGTCTCCAGTCACCTACTTTTTGCAATTAAAGCATGATAATCTTGAAATTTAAAAATAATTTTCCAAAACTTTATAAATATTTGGAGTTCTCTTAAAATTAAAAGATTAAAGTAACCAGTCTAGTGGGGGGAAGAAAAAAAAAAAGCAAGGAAATGCTTTTCCCCTATACAATTAGGAAACCCTGTTACTGTTCTGTAAAGAAAAGATGAGAAATGGATTCCATTGCTTGAATGGCCAGTGCATCATAGGTTTTGCTTATTTCTTGCCTTCTATAGTTTCTGTGGTTGCAGCATTCTCCAGGATAAATTATTTGTTATAAATAACTGTTTTTTAATCACCTTTGGTTTTACCTTTAATTCTGGTATCTGCTCTAGAACTAATTTTTTTTTTTTTTGGGTCTTAGTTCAGGTGCTCTGAGAATTATTTTTGGGTATATAAAAATAAAAGTATGTAACTATTGATGAGTGCTCAGTTATGTATAGATAAGGCCTGAAAACTTAAAGTCCTTTGAACTCTAAAACTCGCGGATCTAAAATGCCATATTGTAACATGGGATAGTTTTGGAAAGGCTCTCCAAAATTGTTTAAATGAGGTAGGCTTTTTCCTTCCCCCTAGTGAAATGATCCAGATTTCTTCAAAATTTTTATCTTATTTATGGTAAAGGATAAGTACTGTGCCTTCTGTTCCAATATGATTTCATGGAACATTTGGAAATTAATATTTTCTTTTTTTAAAAAGAGCTGAGTAGTCCATGTAGATAAGTAAAATTGTATTTCACAGATTTAAAGATCTGTTGAATACTATGAACCACAGTCCAACTAGAATCAGATAGTGATGTGGCCCTAAGCACTTGACTGTCTAAAATGTAAGTGATCAAAGAAATTGGATGTAACTGATAAATACATTTAGATGTCTTAAGTTTTTATGGGAGGTTTACAAGGAGCAAAAACCTACATTTGTTATTCTTCACATTGACAGAAGACCAATGTTTGTTCTCCACTTAGGGTTGTCTACAAGCTTTTAGCATCACAAAGTGAAGGCATCAGAGTGCAAGCCCTGAAAGTGATGGGATATTTCTTAAAGCATCTTTCTCCAAAGTAAGTACTGATTTGGGTCTTTAACAAAACCTCCCAAGAAAGGAAGGAGTAAAGGTAGGTTGTGACACAGACATTCTATTTGTTACTTTGGGTATAAATTATGGGTGTGTATACACACATTTGTGTGTAAAGGGGAAGCTATAATGGAGGTTAATCACTAAATAGGCTTCACTGAATAGGAGCTGCCTTCTTCAACTACCCCTCAGTCTATTTGTCACAAATGTGTTTTTGACATGGTGGAATTGCTTGTTGCTGGCAGCTAGTGTCCAGGCATTATCACTCCTTATCAAGCTGATTGAACAGTTACTTGCAGTATGGCCTCCTTCTTTTTGAAGTGACCCTTTTCCAGTGAAATCAATAGCAAAAATCAGGCTGGTGAGATGGAACCCCATGTTACTGAGAACTAGTTTAATATGTCTTGAGTTGACTGTGATAGTAGATAACTATTGAGATTGCTGTCCATGGTTGCATTTTTGAGTGAAGTGAGGGCCAAGGTGTGCTTTCCTCAGTGTTTATCCAGAAATCCCCAAGGCTGTGTTCCAGCTCTTTGGGCCCGTGGGTGAGTGGACCTCATTTATGGAAGAAAGGTGGCTGCCTTTGGGGAATGATTTGTCCTTTCAGAATCCGAACACTTCCCCTTTTTCTTCACCAAAAGTGAAAGAGTTAAGAAACAAACAAGAAAAATATCTTAACAGTGATTTTATATTTCTTGAGGCACATGTTTTAGACTTTTTCTCCCCTAAAGCAAATGGAATGCATGTTTTTTAATCTTTCTCTACCATTTTAGGAGAAAAGCTGAAGTCATGCTTGGACATGGATTGTTCTCTTTGTTGGCTGAAAGGCTGATGCTTCAGACAAGCTTATTCACCATGACCACATACAATGTCCTGTTTGAGGTAGTCATACACTGTAGTTAGGATTCAATCTTTCTAATTACTTGTAAGACATTGTTAGAAAATTGCTTACATATTTTTGCTGATATGTTCCAGATGACCCTAAACCTTAGTGTGAAGCAGCTGAATGCTGCTTTTTTCCCCCCAAAGCTCACTACTTTGGATTTATCCCCTCCTTAACTTGGTTATGCTCATTATGAGCAATTCTAGATAATGAGTAACCTGTATGTCTCAACCAGATGCTCATGTAGATGTGGAATTTTATTATAGCAATGATCTTGCCTTAGGATAATTGCTTTGGTTAGATTCACATTCATCTTCCAGTGTACTTTAAATGACAGTATGCACTTAAGAGAGAAATAAAAGAATAAAGCAGCTTATGGAGTTTTATAAACAGGATGAATTAAATTATCAAGAAAGTTAGCGGGGATTTTTTGGGATGATTCTTAGAATGATGTTGATTGTGCTGCATCCAGTATTTTTCAGTAAACTGTCTTCATGTACATTGATATGTCCTCTTCTTCTTTCTTGCTAGATTCTGACTGAACAAATTTGCACTCAAGTGATACATAAACAACATCCTGACCCAGATTCAATGGTGAAGATACAAAATCCTCGTAAGTATGGTACACATTTTTGGAAGCTACCTTAAGAAAAGTCTGCTTTAAAAGAATCCTACCAATGTACAAGCTTATTAATTACATCTGTCAGTCTTCTAATCTCAGTTTTACATTTTCTTCACTCTAAAAGACAGATCACTTGTATTTAGTTGGAGTTATGTACAGAGTATGTCTCTACAGCTTTTTGGAAGACATTTTACATGTCGCTAGTTCATAACTCACCTTTTTTGGCTGTGCATTCACATTATGAAATGATTTTTCAAGACTTTTATGCACAGGATACTTTGATTTAATACATGTTAATGTATTCCAGCAAAATTTGAATGCATTAGTTAGTGATGTCAGACTAAATTATGTAAAATATGGAAACACCTTTCATCTTAAATTAAATTCAGTAAGACAATGCTAGATGGAAGATAGGAGAAATGTATCTGCTCACTGTTCTGGTTAGCTTACTTTATTGGAAATATCTTGATATGAAACTTTAGATGTCTTTTGAACTAAAAGAAAATACTGATCTCCTTTCCTGAATTATGTACATTACCGATGTGTTCTGTACATAATACAATGGACTTATGATAGCTTTGGGAGTTAACTTTTTTCTGGAGAAATAACAGATTTTTCACTTTTGTAGCTGCTTTGTCATTAAATGTAGGTCGCAGTTATAAGTTTACTTCAGGTGGAAAGGGGGGGGAAGAGAAAAGAAAGCAAAGCAGAAATGGAGGAAATAAATCTGGTTGCATTGTGCCATTTTCCTTCTGGTAAATTCATATGAAGCAAGAGATGTTAGCATGTTTCTGTTGCTTTCTCCTAAGACTTTTGGAGTTGACAGTCACTGCTGAGGTCAGTATAGACCTATATGGGGACTGAGTTGATTCTCAAATAATGTAGGTCTGGTAAAAAGAATGACTTCTAGAGTCCCTTTTTTAGATCATTACTGTTATCAGATAAGGAATTTCTCTTTAAAGAAGTTGTACAAGATGAACTGCAACTATCACAGTGACTGTGTTCAAATTGCACCCTAATTCATTTACAAAGTTGACTTCTTTTAAAGTAGTAAGGAAAGTCACTGCCCCTCTGCTTCAAAAAGTGCTATGTACCCTGAATTTTGACCTCCTAAAAACACAGGAAACTTTTTGATAATAAGAGATAAAATTTTATATTATTTTTTTTTTATATAACAGAAACTGATAAGTTTATTTGGAAATTGGTTGCATTCTTTAAAAATTCAGTATTGTTAAGGTAGAGCAAAATCTCATAAGGTAGAGCATTTTTCTCATATATTGGTTTTCTGAAGGATGCTTTTTTATGTGAACCTCATGTAAAAATTGTTCTGACAGATTCTGATAGCTTGTCAATTGTCATGCAGTAATATTTGTGTTACTTAAACATGGTAATTCAATGAATTCCATGTTCTTTAGAGGTATACAAATCCCCCTGATGGGTGACTAGGTTTGAAAAGTATCGGAAGAAGGGATTTGTTATACTTAAACCTGCTTCTCCAATAGAGATGCGCTTTTTCTCAGTATAAAACTTTTTTCTGTGGTGTCCCTTTCCTTGTGCCAACACTGTTGAAAGAGGCCTTGTGTTTTATGCTGTGCTTAGTTCTAATATTTTGTTACTCGTGAACTGTTTTTCAGAGATTTTGAAGGTTATTGCAATCCTGATCCGTAATTCTCCACAGTGTCCAGAAACTCTGGAGGTGCGGCGAGCCTTTCTCTCAGATATGATTAAACTGTTTAATAACAGCAGAGAAAACAGGAGGTATGATGGCTTGCTCTATGCACAAGTATATAAAATAAATAACAAAGTCTCCTAGTAAATTAAACTCATGAGGGCAGATACAGCTTCATTGCTGTTTCAGCAAATTCTGTGCTCTGGCAAAGGTGTCAGTATGAAAAATTAGAGAAGCTTTGCATGTAGCAATTTTTTAAAGCATGTTGGATTCTTGACTTAGCTGTTGTATATATTTCTAAGATATATTTTATAATCTGATTCAGTAGCATGTGTGTGTTTTGCAGGAGTTTGTTGCAGTGCTCTGTCTGGCAGGAGTGGATGCTTTCCCTTTGTTGTTTTAATCCAAAGACTTCTGAGGAGCAGAAGATAACTGAGATGGTGTACACCATATTTCGGATTTTGCTGTACCATGCAATAAAATATGAGTGGGGTGGCTGGCGTGTGTGGGTGGATACACTGTCAATCACACATTCAAAGGTGAGATTAATCAAATTTTAGGAGCATTTCTGAAAAATTTTGGTGCTGGTCTTGCTTTTTAGTAACAGCAGCAACACAAGGTGGCGCACCAGAGCTATCATCAACAAAAATACCTTTTAGTAACATCAAAAGGCTGTAAAACAAATGAGTAAAAAGCAAAGAAATCCAAGTTAAGGTAGATACTTCTGCTGTTAAACTGTCATGGAATATGAGGTGAGAGTGCAAATCCATGCAGCAGGAATGAGACTATTACACAGCATGAATGAGACTGTTACCCTTTGTTATTGTTCTGTCTGAATCTTGTTGTTCTTACAACCAGAGTAACATCATAAAAGTTATTAGTGGCTCTCTGAATGAGGCACAGTAATACAAAAGGTATTTTATACTGCCTTATTCTAAACAAGAGTGAGGCCAGTGTGGGCCTCAGAATTATTCTGGTTATCAGAATATTTACTTAAAATGAATTAATTTATAAATTACCTATTTCTAAATGTGTGCAATTAAGCAGTGAAAAGGATGTCTGTGAATCCAGAAGATCACTTTATGATACTACGGAATTGTTGGCATTTCTGAGATCTTGGATTTTGAACAATTTTTTTTCTTAGAAAGGGTCAGTCTCTGCAGACAGCGAGAACCTTGTTATTTTGCAGCTCTATTTATTGCATTCAGAGGCCCGTAGTGCATTGTTGGGCTATGGGAGACAATTGTAAAAATCTGTGTAATAAAAATGGGTGAAATAACTTCATTAAACAATTACTTAGCTAAGTGGAATTCCTGTGCAAAGTGCCCAGGGCCACACTTTAACCCTTACAGAGATCACATTTTCGGTGTTGCACCATTCTTAATATACTTTTTTGTTGGCTTTGCAGTCTTCAAAAACCAGTTTCCTCTCTTTGCCCCACGATGCAGAGGGCATGGGTGAATTGGCAAGCTGTAACCAGAGTAAAGATCCCTAATGTGATTTTATAGAAAACTGGCATAATTTAGCATGTGTGTGATTGCTGGGAATCGCTGGGAGTTGTCCCTTGGGAAAGATGGAGAGGTGAATAAAAGACTAGCTTTTAACTCTTAGTCAGAGCTTTGGTATCTTGAATTTAGAAATTAGCTAGCACATTATCTTATAATCTGTAGTTCTATTCCTAGACTCCTTTTGTAAGACAATGTAATGTCAGAAATCTCGTTTAAACAACATCTATGTCAGAAAGGTTGTATGGATTTTTGGTCATTCTTTTCAGTGACTTAATGTGGCTAATCAATGATGTAAAGCTCCCAGAGAAAAAAGCCCAACATTTTGTTGTGATGCCATGGCCAAATGTCAAGAACAAAACCCTGCAGTTTTAGAAAAGACAAAAAAAATAGATTGATATAGATAATATTGGTCTGGTTTATTAAACTGTATTTTAAGGGCTGCATGTTTTTGTGAAACACCATGGATGAGAAGATGACCTACTTCAGTCTGTGTTTCTCATTTTTTGTTCCTGGCATGCTGCGATAGGGAGGTGTCCTTGGTTGTAGGAATAACTCCCTGTAAGTTTTCCCAAGTGTAACTTTGTTGGCTTTCTGGTCAATGTATAATATCTGTCTGTTCTTCCAGACCATTTCAGGAGAAGTTGAATGATGGCACATTTGGAAGTGTGTGAGTGTGGGCAGAGTGTGGTGGTGGAATATTGAACAACTCCTAAAGGAATTCAGTTTGGACATCAGTACTAATACTAGTTCCAGAAGCCTAAATGACAATATTTAAACAGCAAAAGCAGGCAAAAACAAACTTGACAATATTGATATGAATGATGGTGCCATTATCAAGATTTTAAAATGTGACCTTTATTATGCACAGTCCATTTGAACATTTTTGTAAGTAATACGTACAATTCATGCTACTAGCCATATGAAACTAGATGATTCTTCAGAGCTCCCTGTTTATTACATAAACATAAATTAGGATAAATCACAAAAAAGATCTTGAAAAATGTCCTTTTACATGAACAGATAATTATAATGATTTTTTAATCCTGTTAATTTTACTTATTTTAAATGGTCTTGTGTCCTGTTTTACCACTATTGAGATTCATAGAGATTCACACATAACCTGGTGTAGGCATAATTCAGTGGGCAAATTGTTCGATGCTAAGTGCATCTCAGATGTTTTTGATTTCTAGCATGCTTTCAAAGTAATGTGGGAATTATGGGAACAAAAATATTTCTTTAACATTGCTGAGAGAATAACCAGTTTGGGTTTTTCCTATTTCTCTCTAATTGTATTGGGTTACTGCTTATTTTTCCTTTTTATAACCCTCTGTGCCGTTCGTGCCACTAATTTATAACACCATTCCATGATAAAGAACAAGTACATAAAGGACCAGTGTTACACAATTGGATAGGTTTTGCAGAGCTACACATCAAGATACATGCAGCTGCTATAAAAAGCCAAAGAAACTCAATTGCAATTTTATTGTCCAGTTTGATAGATTTCCTGCCACCTTTGTAGCAGGGAAGCTGTTTGTCACTGTAACCCTCTCCTCCAACAGCTGCGCAGCGTTTTATAAACAGCAGTGGCTTTTCCAGCATAATTGCACTGCATTGGCTTCCTTGCATTCACAATTTAGAAGGTGTGTAGGTGTGTGCAACCTTTTAAAAGCCAGATTTCTTAGTATTACTCATGTATGTTGTTAATTTCCATATTATTTTTGATGCTTTCCAGATATTAAACCATTGTATACAAAGGTGTTTAATCTGTTGCTTCTAGTTAAATGAAAATATTATTGGAAAAATTAAATCACAGCTCCAGTTTGTTCTGACTGGCCAGTGTTGAATTTATGAAAGCGTCCAAAAACTTCTATTTTTTAAACATTGCAACCATGCTAACTCAGCCTTAGATTTTTATCTGTCTAGTCCTGTTACTTTTTACAAAGGACCAATGATTGGGGGTTAATAATAGGAAACAAGTAAAGAATGGTGGAAAAATTCCCCTTTAACCTTTCAGCTTCCCCAGTTTTTAAAAGAATAAAATTATTTACACAGTGCAATGCACTCGTAAATTATCTGAATGTTTTAGACTGGGAAGACTAACATCTGCTTATTTCAGGCCCTTAAATATATTTTACTACTTAAAAGTTGATTCATGTTACCTTTTTGTTAAAGAAAATATATTCAGGTGAAGAATTATATTTGTTTTTAGTAGCTCAAAAAATTTTCAGTGAGTAAGACTCAGAGATGTTAATATGTGTAAGTGGCAGTTCTGTTTAAGTGGAAGAATTTTATTAATTGATCTGAATGAGAAGTATAATTTTAAAATGTTAATAGTGGGACCTTACAGTACAGTGTATTTCTTACTAATTGTTAGTTTTCAGTCTAAAGTACAGTTGTAATAAACATTGTAACTGTTAAGTAAATTTACATATTCTTTTGAGCCCTCCTCATTTAATTTACGGGAGGAGAAAATAAGCCCAGAGCATTTACGTGTGCTATGTTTGCCAGGCTTTCATCACTGTCTGATGAGGGAAAACCAGCAAAAGCTGCAGAGATTAGGTGGTGGAGGGGTTAATATATGGTGGCAATTAAAAAACTAATAAACTAATTTGCAGAGAAGTGAATGTGGCTCAGTAGTTTTAGAGGGTAAGAGGCCATCGGAATCTGGAATCCAAATCCTGTTGGCATCCAGGATTTGCTTAGGACGCTTTTGTCTGTTTTTTATCCCTGTCATGAGGGCAGGAGATCTTCAGCTCCAGGGAGATTTGAAGGTTTCAGGTGTGCTTCAGTCCTCTGAAAAGTGCATCTGCATTGCCCTGAGGGGAAGCAGAGGTTCCTGGCCCAGAGGTCATTGTACCACTGCCAGTTTTTGCTTGTCACTTGTGCCATGCCCAACATGTCAGTGAAGCAAAGCTGGGAGTACCTTTGAAATCATTCAATATTATGCTCAGTCTAATGGTGTAAATAGTTATTTTTAATAAATATTACTTATTCTACGTAGAAACGATTCTCAGCATGTCATCTGAGTTATGGAGAGCAGAAGGAGCTCTGAGACAGTAATGTGCAGCCTTCTTTAGAGCTGTGCACCCCCAGCACAAATGTGTTGTGATAATGCAGTCCCTCACCTTTATAAGGTGTTTCCTTTTTACAGCTTCTTCTCTAGCAGATGTGTGGGAAGGCTTCTCTAACCAATAGCTGGAAGGATAAGAATGTATTTTCATTGTTCAGCAGGCAGAGATGTGTGCCAGTGATGGGCTCTTACACATGCAGTGTGTGTGTTAATGGGGAGCTCCTCCATCTCATTATTCCCTTGGCTTGAGGGAGTGCAATGTCATGAATAAAGCTGCAGGATGCTAACATTTGACTAATCCAAACTGAAAGAAATGGGGATAGAATAGAAGGGAGCAAGGTAAACTGAGAATTTATAAAACTGCAGAGAAGCCTTAAAAGAAGAGTGTAATAGAGATTTGCTTCTAAGTGCCAGAGCTCTCAAAACAAAGAATTATGGAAGCATTAGCAGCAGAGAGATCTGGTGTATGAAGAGGCCAGTAGCTCTGAAATAATCTTCCTAAGTAAAGAAGTTTGAGGAGAGAGAGGATTCTTATCTCTATGACCTGGTATAAAAAAACCATGGAAGATGGGACATGTGTCTGCAGCCTCAAGAATTGTTAGTGGTTTTCTTTGCTGTTGCTGCAGTTTGAAGCAATCCTCCTCCATAATTGCAACTACCTCTGCTCACATTGTGGGGCCTCAATTAGGTCTCCTGGCTGTTCTTTGAAATGATGGATGTGGAATCTTTGCTTTAGGGCTGGCAGCAATATATGGGGATACAGGAAAAGGACAGCAGAAGTGAGCAGTGCATAAAACCTGTTGCTGGGCGTTGCAACAATGGGGTGATAAATGCTGAATTTAGTTACAGAATATTTTTGTTAATAGCTAAATATCAAATATGTACAGATAGGGTTTGACAGTCCCCTCAGCTGTAGGAATGGTGGCAGGGATTGAGAAAGTGAGAAAATACATATCTTCTATGATAGTGTGTGCTCGTGTCTTGCAATTTAAACTCATTAAAAGTGATAATTTCCTTAGTGAAAATGAGTTCAATATGCAGTTTGAGTTTGTTGTTGTATGATGATGTAACAGTAAGCTGTACCTTGACTTGAGGTAAAATGCTGTAACATGCATAAAATTCTCTGTCAGAAAAGCAGACTTTTATGAATTATATTGACTAGCACTTGCTTTCTAATTTTAGAAATTATTTTTTTTCTCAAGATAAGTAAAAAAAAGACAGAACTCTTGCTCCTTAGGTGAAAATGCAAGATAGAGGAACATGAAACCATCTTGGAGCAGTGGTTTCCCTGCACCTTGTACATCATTGAATGTGTTTGTGGTGGAAGTTTAGACTCCTCCTTTAGAAACCTCTTATCCTGCAATGTATATTTTAACTTGCTTTGCTTAGCTTTCATCTGTGAACCATTCAGAAATAGCCCAGAGATTCCTTAAGTCAGTGGATTACAGACTGTAACTCAGTGTGTGGTGACACAGTACCTTTGTATCTTTTCCTGTGCTGAGCTGAAAATTAGTTTTGATATCTCTGATAGTGGTGTCTCCTGTCTAAACAGGCCTGTTTGTGTTTGGAGATTGGATTACACTTATGAAACAGTTAGTGTTAGTAGAGGAGAAGTGGAAAAAGCAGGTCAATAAAATCCTATTTAAGATTCAAAAAGTTGTGATGCTTTTTGGAATTATGAACAGTTTATTCATTTATTATGACTAGTTTATTTAAACCAGCACAGGAGCTGATTTGCACCAAGCAGACTCTATGAGGAATTGTCTGACCTGTCTGGCAAGATATTCCTTTCCTCTATCTACTCTATGAAATTGCCCACCTGAAAATGGAATGAAAAGCCAAAAAATCTTAACATATAGTTAGAATATTTTCTCCAAGTTCTTTAATGCAAATGTCAATCATCTTACCCTTTCTCATTGCTGTATGCTAATTTTTCTCCTTGGCAATTAGTAAATGTTGGATGTCAAATTAAGCTAAAATTAATGGCAAAGGCAAATGCTGCAGTTATTAGCTCACAAGTGTCTTCAACTGGTGGTGCGTAGAGATGCATTCCAAGCATTGCAGACAGCTATGGATTAACCATCAAATGATGGGGAAGATTAATGATTGGCCTTTTAGCTCACTAATTTAGAACAATTTCTGGTAATTAATTTTGTATTATCAGCTTTACAGTTGCAAATGCCTTAAGGAAAATAAAAAATTGCTTATGTACATTTAAGGTTCTTCAAAATTGTTGTGGGCTTGCAACACGTGTTTAATCGTGTTTAATCTTTAATACCTTTATGTACTCTGTGCACTTGGTTTTAGTAATCATAATTTCTTCTTAATTTTTTATTTTTGTCGGTACTCATTTTGTTAACCTTGAAGTGTTTTGTTTTGTATGTATAGTTTGGCTTTGTGTACTTGTGTCCTTCATAAATGCCACATCATGCAATAGAAGTTGTGGGGGAAGAATTGTCTAGTGCCTCTGTTGTAGTACCACAATTTCTTGGTTTCCTGTCAAACCAAATTACAGATTGGTATATTGATAAGACGTGTTTATACAGCCTTGTTGAAAAGTTGGATTTTACAAAGCAGAATTTCTGAAATTTGTATCCTTTCGTTATATAAGAAACCCCAGACTCAAAATGAATGTTAGTAAAATACTGTTTCATGTGGTCTCTCTAATTCTGTGCCTTGGTGTTTTGAGCTTTATTTAAAGGACAGTATTTAATACATTGTAACATGAATTCTTGTTGATAGTTATGCTTTCCACTGCTATTCTCTTTGAGTGGATTTTGGATTTTTTTGGGAGTGATGTTTTCCTTTAGTTCCCTACTGCCTTATTTTCTTCACCAGTGTTTCTCTCCTTAGAGTTTCTTGCATTGTTCTGAAATCAGTGTAGGTTCTTATCAGATTTTGCTTGGGTTTATTTGCTCTTAAGTTTACATTGCCCATCTGTGAAGACAAATTGCCAATATTGACCTTCTTGCTGGTCTTTGTTTCTATTTGTTTTTGTTAACAATTAAAAATCCTGCAGTGCACAGTTTCATTTTCACTATTGCTCTGTATTGTCTTCCAAAGCATTGTTCCAGATTTCAGATGAAATTGGTTGTGAAATGGTATTGCATCCCTGTACCATACATTGAGTTTGTGATGTTGACCATACCATATTCCCCATACTCTAAATTGCAATGTGGTTGGAAATGTAGAGGTCAGAGACAGCCGTGGCTGCAGTGACCATGAGTTGGTGGAGTTCAGGATTGTGAGGGGAGGGAGAAGCGTAAAAAGCAAGCTGACAATCCTGACTCATGGAGAGCAGATTTTGACTTATTTTCAAGCAAAGTTGATTTAAGGCTGTGAACCAGATGATCAGTTTGGCTGCTAAGGAAAAATTGGAAGCTGCAATGGGTTTTTGTTAAGAGGATAGGGCTTGGTAGCACACTAGAAGAAAAGCATTGTAGTGAAAGAGCAGGTCCCAGTTGTACCAACTGAGATACAACTGACTGCCCATTTCTCCAGAAGTAGTTGGCAGCCCTACAGACGGTGTTCATAGGAAGTGAGAAGCTACAAACTTTGTGGCTTTTACTCCTACATATGAGTTTAATGAGATTTACCCTGGAATGATGCATGAAAATACAGATGTTCACACTGTTAAATATTGTGGGGCAGTGTGCATTCTGGCAAGTACATGTAAGTTTTGCTGAAATCAAGCAATGTCATTTTCATTTGTTAAATGTCTCTTTAGTGCTTGCTGGGACAAAGCGTTTTAGTAGTTTTGGAAATGCAGGAAGCAACAGGGAGAGAGAGAGAGAAGAGGTAAAGTTAACTGGAGATAAGTTCAAGTGGTTAAGTAAGATTCCTTCTTCAGAAAAGCAGCGATTAGACCTGAAGTAGCCGCTTTGCCTAATCATATTTTGGAAAATAAGTTAAAAATGCGAGGGACAGCTTATTAGCATGATCTGTTTTGTGTTGCCTTCAACATTCTGATTGTGGTACAATTCAGAAAGAATTTCCAAAGTAATAATGCCCCCCACATGCTCTTTTTAGCAAAATCCTAGAATTAAATAATTTATGGATCCATTTTGATTGGATGAACTTTCAATCAGTTGTAATCATTCACACTTTTTTTTGTACATAACTGAATGAATGAAAACTAGTCTTTTTTTTTTTTTTAAACAAGCCGAGTGAGCGATCCCACTTCTGTTTCTAGACACTAAAATTTCAATTAAATCAACTTGAATGAATAATATGGTTCAGGTCATGTTAAAATAATGCATTGTTCCTGCAGTACTTGAATATACTTGATTGATGGAGAAAATAGTATGTTAAAAAGCTAAATATTGACATCAGAACCTGCCAAAAATAATTTTTGTCTTTGCTCTGTCTTTGCTTATCTATGATTTGTTAGCTGTAATTTCTAGTATATTTTTAATCTGAAAAATTATTTTTTCACTCCTCTTTGTCATCTTAAGGGAAAATATTCCCACTGACTAATCATCTCTTTGAATACTATGTACACAGAATTTTTAGATGAGATCCAAATGAATTAGCTGAGTATGTAAGAGAATAAGAAAATGTGTGTTTGTATATTTAGTGGAATGCACTGCTCTACTTTGCCTGTGGAAAATGTTTATGATACAGAAAATGTTTTAAAGAAAACAACCCTCAGGTAGAGCTTATGTTGGGAAAATTTTGAGAACTGAGCTTAAAGATAAATAAACACTTGTGTTATGGAATATAAATCTAAATGAAAAGGTATGGATAGACTAAATTGAATAACAGTGTAATAAAAACTTAAGTTAGGCTAGTGGTAGTTATTTTTTAAAACACAGCTATTTATTTGGGCAAATGAGTTTTATTAGTGTGTATATAAAGAATTTTTCTATCTGGATTTTTTTTTTAATACCTAGAAACAACAATTATATTTTCAGCTAAGGAGTAGAGAAATCTTCACTTGAATCCACTTGTGTAGCTTTTCTCAGGCTGAGATAGGGTGAATAGCACTCATCAAAGGAAGTGTCCTCTGGGGAATTTTAGGTATCATTTGGGGATCCACAGGATTCTGGCTTTGTTAGGTGCTCTGACTTTGTGACATTGTACTTTCTAGTGTAAAATATACAAAGGTTTTTGTATCTGTGGATTTTGGAACATACTAAAGGTGCTAAAAGGATATGAAAGCTCTGCTACTTGTCACAGCCTCCTCCTTCACAAAAATATTGATGTTTTCAAATCTAGTAAATTCTGTGGATCTTATGCTTAGGATATCCTTTGGATCAGGCTAGTTAGGGTTTTTTTGACATTGGCTTTACTTTTCTTTCTTCCTTTTAGCCAGGAAAAACAGGTACATGTAATAAAACCTTGCTGTCAGTTGAAGTGAAAGCTAATGTGCAGATTTTCTTAATGAAAAGGACAGAATCCAATATAAATTTGTGATGTAAGCATTGATTTTGGTTTTCTGTTTTTTTCCCAAGAAAACAATCATTACTATATAGTTTTTAATGTCCTTTGAACTCTGTTCTTTTAGGTAACTTTTGAAATGCACAAAGAGAGTCTTTCCCAAATGTACAAGGATTACCAAGAGAAAGGAGGTGAAGGGAGTGGAGTACCTTCTTCAACTCCAATTAGAACAATCTCTGGGATTAGCAAAGAAGCTGAAACCAAGGGAAAGCAACAATCTTTGGAGTTAAAAGAAAATGCTGCTGCTCCTTCCTGCATTACTGGTGGTGATACAGAGCACAGAACTGAAAAAAAAGAGAAAGAAAGCTCATCAGATGGTGGCCAGCAAACTCATTCAGTGTCTAATCATGAGGAGGAATTAGAGGGGGAGGATGTGGGTACTACAGAGGATTTAAAAGCAGTGCCTTGTGTGGAATTTTCTCCAGAACCAGAAAAGCCCAGTGTCTCAGAAATCAGTACTGGAATAGCTGAAGCAATTGAGGATTCTAGCAAAGCTGATGAGCTTGTGGCAGAAACAGTTGCTGTCACTGCTGCTTCTTTAGCCATGCAAACTCCTGTGGAAGGAGGAATTCCCACAAGTCTAGAAGGACTGGAAAAATCAGCGGTAGAGGTGGAAGATGAAGATGACTTTGTTGATTTGAAAGATGAAAGTAGTTTGCCTTTGCCTTCAGAAGAGCTTGCAGAAAGGAGCAAAGAATGTGGCTCTAATGCAAGCCAAGTGACAAAGCAGGAAGAAACAACAGAGAAGCAGCCTGAAACTGGGCTTTTAAAATCTGAGGGTACTGAAGGTGTGGATGAGAAGAAACAAGAACTGACTTTGCCAGAGATAGTGAGTTCTGCAGTATCAGAAGTCGTAACTCAGCCGGATTCAGCAGGAAAAAAGAAGCTGAAGGAAGGAAGCATAGTTACCAGTGAAACCAAAGCAACTGTGGGAAACACAAATGCACCCGTGGTGGAGCCCTCTGGAGCCCCTGACAAAAGAATTGCCAAGCTTGATGTTTCCAGTGTTGCATCAGATACAGAAAGACTGGAGTTGAAAGCTAACACACATCTAGAAGCACCTCTGCCTGCCAGATCCATGCCTGAGGTAAATTCTACCTGTCCTTCATCTGTCTAGCTTAAAAATAAAAGGAAGGTTTTTTAAATTATTTTTTTAAGAAAGCATACCTAACCATTCTGGGGATTATAATGTGTGTGATTTTTGTGAGTTATCTGTAAAATTTTTTAACCCTGGGTTAAAGTAGCCATTATTCTTATAATTTGTGTGCTGAGAATTCTCCAAGATTTTTGTACATCCATGTATGAATGCTGATATAAACCGAGTGTTTGGCTAGATGAACATTTGATCTCAGCTGTTTTAAACTATAGAAATTGGTAGCTTTGTCACTACATCATGTCATCCTACCATTTTGTGCAAATATAAATTGAGACTGGGCTTCTGTTGTGTGCTGCAGTGCTCCAGGTTTAGTCTTTAGTTTCTAATCCAGCTTTTAATGCTTAAATGGTCATGTCTCTGAGTACTTCCCTTCTGCAGAGATACTTCGTAATGGATGCTCTTCAATCTGCACCATTCTTCCTTAAAGGAGGAAAACCACTGTCTACAACAACATATTCTCCCCCCCTGGTAAGGTTGGGTGGCTGCTTGTGAATACCTAGACTGGCAGGTGTGGTAGTACAGCTGTAGCCTAGTTTGTAGTTTTGGTATATCCATTAAATAGCATTTGTGTAATAGTTTTAGCTTTATTTGGAACCATGTACACAGTCTGGACTTGTTGGATATCCAGAATCTCAAGTCTATTAGATGCATTTCAGTTTGTGCCATGTGAGCTAATAACCAGAGTGTGGGTTTTGTGTTTTGTTTTGTTTTTTGTCTGTGAACGGTGCATTCAGCCCTCGAGGCAGCAGGTTCCCTCAGGACAGGAGCTGGCCGCTCCCTCGGATGGGCAGAGGAGGGACACGAGGTCGGCTGTGTTCCGTATTCCCGAGTTCAGGTGGTCCCTGATGCACCAGCGCCTGCTCACAGACCTGCTCTTCTCCATAGAAACAGATATCCAGATGTGGAGAAGGTACATCCTGGGCTTTATGTGGAATGATCCACGCTGAGTTTAGTTACAAGGGGTTCATTGACTTAGACTCATGGATGTCTGGTGTTTTACTCATTTTCAATAGCCATACTTATTTTGTGACCTACACCAATTATTCTCAGATTTTTTTAAAATACTCTTTACATTCATAACTGTGTGTTGGTTCAGGGCCAACACACAGGTTTGGACTGAAATCCTGGCTGCATATAAGTCAGTGGCAGTCCTGCTGTTGATTTTTATTCAGCTAAGATTTTAATTTTCCTAATGTATTTAAGGGCCTGTGTCTTCTTATCCAAATGTGGATAAGAAAGATAATAGATCCAAAATAGTATGTCTTCTGCATTTACACACACTGCTGCTTTGATAGGGTTCTGTGAACCCAAAGATGTTAATTTGAAGATTAACTTCTAATAGGGATCTGGAATGCAATAATGAAGATCTTTGAAAACAACAGTAATTCTGCTATGTAATTTTAAGGTTTAATAACTGAAATAAGAGGGGAGGGTCCATTGTTAGCTTGTAGTCATGAGTATAAAATTAAAATTGAACCATATTGGTATTCTGACCTGATAAAAAGGAATGTCAGTATGAAGAAATAATGTAGGTAAGTGATTAGAACAATTTAAACTGAAGTGAATTTTTATCTGAATCTGACTATAATTTTTAGGATACGTTTAAGTTAACCTATCTGGTAATCATCAGATATAGCTAAAATATATTTCTATTTTTGCCTCTGTTTTGGAAAGTTTTTGCTTAAGTTTTTGTGCTTTGTTGCTTTTTAATTTCTCTGACAAGTCCTTAGAATTTTCTTTAGCTTTCCAAAGATTTAAGTTCAAATCTAGTTCTCCGTTCCAGGAGACTTTATTCTGTTTCCTGATATAGTGACTCTTGCTAGCAAGCAGTCATAGACCAGCCTATAATGTATCTTTATACAAATGAGGATTAGCAATCATCTTGGTGTCATATTGAGCAGTTTATGAACAGAAAACAAATGTTGTTTTAGGTTTAGATTGTGATGCACTGGTTGACCCTTAAGTCATGAGTTATTTGATTCCCCACTGCTAAGTGTTTGGTTTTAGTTTTGTGAAAACAGAAATTTTTTAAAATACCCCAAAAATAAGGCTCTATTCTGAATGTCTTTTTTTTTTTTTTTTTAAATTTTGGGACAGCCATTCTACAAAAACTGTGATGGACTTTGTGAATAGCAGTGACAATGTGGTGTTTGTGCACAACACGATCCACCTCATCTCTCAAGTGATGGACAACATGATCATGGCCTGTGGTGGTATCTTGCCACTGCTTTCTGCTGCCACATCTGCTACTGTAAGAAATTCCATTTTTATTTGAGAATTCCTCACTTGTGGGAGGATGCCTTTTTTTATGGAGTGTATTAATTGTTATATCTGTCCTTTTGGGAAGTGGAAGTGCAGGTGGGGTGTTTCCACAGGCATCTCTTTCCTCCCTTTGCTGCCTCCACCCTTTTCCTTAAGATAAATTAGGTGCTTGCCTTCTTTGCCTGAAGACATTAAAAATTTTCCTGCCTTTGTTGCCCCACAGTGGTCTGGAATGGGATTAAATCCCAATACTAAAGATTGTTCCTAGAATATGAGTAATTATTTCTTTTGAATGTGACTGATAGTGGACTTCCAGCACACATTTTTCTTCATTTAGCATGCAGGAATATTATCTTTGTGAAGAAGTAAATGTTGCTTTCAATTTTTCTCTGTGTAGCATGAATTGGAGAATATTGAGCCGACTCAAGGACTTTCAGTAGAAGCATCTTTAACATTTCTCCAGAGATTAATCAACCTTGTGGATGTGCTAATTTTTGCAAGCTCTCTTGGTTTCACTGAAATTGAGTCTGAGAAAAATATGTCATCTGGAGGAATTCTGCGTCAATGTCTTCGTCTGGGTAAGCAAATAAAGCCACTTAATGAACATAGGACCTTGACCTTGCAGTTACTAAGCTGCAGTTAGCAGCTGCTAAGCAGTTAGCAGCTGTTAGCTTTATTTTTGCTCCTGTCCATTGTTTCATTAAATCAAGATTAAATGTAATCAAACATTAAGATCTTCTGCAGTTTTACTGTATTCTGCAATACACATATACATATTCCTGTCTAAAAGTTTAAATAATATAAATTAAGTTTGGTAGCCTGTTTTCATTTTATCCATGAGGGTATTTCTTTTGCCTACGTTCCCCAAATAATCAAGGCTGAAAATATAGCAGCTTTAAGAAAAGTAATCTTGTACTATATAAGAAAATGAAACTGTGCAATATTTAGATAAGAGATTGAACACTTGAAGGTCAGTATATGAAGGTATGGTGAAAACTAGAAGTGTAAATTTTGGAAGGATTCAAATTGGGCAATCATTTTATCAGATTATTTACTGTATGCTTCCTTCAAATTGGATTGAAAGAAAATTATCAGTTACCTAAGAAAGTAACAAATCCTCTGAAAATGAGAACATATAAGATCATAGCAGACTCCAGGTAGTTCATACAGGAGTAGAGAATTCATGCTTAGTTGCATGCCGTAATACTCTTTGTAATGAAAAGTTTGATGTGCATGAGTGCCTGAGCAGCTCAGAACCTCAACAGTAACTAGCCTTCCTTTCCCTTTCTAGGCAATTTAAACTTTGTGCAGGTAGGGCAAGATTTATGGGATGCAAACAGGTATAGAGGTGGGGTAGTTCTTTTTTCCTTTGAAGATGAATATTAGAAGATTAAACAGGGCAAAAATGTGCAGCTAAAAAAACCCCAACAGTTGTGTAACTTCAGAACATTTAGGCCAAGAGTAACAGAGTATTGTGAAGCAAACATTGCCATTTGTTTCACTGGTCTATCACTTGCCTTCTCCCTTGCAAATCTGTGAAATTTAGCTGTCTTCACCCCACCCACCCTGTGGTTGTATGCATGGTAAAATTGCTGTGAGGGATACTTATTTTGAAGTATCCATTAGATACAGCCTATATGTTCTATTAGCTTAGCATTCATTATTAGCTATAAATTATTAAAGAATTTTGAGCATTGGTTTGCAACTGTCTAAAACTTACAGAAGCAAAGTATTTTACTGATATGCGTCAACTTTTTAGTTTTAAGTGGTAAACAGAATTGTGTTATACATTTCTGTAAGGGAATATAGAACAGTACAGTTTCTCAGAATAACTCTTAATGTTTCTTTTCCCTTCAAGTATGTGCAGTAGCAGTAAGAAATTGCTTGGAGTGTCAGCAGCATGCACAGATGAAGCCTGTTGGAGACACTGGGAGGAACCAAAAAGCAGTGCAAGGCTTTATAGGATCAGTAAAGTCTGCAGCAAAGGCAAGTTAAGATCACATGCAGAAACACAGAAGTCAATAATGATTAGTCTGTACAGAGGGATAAGTTTTTAAATTTGTACCTGTGCCACTGATATTTTAACAGACCTGAAGTAGGGTGGTACAAATGCTGGAAATTAAATCTATCACAAGAAATTACCAGATTTTTCTTCTCCTTTAAAGATGAAATGGATATCTGATCTTTCTGCTCTAGTTGTGACAGTATGATGCACAGTGAGTGATTATAACACTTCATGATTGTTGGTAGAATGCTTTTAAACACAGGATCTTAAACATTTTTTTTTTTTTTATAGAGTCCAGTGGACATTGTGACTGGTGGCATTTCTCCCATACGGGACCACGACAGACTTCTGCAGGATATGGATATTAATCGCCTCCGAGCAGTGGTGTTCAGAGATATAGTAAGTCAATAATGTCCTTTTCTTTGTAGCTGCATTTCTGCTTGTCTCTGTTTGCTAAATGCTTCCTCTCTGTTACAGAGTTTGGCTAAATTGGATGTGTAAAAAGGGAATCCTGCTCACAGTAGTTAGGAACTTGCTATACTCTGCAGCTGTTGTAGTGTTTGGGATTGGGAAGAGGGAGACGTGATACCCAACTGTCTCCTGATCTGGTTCTTTGTGTTCCTAAGAATTGATTATGTGGAATTCCACCAGGTGTATATTAATTATGTTGTGTTTAGTACAAATATGTTCATAGACAAGGTATTTATGTATCATTTATGTATTTATGTATGTTTTGAAGAAGTCACATTCTTCTAGCTAATTAGAAATTAGAGGTCATTTCTAATTCCTTTACTTCCTCTCAGAGGAACCAATTTGTGTGCCTGTGCTGTAAGCATGCATATGTTTTTTAGTCTTGAATTGACTAAAAATATCTTTGCCCTGTGTCAGCAACTTTATAGCTGATATTGAGGAAATTGAGATTGATTGCTTAAAAAAACCACCTCTGTAAGCAAATACAGCAGCTATAATGGCTGTGAGTCATTGGTGGCCACAAGCCTGGACACCACAACTTAGTTTACAATAATTGGACTGTTTAGCAAGTGTAATGATTTATACAGTGACTTTTTTTTCTGTCCAGAAAAATGAAGGATTTTGAGTTTTATCTTTACAGTAATTATTGATTGAAGCAAGCTTCTTTCAGCCCCTATGTCAGTATCACTGTACAAGAGAGTAACAGGAAGTGACTCTTTCATACTGGTAGCAATTAAAGTAATCCTAAGGATTCCTTCAAATACATTTTGTGACCCTTTTTCTTTAAAACAATCAAAACAATATCCGCCCACAACCTCTGCTTTTTTTTTTTTTTGCATATCTAATCCATTAGGTTCTCTGTGTATAAAATAAGTATAAAATGGTGCAATAGCTCTGCTTTTTGGCTCGAGTGTTGAGCTGTGTGGGAAAAGTAGACTTGGAAAGATCTGGTTGGGAATAGTTTTTGTTTGAGCTGTTTACATGTGCATCTAAATGTTTTATTTGCGTGCAGTTTCTTACATTGCATTCAGCACTTACAACCAGGAGTAGCATAATTTGAATGTACAAATCCTACAGCAGGAACTCTGATGGAATCCACTTACCCCCCAGTAGCAGTACTTAGAGCTTTATTTCAAGCAGTTCTTCAAACATAGCTGAAAAAATAAGGAAGGTGATCTAATTCACTGGATCACCACTTTATTAAGTACAGTTAGAATCTGTCTTAATACTCATCTTGCAAGAAAATTCTTTATAATCCTTACCATTGTAGTTGGCTTTCCTCACTCTCACACTGTGATTATTCTATAAAAGTTAAGATTTTGGGTCAAACCAAGGGGAAGATAGGTTGTTTTTCGTGCAACAAATAGGATCCACCTATGTTACCTGTTCTTAATAAAAGGTTTCTCATAAATATCTCCCAGAATAACTTAGTAAAGAGTTCTTCAAGGGATAAGGAGCTTTGATGGGCACTACAATCATGATAGAAAGAGCTTTATAGTGTAACTTAATTTCTTGAACTCCTCAGAGGATAAAGTTGGATGTTACCTGAGCCCTGATGTGAATGAGGGGTAAAAAACTCCAAACACTCATTTTTTAGTAAGTGAGGATCCAAATACTCCATTCTCCTGTGACCCAAAAGTGTATGAAGCTTTTTTTCCTTTGGTAGCCAAAAGGAACAGGCTTAGACTAAATCTTAATTTCCAGGTTTCCCTTTGTTTCACTAGGAGTGACTGAGTACTCTGGGGAGGAACCTGGCATAGTTCATATTGAGATTTATTTTCAAGTTTTTTCCGAAAATCTCTTCGTAAAGTTCCAGCTGTTATGCAAATGCATGTTGGTCAATTCTTGTTTAAATTATACGTAGTAGATTACATCCATCTGGACTGTCTGATAATGAAATAAAACCTTGATGCTTGTTCTGGAATTTGCTCCTTTTCCTTCATTAATAGGTTCCAGTTATGTAGAGCATGATTGGTCTTGCAAATGCTGTTAATATCTTGGCATTTTGGAGGAAATATAACAGAAGAAACACCCATGAATAAAGGGGACCCTACACTAATTTGAAACATGAAATCAAAACACCCAACCTTAGCCAAAGTTGTCAAATAAATGAAAAACAAAAGGATTGGTGCCACTTGTATTCAAGTGCTGTATTCCTTAGCTCTATAGGTGAGAAAAACTGTGACTAGAGAATATTGTTCTTCCATTGCTGACATATCAACTTCCTCTTGGTATGTTTATGGTAGTGCTGGGCATACTTCACAAAAAATAAACATGCTGCTGAAATTGTAATGGAAAAATCTGTGTGTGTCTGTTTTTTACAGGAGGATAGTAAGCAGGCTCAGTTTTTGGCTTTGGCTGTTGTATATTTTATTTCTGTGCTCATGGTTTCGAAATACAGAGATATACTGGAACCCCAGAATGAAAGACGACCACCAAACCAAAGCCAGTCACTCAAGGAATCCGAAAATGAAAATAATGAAACTTCTGCTGCAGGTGAATTGTTAATTGCTTTGTCAAAAGAGCTAACTTGGCTTAAAATGCTTTAGAAATCTTTAGGAAGAATATGTGAATGCTTCTCTGTTAATAGTGACCTTAAAATGTGTTTTCTCTTCTTTTGGTATGAACAGTTGTGGAAAAGCCATCTGCTGCTCTTGGTGCTTCAACCTCTACTGAAGATTCAGAAAATACAGCATCTATGCAAAGAAGGGATTCTGGTCTTGGGGAGGAAGCAACTCCAGCACAAACAAACAGTTTGAGTGGTGCTGCTGAAGCAGGACCTCTGGGTGTTAGTGCAGGCCCAGATGCAGTCAGTGAAGTCCTGTGCACGCTCTCATTAGAGGTCAATAAATCTCAGGAGGGCGGAAGTGAAACAGGAACTGAAGAGAGTAAATCTGTGGCTTCTGTGCCAGCTGCAAAAAATGTCAATGTGAAGGACATCTTGAGAAGCCTGGTGAGCACGCCAGCTGATGGCCCTGCAGTGGATGCTGCTCTTCTGCCACCAACCTTCCTTGGAGTTCTTGGTGATGGAGCTGCTGAGCAGCCTGTGCAGTTCCATTCCTTTGACAGGTAATATAACATCTGAAATACTTAAAAGTTTGATTTTGGTAAAGGTATTTGTAACTAACAGGAAAACCGATGCTGCACCAGGACTACTAAGCGTAGTAGTAGCAGATGAGGACTGCTGTGCATAATTAGTTGGCTTTGAAGAACTCAAGAAACAAAACAGACATTAAATAGCTTAAGTTTATGATACGTAGATGAGCCAGTGTATTCATCACAATGTTGTATCTAGTCTCTGTTTTTGTGGGCCTGCAAAAGAATGCTGGCTTGCTAGTAGTTACAAACGGTTCAAAACCAATGGAGTTATCATCTAGGTGTCCTTCTACCTAGAGAATATTCCCATATTCATTTAGGAAAATACATGTGCGTTCTGCCTTCTGCTGCCAAAGGCGTAGCTAGTTTAACTCTTTCATTATTTGTTGGGTAGCTATTATCCCTAAGCTGCTAGATTTGCTTTGTTATAACAGCTTTTTGTTTCATTGTAATGAATTTCTGCCTTTTTTAATATACAAATGCTGTAGTGGATTCAAAAAGGAGAATCCCTGCTTTTTTTCCTTTTAGAATGAAGTCACTCTTTCCTGATAATAATTTTGGTGTTCGTTGTGTCTCAGTTTGATTAGCTCTTTATCTTTTCCCAAGCATAGTAAACCAAACTATCTTTTACTAGACTTAGTGCCTTTTACCTTTTCAGGATTCCCAACAACTGCAAAGAAAACAAAAAAAAAGAAAAGAAAGAGTCCTGTAATACTTGCATTCCTCCCTCAAGGAAAGCCTTGGTTATTTCCAGAAATCCTGGTGCAGGGGATCCCTTGTTACCATACCAGTATCTGATCCTCTGCTGATTGCTGAGCTTCCTGTGGCTCTGATGTGTGTGCAGTCTGTGTCTGCCTTGTTCACAATCCCAGCTGCCCCATGGGAGCAGTGTCACTGCCTGTCTGCTCCACTCACACTGCCTGCCCTATCACTGTGGGGGAAGAGACACTGCTGTCTGGCCAGATGGGACACAGATGGGGTGTGCCAGCATTTGGGCTCTTGTCTCGGGGTAAATACTGTGTTCTCCTTGTGATGCTGAACAGGAGGACGTTTTCTGGGAGGAGGAGGAGGATGGAGGCAGAGGGGGACATTGATAGAAGGGGGACACTGAGCTGGAACTTGCCACACCTCTCTCCCCACTGCTGCCCGAGTTCTTTTGGCACTTCCCCTTCAAGGCCTCTTGTTGCTCTTTGCTACAAGTGGGCAGTTGATAACAAAATGTTTTAGTCTCTGATAATGCATTTTTCTTTTGAAAATCCTGGTATTAGTTGCTGCGTGGTTTCAGCCACCCAAATAACATTTGTTTGGAGATCTGGTACACAAGTGACTATTGCATTTATGAATTATTTTTTAGCTGTTGTGGACACCAAAGGTTTGTGGTGCTTGTGCTGATTTGAATTGGTGTACAGGAGGTTAACTAGACAGGAAGTAATTGGGTGCTTTCAGCCCTGATGGCTGACATAGGTAGATTACACCTACAAAACCTTATCAGAGGAAGCTGTACAGTATAATTTGATAACATGTACACTAATGAAATACTGGGTATTGGTAGCAGCCCATCTATCACTTGCATTTCTGTGTTCTTCTTCCTTTATAGTTACAAAGTCATTCAAAAAATAACCAAAAAACTCCCTTAAGTTGTGGTGTGTTTCATAAAGTGAGTTACCACAAAGTTGAATTACTTGCTGTTCTGCCCTTTTTATTTCTCCACTGCCCAATGGACACTTCTGTTTCCACCTCCAAAGTGCCACCCATTTGTAACAGCTCTTAACATTCTCTCACTTAGCCTTGATGCCAAATTACTGCCTTGCTCTCAAAACAAGGTGGTCTGATGAAGGAATAAATGCAGGAGAATGAAGAGGGTGTGTGGGTTAAAGCAGTAAACAGCACTGTGCTTCTGAACAGAAGAGCAGAGTTTTGTGGGGTTTGTGTAGCTGTCTGGGCTGCTCCACAGTGATGACTTGTGGGCATTACTTTCCAAACATTTTTTGTGTAGTAGGTGGGGGAAAACACATGAGGAAAAAAATCATGAAGTAGTATAAAATATTTTGTCAGTGTTGTTAGCTGAAGTTAAAAAGAGAAAATAACTGTGTGTGAAACATTAAAAGTTAAATGGACAGGCAAGTTTCATGGCTACTTGAAGGTGACTTTATGTAGTGAGACTACTTAAAATACAAGTTTATGCTCTGAAATGACACCTAGGTACCACAGCAGGAAGGAATTGTGCCCGGGATAAAAAAACACTTTTTATAAAAAACTGAGATAGAATTGGAAATAATAGATCTCATCTCTGTGATAGGTAAAAATGCTAAGTTACATTGTGAAATTTATGTTTTGGGAAAACAGACTTTGGGGTACTCTCTTCTGTGTCTGGTTTACATTTAATATATTGTTTGATGGCAAACAAAAATTCTGTGATTTTTTTTTTCTTTTTTAAAGACACTTTGTTAAAAGTTGTTCCCATGTAGCAGTTTACCAGTGGGATATCTCTGGGAATTTCAAAGCATCTCTCTGATCCTGCATTTATCTCAGGAATGCTGTGTCAGAAATCAAAACTCTCCTCATATCTTAAGGATTATCAACTTCCCAGCCATAGCTGGAGAGTATACAGTAACAGCTATGTGAGTGAAACCTTACTGAAAGGCTGCCAGGTTGCAAGCCTTTGGAAACAGCTAGGTGTATGTGTTCATTCCCATGCCAAAAATCCTCCGCTTATCTTATGGGAAGATACAATCTTGTGATTAGTGGGTGCCAGGGGTTTATCATGATAAAGTTCAAGACTTGCATTGGCTTTTTCCCAAGATCCACAGGAACATGAATTAATGTTTCAATTTCAGTGTGTCCTAAACCAGCATTTTTTTATTTAGTAGTATTAGTGTAGGAAAAGAGGAGGGGACTAATGCAAGCAATTTCAAATAAAATGGAAATAAAAATAACCAAAGCTTGGGATAAAAAGAGAGATGACATTTCTTTTCATTTACTCTAATAAAACCCATAACCTATCACTTGCCATTTTTACTGTATGCTTTAAAATAAAACCTCAGTCTCTTCTGGCTTCTGCTGCTCTTTGTGGAAACATTCAATAACCATGTCATTATGGGAGGCTGATGCTGAGGGTTCAGAGGAATATGGGTTCTTAAATCATGATCTTGTACCATAGAGCTTAAATCTGCAGCTGTGCTGCAACTTGCAGAACAGATACGTTAATAACTCTGTTTTTCTTTTTGGAACATCGTCTGTAAGCTGCTTAGTTTGGCTTAGCCTGTGTTTACTCATTTGTCAGTCAGTGGTGTGCATATGCCTTTTTATAGTTGGTTGTGGTAATTTCAGTTAAATTTCATCCAAGACCCTTTTTATATGGAATGGATACATCTTAGACTTCATTGATTTGGGCCTTCAATGCAAAAAGAGTAAAGTATTTTTAGACAAGATTAAATCTGCCAAGTGTTGGTGGAGACAGAATATGAGAATGGGGAATCTTTAGGTAAAGGCTCATGTGCTGTGATGGAAAGCTCAGCTCTTTGAGCACACCAGCAATTTGCATTCTGCAGGGACCAAAGAAGCAAACCATTTGAAGTCTTCTCCCTGCCAAGCTGATTTTAAAGTTCTCTTGCAAAATTGATTGTATTCTTTCTGTCATATCTTCTCTTCCCCTCCCTGCATTCTCTGATCTCTCATGGTTTCGAGAGTCTCTTGTTCTTCCTTTCTCCTTGGATATTTCAAGGGAGACATAAGACAAATGGGTATTATCCACAGACAGCAGAGCCCATAGAAGGACACTGACATGGCAGGCTGCCTTCCTGACTCACAAAATAGAGGTAAAAATAAGTCTCTGATCCTCTTTATTGGTCTTTTGCTCTTTGCACAGGAGTCTTGCAGTGGCAGTCGTTTTGGTAGCCTGGAACAAGGCTTTTTTCTTTTGGTTTTGAATTAAAACCATTATCCTATAGTGGTACAGACAAACTGTCACCTGCATTGCTTTTCAATGCTAAAAAAACCAAAACAAACTAAGAATTAAATCTGTATAAATTCTTGTATGTCAAGAGGAATCAGAGCTCTTGCAACTATTTTTAAATAACAGTGAGGTCATCAGTTTGGGCTGCCTCATGTTGTGTTAGGAATATTTGACTTGCACCCAAGGAAAATTTGAAATATATTTAAAAGAAATGGGGACTTGCCAACTTAATGCAAAGTAAATACTTGAGAAAATGCTAAATGCTAAAATTTTAGGAGCTGTAGGTATTTTCTATCTTTATATTGAAACAGAGGAGTCAGTGAACTGAAACCAGGGAAGGGTTCAATAAGTAAATCCTTATGGAATTTGGCAGAATAGATCATTATTGCGTAAGCCTTTGTCTGTAATGGAAGTCAGTGTTCAGGCCAGTGCTCTGTGCTCATTCAGCAGTGAATAATTGTCTGCAACACAAGACTTCTTACACTTCAGCATAATTGGGACTAATAACACACTGACCTTCTGGCTAAGATGTATTTATGGTGGCTGCTTCTCACTATGTCTGGCCTATGTTTATCAGTTCCCCTGCTGTAAATTCTTATTTTAAACCTTAAATATTTGATTTTAAATGAAAATAGGCAAACATCTAATATAGTCATGTAAATGAGGCAGCTCAAGTGTTGTTCTTCCCGTGGTGCTTGAGGTCTCCTTGCAAGAGGAGTGTACTTTTAAAATTTTATTTATCCTGTAGCTGAAACTCAATATAATGGATGTTTTAATATACATGTGTAACCCTGAAATAGAATTTAATTGATGTGAATATTAAGGAGTAAAATGTATTGATACTTTTTTTCCACATGAAGCCTCTTTACCCCTGTGTGAGGTTGCTTAATATGTGTATTCTGATAAAATTAATCATGATTACAGATGTTTTGTAAAATATATTATTTTTGTAGATCTGAGGAAATAGAATATAAAGCAGCTTGTTGATGAATATTTTTCATATGTGTAGCAATTAACTTTTTCAGAAAACACGTAGCAGTTTAGCAACAGCAAAAGGACTGTCTTATCTGTGTACTCTTTAAAAGCAAGTGCCCCATTATTTAAGGGAAGTTGAAAGCACATTAATTTTTAAGACAGTTCTGACAAATTTACTTGATTAAATAATATGCTGAACACTTCATGTTTTCTATGTAGTTTATTTGCTACAATATTTAAACTCAATTTTCCACTGTCTTGCATTGTTTATGCCAGTTGCATTAATTTATCTTATTTTAACATTTAAATAATCTTTCAAAAGAATAACATAAAGGAACACTTTTAGCTAATGGAAAAACATTTCTTCAGAACACATTTGCAATTCCACCTAAATATTCAAAGAAAATATCAAGGAAGGAAAAAATGTAGGAATTTCAGAATGTAAATAAAGAAACATGACTGATAGTTTATACTTCAAAATTCTTAGTTTGCTTTTCCAGTATGTGGTAAGTATGAATATCTGTATGATTGCTGAGCTGCACTTTTATACCTTTGAAGAAGGCCTGGAAGTGGAAACTCCTAAAGCAAATCCTGCAGCTGTAACATTGGTCAGTTGCCCTGTTGAAAGGGCAGACATCCCTGGCAATAAATGTTACATTACCAGTACTGCAGCAGTGCACAGCTAGAAAGTCAGTATGTCAGGATACTTGGGTGTTTTGGTTTGTGGTTCTTGGCCTCCTTCAAGGATTTTTGCATCAGAAGGCCATGGCAACTGACCAGAAGACCAGGAAAATTCACAATTTGGGGTTTTCTTGCATCATGCTTTTAAACTGTATCCAGCACTTCTTTTGGCTGTGTGCATCAGATTGACACAGCTTTTGCAAGGGACCTTCTTTCCTCAGCAGACATACTGTTTATTTTATTTTGGCGCAAAAATAGCAATAATTTCAGTTGACTGTTCCAGATCACTCTCTATAATCAATTCTGTTCAGAAGTAGTCTGAGCTCTACAGTGAGATGTTCAAAACCTCTCTTTTCTTTTAAGGGTACAAAGTCCAACAGGACCTTTTTGCTGTTGAATTTATGAAGTAGATTTGTTGAAGTCTTATTCTTTAGGTAAAAGCTAGAGGCTCTGTTTCAGTGGGGTTTAGTAACTAATGTGTATCTCTCAGAAAGGTTTGTGAGACTTGGTGTCTCTTGTTTGAAGGATGCAATGATACTGGAATACTCAGGTATTTCCCTGTGTCCTGTTTATGAGGTAGCACATTCTCTTACATTTCAAAGTCTGATACCTGTAGTCATTCATTTTTATCCCGTGAATCAAAGCAAGAGGAATGATATTGGGTAATTAAAAAAAATATAAAAGCAGCAGCTCTGCTTGACAGCTGTGAATAGAGTAAGTGCCAGATTTCTGGTGCTGGTAATCTGAGTATCTTTCTTGTAGTGAATGCCATTGCTAGATGCTGAAAATTATACTGGAAGTGGGTGTTAGAATATAGCTCCTTTTTTAGTATACCAAAGTACTACTTTAGTGTACTTTTAGTATACTTTTTAGAATGCTTCATGTAAAGTGAGTTCCTGAAGCTCAGAGTAGCAACTATACATGTATCCCAAACGTGCAGTTTTGGAGGTGAGGAGATAGACAAAAGATCTGAAAAGGCAGAAAGGACTGTTGTGGTCATTTACTGCTGTCTATTGCAGTGCAGGGGGAAAACCTCAAAAAAGTCTTAGTTCCTTAGTTCCTTTGCTTGAATGCACCTCTCCTTGGGTAGCTGTAGAGACTCTGACAACTTGCTGGAACTACTCCCTCAGTGCAGCTCCACTTGAGCACATCCAAGGTCATAGGAGTTTTCAGGAAGGAATGATAATCTGTAGTGTTGTGCCAGAAGGCTGTGGGAGCTGGGATTTCTTTTGCCTGCCCTCATTGCTGGCTGCAGATGGGCGCTGTTAAGGAAACAGCTCTGTCTGCACACGGCCATCCCTGCTCCAGGCCAGGCATCCTTGCTCCTGTGCAGTTCCAGAGCTGGCACTTGCTCTGTGAGGAGCTGCTTTTAGTAGTGCTCAAGCTCTTCTAAAACTCCTTCTCGATGCTTCCAGGATGTTCGTTTCTCAATTTTCATCTGTAATAGGTCCTTTCTAATATTGAATTTGGTCAAAATTATGCCATGTATGTATTTTGTTTTTTAAGGTGGTGGTTCTGGTGTGTTCTTTATGACTTGTATGCCACCTGTTTTGTAGTTCCTGGGGCTCTTAGTAGAGTCAGAGAGTAAAACCAGAATATTCATAGGCATTCAGAGGACACACCCATTCTGATTTGATGTTTTTGAGAGAATTCTGATTGACTATTTGCCCAGGAAACAGAAAGCTCCTCTAAAGGACTTACTTTTACCCTCAAGGTAATTTGATGTTTTCCAATTTAAAATTATTTACATGAATTATATGTTTTTGAACAGACACAACCTATGTGTGCACAACTTCCTTCTATATGTGCACCAAAATTTGTCACTAAACGTTCTCCTAAATCAAATATATTATATCCAATATAATTGTGTCTATATTGCTTAACAGCAAATGGATGATTTTTTTTGTAGCTTGGTGTGCAAAGAAATTTTTCTAGATCATGCACCAAGGTCTTATGGAGTCCACCAGAATAGACACATGAGAAGTTATACATTTTTAGGTTTAATATTATTGATTAGTATTTCTTGCACTGGATATCTGTATAGTGAAAGGACTTAAAATCTCAAAAGGAATATACCTGCGCTTCAGTGCTGAATTGTGAAGATTGGAAAAATGTCCCAAAGTTTACTGTATGTGGGTGCATTTGTACTCTGTAAACTTGTATTCATTTCCTAACCCCTTCCAGGGGTTTGGATGTGTGCTGTAGAATAGTAGGAGCAATTCCCAGGCAGTGAATGTCATCACAGAATCTTGAGTGAGAGACCCCTTTCTTACACTTGCATGGTGCAAAATTAATTGGCAATGTGACAATAATTTTAAAAGCACTCTAAATATATGACCTATTTCTTAGCCCATTGTTCATGTTTCAGGGAAACAGACATGAACATACGAGCAAAATTCATGGTTTAGGCACAATATCTTGACTTGGGGCTCAGGTGTTGTTGCTTCTATTTTTTTAGTGACTAGTTAACATTAGCAGTCACCCCTATAATGATATGACATGTACTGCCTCCAAGTATGGTGCCTGCCTACTCTGGCCATTGAGGAGGGCTGATTTAATCTGTAACATGGGCTAGCTTCTGTGACATCCTTTGACATCCTGTGACTGAAGTCAAATACAGTCCTCCTTTCCCCATTCCAGCAAGAACTGTTTTAGAAATATTTGAAAGAACTTCTTTGGTTGTTCTCACACCTGAATTTAGGTCAAGTTTCTGAGTTACTTTATTTAGAAAATGAATATTTTAAAGCTATTAAGGGAATACTTTCAGTGTGTAGTTGTATTACTGTCAACAAAAGATGTGATTAAATAAATTGAATGTTGAAGATCTTCAGCTTATGGTTAACACCAGGTAATTAAAAGTAAGCGCTGCAGTGGGAGTACATTATATATCAGCTGTACTCTTTACCTCATTAGCTGGGCTTTTGCATGTTTATGGAGCTAACTTGCAATTAAAAATGCCTTTAACGTATGCTTAACAAGGCCTTTTAGGTATTTGGAATGAAGTACTACAATTTAATTGAAATTGGTATAGCATAAATACGTGTCTTTGTAACGTGTCAGATAAATTTCCATGCCTAACTTGTCACTTTGTGTCTTTTCCTCTGATGTAGTCTTTAATGCTGACTATAAGGCCTGACATTTAGCTTGTATAAAATATGGAGGTTCTCTCTTAACGCCAAGGAATGTTTTGATTTGTTATATAAATAAAACTTGATTGGCAAGATATACTTTAATTCATGCCTTAGCTGTATTTTTGATATGTGTGAGCATTTGTATGTGCTTACAGATGTGTTAGGATGTTTTTAGCTATGCTATGACCTTCTTCAGTCAGTCTTGTGTTCTGCATTAGAATACCTGAAGTAAAAGACTATCAATGCATCCTTCAGAGTTGATAATTCACCTTGAAGTTGAATACTGCCACGTCTTGTGTAAACAGTTGCCTGAAGTTTAAAGCCAAATCTTGGGCAAACTGAGGTGCAAAGAAAAGCCTTGTTGCTGAACCCTTATCCTGGTGATCTTCTAACTTTGTGCTTTTGGTCAGGGGTTCTGTGGAAGTGGATGAGATATTAAAGTGTAGCATAAAAAAAGTGTACCATCAACAAATGAAGTGTCTTCAGGTTAAGATGATTGAAAAATAAAGTAGGGAAGCAAAGGAATTTTGCAGGACATGGCAGTGCAAGTGCTAGATGCATATAAAAGGATCAGGGAAGTGTGAGCCTTCACATGCAGTATAATTTACTAACTTTTTGTCTTCACCTAGGAGTGTTGTTGTACCTACGAAGAAATCAAGCATTTCCTCTTCTACAGCTGCTATTGGTGCTCCTACAAATGCTGTCAGTGTGGTTTCTTCTTTAGATTCAGCCCAAGCCCCAGATTTGTCAGGAGAATCTCCCGGTAAGTAAGGGTTAAATTAAGCAACCTTAATACAAACACTTTTTTCTGTTGCTTCTATTCCCATCCCCATTCACTCTGATTACAAATAAAATAAAGAAAAAATTACAAAAATAGTACTGTATTAGAAAAAAACCCTAATGTTGCAACAAATGCAACTGTCTGAGTAATATGTCTTAATTTCAAAATTTCTCACTGTTTTGATAGAGCAATCATACTGTATTAACTTGTATGTAGTATAAAGATGGTGTATTCTAAAGACTATTTTTTATTACAAATTAATAAAGTAAAGTGTAAGCTTATTTATAAATTCTGGGATGTCTGACCAAGTATATGTGTTAGTGCTAAGTAGAACTGGAAATTATAATCAAGTGTTTCCAATAGCTTTAGCCTGAGGTCAGATTCAGTTTTGATGCTAAACCAATTGCTTTGGACAGTTTTTTCGGTGGGGACAAAATGGAGTAGATTGTTTATAAGCAAGTGTTCCTTTGAATCCTTGGTCTCCCTGGTTGTTCTGTGTGAGATAAATGATGTTTAACCTTAAATGATATGTCAAAGCCATGCTTTTCCACTTAGCCATGTCTGAATCACAAGGCTGTGTAGGATCTTTGTGCCCATGAAGTTTGACTTCAAGACTTAAAAGTGATTTGGATCTTAATCAAGGAAATCTCAAGCTGTGCCTGATTGTTGGTAGTTTTTTCAATGTTTGAGTTACTTGCTTCCTGGTTTTGTGAATTTACATCCAAACTGCAAGAACTGGGGAAAAAAATGTGGTCTGTTACCGTGTCCTCTCTACTTGTGTGTCTGGAAGGTATTTGTTCCCAAATTCAACTGCCCATTCCATTTCGTGGGAGAATCAAAAAGGTATTGTCCCAGTCATTTTAAAGGAAAAGAAGAGCATTTGAAATATAGTATGTTCTTACTTTTTGTGAAAGGGACAATCCATTGCCACCAAAACTGCAGGAGGTAGCATTATATTAGTGTAGGAGTAATATTTGAAGTAGTGGAATTAGCTGTATTTTGAAATGTCACAATTCTTTGGGGAAGATTGGCTCTGAGCAGCTAATCTGCTTTAAAAATAGTGAAACGTCACCTGCATTGAAATTGTTTAAAATAATTCCCAATTTGTTAACGTCTGACTGATTAACCCGGCTTCATTGTAGGCTTAATTATTACCATTTCTGAAGTAGGTATTCACTTTTTTTTAATAAAAACAAAACAGATGAACATTGATTTTCAGATTTAGTCATCTTTTAGGAACGTATAGAGGAAAAAAATAAGTGGTCCTGGGCCTGTAGAATGTATGAGGAATCCAGACAATAAACAATACTAATGCAGTTTGTAACTGTGTGACTTCCATCATGTCTGGAAGTTTTGGCAAAAATTGGACATGTAATCTGAACTGATATGCATAAAAAGAAACTAATCAGGATTAAAAATAGACATGTTTAGATTGGCAATATAATTAATTAAAAGAAAAAGTAAAGGGATAAATGAAATCATGCCTTAAACAGATTAAAACTTGAGACGGTTTCTTTTTTCCTTTGTAAAATAATGACATGGAAACAGAAATCTTCGAGAGTTGCAGTGGTTTACATTTGATGTTGCACATGTAAATTGTACACGTTTCAGTTTGAAATCAAATTCTCTATAAGGCCTTAATTTGTTTTTTATTAGAAGATGGAAATAGTAATAAGCAAGCTTCCTATAAAACAAAAGTATAATTAATACAATTTTCATCTGAGTGCAAATCACATATTCTTTCATGAATTTTTAGTTTAATGCAGCAGAGAATCTACATTGTTCTCATTTTTTCCAGCTACCACTCATTATAAGTCTGTTAACTTTTGCAATTAAGAAATAAATTAAACCTTTTTTAAAAAAAGTGCTGAGATTAGGTAGGGGCTTATATAGTAAATATAAACTTGGCGCTAATTCATGTTTGATATGAAGGCTGTTAAGCATTTTTCCTATATTAAAAACCACATTTCATGTTTTTTTAAAGTGAGTTTTATATACATTTGTTTGATACATATAAAAATTCATGACATATATAATTATATACTATGTATACAAATAATAATTTATATAAATTATATAGATAATTTATTTTTATATAATATATGGCATGTAAAATATATGAACACATAATGCTTTATGATGAAGATTTGAGCAGATTTAGTGTAAAACAGGGGTGAAAGTGGTATGTAGACATTGAAATAGGATTAAATAGCAGGTGATAGTGTTCTAATAGTAATGTGTAGAAACACTCAGTTTGGGAATAAGTGTTACACAGTATGTGATCATCCTCCACCTGCAGATGTGATGGCAGAATTGCTTGGTCAAGGGAGGATTTGTGTTGAAATATCACTCTGTGTAGTTCCAGATGTCTCCATTGCCATTTGTGTGTAATCAGAATTCATCAGGCTCCTTCCCAATATTTTCTCCTGGAGTTTGCATGTTGGCTTATGGGTTGTGAGCATCTCAGATATTTGATGCTTAGGTGCTCCCATATCACACAGATTGTGACAAATCTTGGCCTACCAAATACAGAGTGTTAATGGATTGGAAAGAACCATCCAAGCTCACTCTGTTCCTCTGATACTTCATAGGGGGGCAAAACTTGTTTTGGCCTTAGACACTCTGGCCTTTTTGCATAAGTTTCTTTGCCTTTACTCATTCAATCTGCAGAATATTTCTGCACAGAAAGCCTTTCCTGAGCACAAATGTGCCCCTTGTGATCTGGAGTTTCCTACCAGTCTGTTGCTGATGGCTGGTATTTGGGCTGTTGGTTTGCTGGAAGGGACCAGAGAAGATAAACCTGGGGACCCATCCTGAGCTAATCGTTCAATGCCTACTACCAAGGGTGGTATTGAACAAAAGAGCATTTTTGCTAGGAGTAATGTAAGAAGGGTGAATTCACTGGAGTTGTTCCTTCCTTGGGTTGTGTCAGGCTGAATGTGTGAAGTGACGCAGAGGTTTTACACATGCTGTGTTCAGGAAAAGCTACTGCTAAGACAACACTAATATTTGGACAGGCAGGACTTGGTAGAGCTGCCTGAGCTATTGTGAACGTGCCAGCAGGATGCCTGTATTTTTTTTTTGTCAGTTTTCCTTTAAAATGTTTCCATAACAGTCACTGTGTTCTGAAGTGGTGAGAATTTTTTAAAATGTTTTGCAGTTTGCACTCCCACTGTTTTCTCTGATGCTCTGAGTTTCTCTGTTTATGTTCTTGAAGGATTTCACATGTGTTTAATTAATGCCCTTAATTCAGTCTTGAGGCTTTCACTATTCAGTTTCCAAATGGTTGTTCAAATATGATTTTTATGAAGAGGGGGTGTAAAAATTCCGAAGGAAGCAGGAATGAATTTCCTCTTGTCCTTACTGACATTCTGAATATAGAAAAATCCTGAGAAGTTCTACTCAGTTTCTGTTGCCTGCCTCCTCCCCTTCTACTTGAAGTTCTTTGAGTTTCACTTGTTTTGCCTCTGAGCCACACAGTTAGTTACAGGATTTTTTCTTCTCTGGGCAAGCTGTTCCCAAATTGTGAAGTTGTAAACAAGGCCATGTCAAAGGGTGAAGTGACAAAGGAAGTGAATGCTTGGAAGAAACACCAGGAAAAGCAGTAACACTGGGTAAAAACAGAGTTGTGACTCCTGAATTCTAGTCCAATACATAGGAAAATGTAAATTTTCTGTGGCAGTTGGCTTGTTTTGCAGAGATGAATGGTATTCATTGATTTTTGTACATAGGTGAAAATGAACTTGAAGTCATGCAATAAAATAAATTAACAGGAGACAAGCTAAAGTAAGAAAAATGATGATGAAGTGAGTTACCATCAGTGCAGGGGTTGTTCAAGCAATTCACTGGATTATAGTAATTATTTCAAAGAGAATTCCAACTTAATGGTGACAGTAGTTGAAGGCTAGTTACCAAAGCAGAATGACACTTTAAAAAACCTCAGATCCTGATGATATGCCATGGAAATGGCTTGATACTGTGTTAGTATAAAAACTGTTTTAAAGCTGCATCTCTTAAGTGAAGTTTTCACTGTTGTTTGATAAAAATCTGTTTTGGTTTAGCCTACAGATGTGTTTATGTAAAAGATCCCTTATGTTAGCTTGTAAAACCTTTCATTGTAGTCTTGCATTGTGCACTTCCAGCCCCAGAATGAGTTCATTATTTTACTGGATACCTCTTCCACCAAGGGCACTGGTGCGTTTATGTAGGGAATGTCTGTTGTACAAAAATAAGAGATATGGTTATTTAATTCAGCTCTGGGGTTTTTTATGCTTCATCTCCATCTCCTCACAAAGTAAATTATCATGTACTGCTTGTGCATTGCCAAGTGCACTTTGTAAGTGTGTATGCAAAAGGATGAGGATCTTGCACAAAGAGTTTTTTTAACAATATTTTATTGCTTGAGACACTGTTTGTTTAGACCCTTGGGGACCTTGAATAAACAATAAGGTTTCACTGTAAGGGTGCTAGACAGATGATCTATTTGCATTTTCTTTTATGTTCTTGCAAATGTCTGTAAAACTGTCAGTTTGAAGGAGCCAGTTTATCAGTGAAAGGATAAGGAAGAGATAAGTCAGTTTAGTTCCACATGTTTGAAGTAGCTACTGAACTTACCCACATGTGTGCTGTGGATGAAAATATGCTACTGAAGTATTTTCATTTTTCTCTAAAAGCAGAAAAAAGTGTAATAAAAAGCTACTCCTGAGTTAAATAAAGTAAAAAATGTACCTTCATAGAACAAAATCTGCATGCAAAAATTGCTATGCCTAATCCTATTGAAAGAGCCCTGAAATTCTCTGCTGGGATAAATCTGAGATTCACTCCTTTTAGTGAAAAAATATCTGAGTTTGGAATGTGGTTTTAGGTGTTGATAAGCATGAAGAAATTCAGACCGTAAATATCCTTATGGAATCTTCAAAAAGAATATCAGTTTATATAGATGGCTCCCTTATGCTTTGTTAAATTCAAATTCTCAGTGCTTTTTCTGTTATGTGTATTTTAAAAAGTTGATATTTACTTAAAATTTCACAGTGTTTTACATTTATACCTAATCTGTTTTGTGCAGGTTTTTTTATATATCTTAAAGAAAAAAATAATCATGTCCTGTGCTGTCAGTGATTTCCTTTACCTCTCGCTCGAAGTATTTTTACCAGTTTTATTGACAAAATGGAAAACTAAAAAAGCCCCAACCCATCCCAACAAAGTAAAACAAACAACAATAAAACCAAGTTACCCTAGGCTGAGAGTATGTTTCTTTACTGGCCTTGTTATGGCTATTAAGCCCTCTCATTGTCCTTGCAGATGTTTCCTTTGATTTTATTTTTTCCCTAATTTTTTCCTGCAGTTATTTTGCTGATGGCCCAAATACTCTGCAGAATTATTTTTGTCTTGTTTAATTTAAAAATCATGCTGTTATGCTTCACTGTTAAGTCTTATTTTCTCCTGATAATCTTTGCTTTAATAGGGTAGGAATTTGGTTGTATATAGTATTGACTATATAACCATACCCCGTGAGTTGTGGATTACTGGTGTCAGATTTTATATGTGGTAAAACACATGTGAGCATTTCTTTATCAAGACATGCTCTCTCCACAGCCTGTGTGTGGAGGACTTTCTTATTTAGAAGGCTTTGTGTGCCATTTCAGTTTGGTACTGTGTTGGACTGCCCAGATCAGTGTGCTGATTTCCATTTGTGGGTAGTGTGAGCCTATAAATCACCTTTTGGACTTTGGAATATTTTCAAGTTAAAGGGACTTGTTAAATGAGAATAGGGGTGTTGGGCTTTGGGGAGAAAGCTGGGTGTTCTAGTCAAATTATTTAAATAGAAAAATTCTCGTGACAAATGACATTGTAGTTTTAAAGTCTTGATAAAAAATTAAAAGGGAGAGAAACTTGACAGCTACAAAATTATCTGACAAACCATTGAATCCTGTGGCTTTGTTGCCTTATGTAGGCTTTGCTTTTTTGTGCAGGAGGCTGTGTTCTAATTTTCAGCACATCATTTGACAGCTTTTCTGTTGGGTGTAGCCAAAATACTTTTTAGTTGTTTGACTGTGGAAAACTAGCTGTTAAAAAAATGGAATTGTATCCATAAAAATATTGCGAACATTTACAAAATCTTGCCATCACCTTGAAACTTTCAAGAATATGTATTTGATTAGTCTTTATTAGAGAAATTATTTAGGATACACTGCCCAGAAGATTCACATTTCATTTTCTTTTCAGCTAACACTTTGTTCACCACTTTCTTATCCTTCATTCTGCATGGCCCACTCACTTTCATTCTGATTCTGTCATACCTATACAGCAGTCAGCCTAAGAGCTTCAGGTTGAATTTATATAAAACACAAATGAATCACATTCACAAAGATATCTCCTATCTCTGAAGAAAGAAAAAGAAATAAGAGCAAAACTTTTCATGGTTGTGATACTCTAATTTATTTTCTTAGTTCCTATGCTGCCGTTGAAACAAGATTGGAGAAAACTACCTTCTCTGGATAGAAAAACAAAAAACCCTCACCCACCAGAAACCCTTGATATTTTTTGGAGGAAGCTCTGTGTTGCCAGAGTTTTGGAGCAGAGTTTGAAATTTAATGGGAGAAATAAATTCACTGTCTCAGGGATCTATCTAAGCCGTCTTTTTCTACATCTGTTTCACTTGAGTCGAGTTGAAAATCTTTGAAAAGTTGCAGTTGACACATTTTGGTAGATAGTTTCAAGATATCAGCAGCTAATTTCCAGACAGATTGCATTGAACTGAATTAACCAACTCCATTGTAAGTGGGGCCATCAGGAATTTTTCTATAGTTACAGTTCTAAGAAGGGTAACGTCTTTGCTAAGATAGGTGTGAGAACTAAAATGATTAAACTCTCTTTTTTCAGGCTTTTTTCCCTTTTCTTTTTCCCCCCAATCCTTTCCAGCAGCATAAAAATCTGTAACTGGCAAGGTGAGAGAAAAGAGAATAGGACAGGGTCTCAGGGTGGAAAGAGATAGGATTGCAGATGGACTAGGAGCAGCCATGCTCCTGGGAAATGCACAGAAACCTGTCTGCTAAGATTCATTCCTCTCTATAGCTTGGAATGCGGTGTAAGATTTGTGAGTCCCCATTCCTATCCTGGCAGAAAATATCTGTGAAGTCTCTGGCTGTCTAGCTTGCCCCCTGTTCATCATTGCTAATACCAATCCATACTGCAGTATGGGGAGGTTGTATTTCTCTATGTACTGAGCAGCAGAATTTAATATTTACAGATTCCTCCTGTGCTGATGAGAGCCATGTAGTGTCAATTTGACATAACACAACTGCTTTTTTTCTGTAAGTGTAGGATACATAAATGACCCAGTCTTCCCTATCAGCCTTTGAATAATTGATGTGGCAAAGTTAATAACTCATAAATGAGGTTATACCACTGCCGTCATGCTAATGACACCGGCAGTGCAATGGAAAATTTTATCATAGCTGCCTCTGTCAGAGTCTCAGTTTTTCAAAAATTTAAGCCTGGCTGTTGAAAATACTCATTCATTGTTTTCTGCATGATTTTGACACCAATATATATTTTAATTTCAGACAAAAATATTAAGGGTTTTCTGTGCAAGTTACTTGAAATTAGGTGAACACTAACCAAAATAGATGGTTTTAAAACATTACCATTTGGCTGTGTATAATTATATATTAGTATTATTATATGTATTAGCATATTATAGGCATATTAAAGGTGTAAAACATTGTTTGTATTCATTTCTAGGGTTGTAAGTGTTACTAGATTTGTTCAGAGAAGGTCCTGGTTTATAAGACCAGAAGGAATCACTGCAGCCTAATCTGACTTCATTCACAAAACAAACTACAATACTTCCTTGAATTAATTTCTGTATGTGCTAAAGCAGCATTTAAAAAACTTGCCATGGCATTCCTGGTAAATATGAGTTCAAGTAATTAGGACTTCTATGGAAAAAAAAAATTTGAGGTACAAAGCGGTGAATGGAGTTCACCTAGTCCTCACACTTGAAAAGCGTGGTTTCTGAGAACTTAAAGATTTAGTTTCTGGTCTGCTTTTCTAATCCCTGGAATGTTTTCTTATATAATGTGTTTATTATTACTTTCTCTTGTAGGAAGGGGATCATCTAATTCAAAATTGCCATCTGTTCCTGCAGTTTCTTCAGTGCCTGAGGATTCTGCCTCCAAAATGAGGTAACTTCTTCAATTGTTCTGAACAGCTGTGTTGCAGCTCATGTTATTGATATTACAATTGGTATTCTGATACCACGTAACTTAAGAATGTCCTTTTGCTGATTTTCAATAACTAATGAATGTTTGGGAAAGTACTGAGTGTTGGATTAATTCTTTCATATACATGTATATCACTTAAACATTGTCAAAATCTATATTCCTTTTTACAAAATTCCAGTAACTTCCTTCTTTTATTGCTAATTACACCTATCTCTTTACTAGTATTACAGACAGGCTTGAGCATGCTTTGGAAAAAGCTGCCCCACTGCTGAGAGAGATTTTTGTGGATTTTGCTCCCTTTCTTTCTCGGACTCTTTTGGGCAGCCATGGGCAGGAGTTGCTGATAGAAGGTACAAGTAAGTTTCCATTTAAAAAAAGGGGGGGGGGGTTGTGTTTTTTGTTGCCTTGGAGACTGAAAGTTTCTTGGTTTAGGAACTTTCTTCTTGCCTTCCCAAACAGTGCCATCCACTGAATTTCACTGACTCTTTTTCTTCTGTCTTTAACCTTCTGAGGTCATTATCACTGACTCCTCATCTTTGCCATTTCTGCCACCTCTTTCTGTCCATCTTCCTTTGTTCTCCAACTCTCCTGGCCATTTGTCCCATAGAAGCTGTTATACAAAACATGTTTTGTAAGCTTTAAGAGAAATTTCAGTGTCAGGGTCAACTGTTAGACACAGTTGAGTGTCTAGTGTAGTGAGTTGGGTACAAGACCTGTCACTTTTGCTGGGGTGTTGGAACTGAAGTGTTTTTGGGAACTGTGTCAGTGGAGCGTGTTCTGCTGCCTCTCTCACACGTGAGTCTGCTCCTGGCTTTTTGGTTTCTTATTGGAAGGGAGTCATACAGGTAGGAGGAATCCTTGTCAGTATGGAGGAGGATTCTCTGGCACATCTGAGAAGATGGGGATTCCTGTGCACAGCAGTGATCATGGCTCTTCCTGGTGGAAGATTGGCATGACATGGTTGAGATTGAGATGATGACGTTTTCTTTCTGCTGGTGGGTTTCTCTCTACTTAAAAATGAGGCTCAGTTCTGCAATGCAGACATTAATGTCTTTAATTAAAAAAATTGTGTATATTGGAAGACTGAATTTAGCAGTGCAACACCAGTTTTTTGATTTTCTCAAAATTTGTCTGTGTCATATGAATTGCTTTGTCCACTGCTTTTCAGAGCGAAATTTTCGGGTTTTGTCCTGTTGAAGATGTGACAAGAAGAGCTTGTTGCAGCTTCCACTGATAGGTGCACTCATGATAGAGTCCCTTGGTTGCTTAACTTGAGCTATGTTTGCACTGACAGATCTAGTTTCTTCCTAGGGAATTAAAGTTCTTTTTTAAACATTTTTGAAACTACTTGTTTCTTGGACTAGGACAGTCATCCTGTTAGAAGGGCTGAATATGGGCATTGTCAGAAACACAATTAGAGTATCAAACACTGCTAAGTGTTTCACTGAGGACTGCTGATATCAAAATTGAGACTTCATTAAATTTCACAAATTAAAGTTGTTTAGTTTTGGAGTTTAGCTTGCTTACCATTTGAGGTAAGAAGAAATGAAAGGAAAAAATGTATGAATTGCTTTCTTTGAGACTCGAAAAGATGGGATTCTACTTTTGTTTATGCATTTGGGCATCATTTTAGCTGATAAACATTTTAATAGAAGCTGCCTTGTGAACAAATTTATTTCATTCATCTAATAAGAAGAACCAGAAAAGCAGTTTTTCTCAAAGCTTTATTTTTGAAGATAAAAGAAAATCTGGTTCAAAGTATCTTGATTGTAATATAGTTATATAGATGGGTAGCTGAGTATTGCATAGATTGGAAGAGCAAAGAAAAAGCAGGATAATCACTGGAAGTGTATGAACTGTCTGGACAAAAATGAACACATGAAAGCAATTTTTTGGTTCTGATCCCCAGTTATAAGAAACCCAAACCAAAATGCGACCACAAATAATAATACTCAAATTAGTTTGTAAAAAACTGAAAATATATAATAGGTTACTGCTTGCACTTCTGCTTAGGTTTAGTGTGGGGTTAAGGGTCAAAGTACTAATAAGAGTGTTTGGGATGTCTGCTGCCATGAAACAAAATGGAAACTTGATTGATAGCTGGGGGCTGAAAGGAGAACGCGTCATGGAGAAAGCAGAGGTCATAAAGCCATTTCCCTTCTCTGCATATATAATGACCCAATCCTTCGAGAAATAGCAAAATGTAGATACAGTGGATTAATATAACATATGTTAACCACACTTCTGATCATTTTGACATACAAACATTTATGAAGCTGAGTAATGGGGGTAAGAATTACTATTAGCTGCTTCTTTTAGATGGAAGGCATGGCATTTATGATTTCCCTCTCACATACGTAGTTTTGTTTTGTGCTGATAAAGTACAAAATTGAACTGGAAGGGGCATGAAAATTTCAGCTTTCATTTGTTTGTCAAATCTATTGCACTTCAAAACAGTTTGTGTTAATAGCTGGTACCATAAGAGCATGCATTTATGTATCATTTTTTTTCCTTCTGTAGGTCTTGTGTGCATGAAATCGAGCAGTTCAGTTGTGGAGCTGGTGATGCTCCTTTGCTCTCAGGTGAGGTTTAAGTAATAATGTCTGAAATTGATCTGTCTGAACACAATGGAAATTACAGATAAAATTTTACTCTAAATTTTACTTTTAATTTAGGTTCATATGTAATAGGTCAAAAAATAATGTACAAAGCCTTTTGATTAAAAAAAATAGTAATTCTGTCTATTCAAGTGGGTTTTTGTTTCCTTGCTATTGAGCATTTACATAACCTTGAAGATGGTGTGCCTACATAATTCTGTGCTGTCATTTTTGTAAGATAAGATAGGATCAATATAATATTAAAGTTAAAGAAACTGATTGATTCCTGCATCTTGACATGCTGAATCCTCTGGGATAAATAGAATTTTTCCTGTTGTGTAGAGGTTATGAAATGAGTGATAAATACTTTTAAAACCCTGTCATTCCTAATTGATTTGACAAGTACTAAGGATTTGAGAAAAATTTAAGAAAGCAACCCTGGTTGTCATCAGTTTGGGACATTCTACATTCCTAAAGGCAAACTGATTTTAGATATGTAAGAACTTGAGAGCTGCCTGTTTCTGTGGTTCAAAAAACAGACAGAGCCTAAGGAACTTTCTTAAAATTATGTATGCTTTATTAATTGGATTTTTTGGGGGGTTTCTTGCCTTTTTTTTTTTTTTTTTTGTAATTAAATGGAAGACTGTTTTTATTGAGCCTTTCTTTTGGTGCCTTAAAATTGTACCTTTCTGGTAGTAAATTCCCCTACTTAAAACTTTAAAATAGCCTTTTTTAATGGGAATGGTATTGGTCTAGAGGTCAAGGGTTCTGACCCATTTCAGAACCTTTGACCTTCATTTACAACCCCTATGGTTTGCTTGCCTGACGAATAAGGATAATGCAAAATTAATGTTTCTTCACATCGATTTATTCGTTTTAGTGCCTATATTGCCAAATTTATTTAGAGTGTGCTGATAGACATTTCATGAATACAAATGAAAGAATCATAGAAGGTGTGAAAAATCGATAGTCTACGTTGTCAATAAAGTGCAATAAGAACAATTACTTCTGGAGATTACACCTAATAGATTTTACAATGAACTAGTGAAGAGTAGTTATGTTTTCCAGTGAGGTTATTATTAATGAATGTAACCAGAACTTTGCTCATCTAGTTTTCCATCTTCCTCAGGAAATATGGTATCATTTTACCCTGAAAGGAATTTAATATTCCTTATGGAACTTTTGGAATTTAGACATTATTTTACATACGGCAGTACTGGAAGTGAACATAGTTCACAACTTCTAGAATATGAACTTGCAGCTGATTTAAATGATAAAAGAATCTTTGCTGCTGAGAAATGTATGTAACAAATTTTACTGTTCATTCAGGAATATGTTAAAGTAAAAACTAATCCAAGCATTAAATATGTGTCTTACAACTGGTATTGCCATTTAGAAAAATTAGTTTTTGGTATCCATGCTACTTGTATCAATAATTAGTGCTTGACCTTTCCCCTTTTTTTGGGTAAGGTAATCTAATCTTTCTTAAAATCATGTTGTGCTCTGTACTGTACGTCACTTGTTTGGTTTTGGGAAGTGGAAAGGATAAGGAATAAATGACGTGCTCTAATGCACCTATTTGTCATATGTGTCACAATGCCACTTAATGCTAATCTAATCAAATTGAAGCTACCGTGATTGCTTAGCAGTGCAAGTTGCACAGGCTGAGGTGGTTCTTTGTGGAGCAGTGGAAATAAACCAATAAAGTCACAAAGACCTCAAAGTCTTTTTAAAGTTACATAGCAGCTGTAATTTTTGGCAGAATATGAAAAATGATGTGAGAAATGAATCTAAAATTAGCTCCAGATGTATACAGATTGTTCTGGGGTGATAATTACATTTTTCACTTTGAATTTTCCTAATTCAAAGAGGTCAGCATGGCAATCACAGAAGTGATTTATTTTGTTAAGAAGTGAACTGTCTTTTGCTACATGAAAGCTTGAGAGATATGAAATTGAATTTCAAGCCGACATTTTACAGATACTGGGAGGAGATGGGGTTGAGCTTGATTGATTTTTTTCTTTTTTTTTTTTTGCTTCTTTTTATTTTCTTTTTTTCTCCAGCAAGATAGGGTTGGAAATGAAGTGATAGCCTTTTGCTAAAATTTTAATTAATTTTTAAGAGGAGATGGAGAGGATGCAGTGCCAAAGATCAAAAGATCAGGTCAAAAACCAGTTTTTAATCACATAAATAATGTGGCATAGTTATGAAGTAAGTATCTGCAAATTTGATTTAAAACTTCACAAATTTGTCAGCCATCGTTTTGTGAAATTGAAAGATGGCTCTGATTAATCTTTGGTGTTTTTTATGATAACCTCTTCTCAAAATTCATTTTAAACATTGTAGATACGATGTAAATACTTGGATTGTTTTTCTGAAGCACCTGACATTTTTCTGATGTTCATTTAGATCTGTGGCTGAATTATATTTCTCTTCTGCAGAAGTGGAAAATGGAATAATAATATCCTACCATTTTTTTCATAAAATTGTGAAAATACAGCCCTTTAATGAGTGAAGTAATTTTTAAAAAATTCAAGATGTGCAATTCCCTGAAACTATTTGTGACACCTGGTTAATTTCTTTTCTCGTTTAAAACTCATATATTTAGGCATATAGAAAAAGACCCTTATTTCATGTTTTTGTGTTTGCATGTTGATATATTGCTTTCTGTTTAACACAAGGTAAAAGGAGAAACAGGTGGTTTGAGACACAGACAAAAGGCTTTTTCTAAGACAAAAACAGTTGTGTTTTTTGATAGACACGCTACATTTTGAGACGTGTCTCTGTGTGTATACTTACATTTCTATAAATCTATCAAAACATAAAGAATCCTTCATTTGATATTACTGCAAAGCGTTCCTGCTTATTTGACATTAATATCATTTTTGAAGGAATTGACGTTGCATTCAAGGCCACTTTATAAAAGTGTAGTGTTGCTCATCCTAATTCAGTCTGACACACATTCCAATAACACTACCTCCCTTCTAGGGTTTAAAACTAAATTTATGGCTGAGCATTGTGAAGTGCATCATTTAAAAATGGTTTCAACCCAAAACATCTAATAAATAAATAATGTGTATGGCTACTCAGTAGCAGACTTTCCAGACTAGAAATCATTCCATCGGATACTCAACAGTCCACTATCGGAGAGGGCTGTCAGATAAATCTTATAGTAGCTGCATTCATGTCCTGTAAATCACATGTTATTGTCTGAGCCTTCTGCCAGGTCATCTATTCTTTTCCCATTTATCAGAAATGCATAGAGTACAGTGAACCTGGAAGCACCATGTCGTCTGGTCTGGCATCCTGTCGGGGTAATTAAACCAGCCCAAAGAGAGAAGTTCCCTTTCTGTTCTCCCATCTTAAATGAGTGGCATTAGGATGTTTGAGGTGCTCACATGCAGTTGTGAGTCAAGACTTCTTCTCAGGGAAACTGATGTCACCCCTGAAGAAACCATTTTCATCTAGAAGGGCTCTCTCTCTGTGCCTAAAACTCAAAGCAGCATAGATGAATTGAGTGCGTGTCCATAAAGCATAAATGCTACTGTGCTTCCTTTGCTTTGTCAGATATTTTCTTGAAATACATGACTGTCTAGAAATACATGAGTGTAGACTGTGGTCTTTCCTCCTCTCTCATGAAGGGATTAAAAATATTTATCTCTTGCTCACATGCATGAAGCATTTGTCTGATTATTGTAGGTCCGAGGTAAAAAGGTACAATATAGGTGAGATAGGTTCTGTAATTTTCCTTGATGCCTTTGGATTTACAGAATTTCTGACACTTGTGAGATGCTACTTTGTGTAGTCAATCGACTGAATTGTCAGCAGAGTTTGTGTTAGAGAACTAATAAGGTGGCTTTTCTCTGCGCAATCTTCTACTTAAGAGCATTTTTCTGCTGTGTCTAAATGTTCTAGACTGCAAAATAAACTTACACTATCTGATTCAACACTTCAGCTCTTGGATAATTTTCTAAAACTGATAGAATGCCACGCAACGTATTTGAGAGGTTACAACTGAAAATGAATGAATACTGCAACACCTTGTATGATCCCTCCACCACCACTGCCCACACATGCACCCCATGTGCTTGTTCAAGGTGTTCTGATTCTCGATTCCTTTTTCCTCTATCCAGTGTTTTTTCAAAAGGACTAAAGGCACATTCTTGGTACCTGATAGTGTATGTAAAACCAAGACCAACATTTGAGTCCATTTAATTGCTAAGTATTTTATTTTCTGAAAATAATTATGTGATATATTGCAATATAACTTTATAACCATAACTGTTAGATGTATAGTGGACCTTGATAAAGTATTACATCCATGGGGAGATGGAAGAGGAAAGCAGAAACCCTAATACTCCAAGTATTTTTCATGTGCAGAGACAGCATTTCCTCATATTGCCTAGTGAAATATAATCACAATTGAACATGTCATGTGCAGCTCTGACAGGTTTTGAAGGTTTACATGTGCATTTAAAAAAATATGGCAGAGGCTGATTAGTAGTATTAAGACGGAAAAAAATCACACTGTAAAAATTGGTCTTACTCTCCTTATAGGCGAAGGTCTTCAGCTTGCTTTCATTTTTCTTTTTCCTTTTTCATGTCTAACTTGTTGCTGGTTAAGAGGTGACATTTTTGTCACAGGTATTTCTTTAGATGATACTTCATATTCTACCAAATCCCTTTGCTGGTAGATTCTGGGACTCATAAAGAAGTCAGCGTGCATCCCTTGCACGAGCAGCATCTTGGTAGTTTTATCTCTCTTACTGTGATTAGGAATCTTAATTGAGCAATACCAACATGTTCCATGTATTCATACAAACTGTATGATTCCATGATTTTCCCTAAGGAAGAGCAATAGAAGTTGAATTTTTTTCAGCAGAATTTTTCCATGGCCTCCTTTCTCTTCCGCCCCATTGCTTAAGTGTTTGTGGAATGCAGAGGGATCTTCAGGCTTTTATGAGTATCCTCTGCTCAGAAAAATACCTTTGCATCAATGATCCAAGTTCATTACCTCAAGAGTGGCTTTCTGCAGTGTGTTCTAAAGTGTGGCAAGCCTTTGAATTGCTTGGAGATTTTAGTTGATGTAGAATATGGCAGGTTTTCAGTGTTGGTTTAGAGAACACATTATGCTGATGCTCTTCATCTGCACTGGTTCCTAATTTACTTTTAAGTGCAATTTGATGTGATGGATAACTGCAGTGATTGCTATGAAGTTTTAATTGAATTGACTATGGGTTATCTGAAGACCAATGCCACTGTGATACCATGGCAGCTGAACTCAGCAGATTCATGGAATCTCTTTAGCAATATCCTGGATGAGATAGGAAGAGAATAAATGCTGTTGGAATACTTTTTATGTGCCTCAAATATTAGATGATCATGTTTTAGTCACAATAGTGTTCTTCCATCTAATCACTTTGTTATAACAGCTGAAAATAAGTTTTAAAAGAATTTACTAATCCTTTAGATATGTGGTCAAATATATATATGTGTGTGCTTTGGCATAAAGGGTAGATTTTGTAAGCTGTCAGGTGATTTTTTTATCAACTGTAATACATGCTCTAATTTCCTTTTAAAAGCCATTTAGAAGATACCAGGTGTGGAAAGGTTTTCTTTTTATACAGTGTGAACTTCTGCCAATAGGATCTTAGTCTGTATCAAAGATTAATGCAGCTGTACTTGAGTTAAAAAGCTTCAGTGATAGATTGCTTTTATGATAAAATGATAAGAAACATAGCTTTATCAGGCAAATGAAAATGATTTAGATCTTAACACAGAAATTGAAAAAAGAACTTAGCAATGTATAAATTGAGAAATTTAGGGAAAGATTTTGCATGAATCCTGCCCATAGGTGTTTGCCTTGTGCCTTATATTGCTAACTTTCCATGAAATGTTCTGCCAGAAACTTTATAATGCACTTTTGGCTTCTTTTTAAAAATATGTTAAAATTATTTTTAAATTTTATTGCTTGTGCTTGTTTGAAGTATTTGAAGATTGGAAGAATATTTGCTAGCCCACCTTTTTGTAGAGATGAGGTAGCTGTGGAAGGGAGAATATTCAAGATCATCTTACTCTACTGTGGACTGTCTAAACTCTTAAGCTGCTCGGATCTGCTTCATACCAAGTGGATCCAGGCACATTAATAAAACTGTAAATCCTAACATTGGAAAACATAGGATTGCCAGGCATGCTAATGATTGTTATGCAAACAGCAGTAGGGATGTTTCTAGTGTAATTTAGTAACAAATACTACATGGTCTTTGTAACTGGGAAACAACATGGAAGATCTTTGTCCTAACCTGTTTTAGGAAGCAATTGGATGGAAAGTAATTGGGAAATGTCTGTTGAGCTTTATGTATAGTGTTGCTTCTGATATTTTCAGTGAAAAGACTTTACATTATAAACTGTTTTCACCTCAAAAATTCTTTTTGCCCTGCAAGGTGTGTTTTCATCTACAGAGGATGGGAAGCCAGGGAGAGGAAAAGGTAGATCTCACAGTAGCCAGAGGCCGTGCTATCAGAGTATTCTCCTGGAGCAGAAGAGATTTAAGTTCAATTAATGTTTTGGGTAACAATTATTGCCGGGTAAAATCATCTGTCTGAAAAGTTTCAACCAATCCTCACAAAGTAGCTAATAGTCCAGGAGCTTAAGGGCATTCAGCAGTCACGTAGAAGAGTCCAGTATTGAAACAAATTAGGCTCTCTCAATTTAGAAAAGCAGCATTGTGATTCATCTGTTTGCCCTCAGTTGCCATTTCCTTTTATTTGTTGTAATACGAGATTTCTGCATTCTCCTGCATTGCAAGCACTTGATGTACGCACAGTGAGCTGTTTCGCTGGTGGTTGGTAGGATTAACTTGGGAGAACGTGAATGAAAGTCCTGGAAGGTATGGGTGGGCACTGGCTGTGGAATCCAGACTCCTTAAATGTGGTCCTTTGGTGCTTGGATTTCAGATTCTGTCGTGTCAGTAAGCCTCCAAACAAAACAGAAGGTTATGTTACGAAATCTGTTCTCCAAAACACCTGGGTTCTGCCTTACACTGATATACCTGGGGGTTTATGCATGGTGTAACTTCTTTCCTTCCTGAGTGTGAGTTTTTCTTCCATCTCTGAAATCTGAGGATTTCACTTTGGGTGCTGAAAATGTCTATTGACAACTTTCATGCTTGGTATTTGTCACTGAGTGGAGTACTTGGGATAATTACAAATGTGCTATGGATATTTTGCTACTTGCTTCATTGAACTGTGTTATACATTTGAAGTGTCTGAAACTGGAGATCAGATTGGTAGATAACTGTCTGAAGTGCAAATCTGATAAGATTGAAATAAATGGAAACAGCTGGGAAAACCTTTCCTTTGAACTGGAGAATGTTGAAATTACATTTAAATTAGCTGCATGTATTTTTTTGTTCTTTGACTTTAGCAATATGTAGATTTTGTCTCTCCAGAACTAGATTATTGTAATGTTTTCTGTGTGAAACCCCATGATAATGCAAAGCCTGTCTGTAAGAACTTCATCCCCACTCTGATTTCCTGTTGCTTTCTAAATTGTTTGAGAGTTTAATTACCTGTTGAGTTCCATGGAATTGCTTGGAGAGCACCCTAGTATGTGTAAGTAGGAGTTTCTTTCAAACTCTTGTTCTTAAAATTGCTAAGGTTCAAACTTTACTACACTTCAGATCTGCTTGAAATCTGTTTTTTCTCTTAGGTGTAATTGCTGGCTTCAGGAATATTGTGCTTTTAGTATGGATTATAGATAGGTTATTTGAAATGTCTATGTTCAATTGCGGCTAAATTTTAAAAACATTTTTGTGATAGACTCGTGCAAGAAACAATGTGCCGTGAATGAATGGATGTATACTGACTGTCTGCTTAGTAATAGAAATCAAAGAAGTTTTTAACTTTATTTTTGCCTTAAGCATGAAAATAAGTTGGATGTATTGAGAAATTTTCACCAATACTGCATGAATAATAAGTGACCAATTCTTGACTTAGTAATGTAAGAAGCACTTGGTAGTTGTATCCTCACAGGTGGTGGTCTCAGTAAAAATATGTTTGCTTTATATTCCTATATCTTTCCATTATACTTGCTCTAGGAGGATGTTTTAAGAGTTTACTCATTCTCCAGTTTGGAGTTGAAATGTACAATGTGAGATTTTAAGATGAGCAAAAACTAGTGTTTTTTGGTTTATGCCATGCATCTCCTTTCTGGGAAGGAATTTTAAGCTTTGTGGTTTTGAAATATGAAAAAAAGTCAAGATGGGTTCTATATATTAGACTAAGAAGGTGTATAGAGATGTACAAGTGTACAGGTGTAGTAAAGCTGTGACATTTTTGTTTGGAGTGATGACAAGCATTGTTTCATGGAATTCTGGTTGGAGGATTCAATTTGCCTTGCAGGCTGTTGGTAGAGAAATGTATAAAATATAGGGTTACAAACCACAAAATGATTCTTTGAAATAGTTTACCACACTGGAGTGTAGAGAGATGAACTTTCTGAAGTTGTTCTTACTGAAACAGAATTCTGTGGCAAAAGTGAGGATTTTTCTCCTTGATTTTCTTTTTAAAAGTACAATCTTTAGTGATTCTGTAGACTTCTCATATATTATAAGCTCATATGAAGAAAAACTCTTATGAGTTAAAAATTATTTGCATTTGCTGAGAAATTCAGGACATGCTGTTGGTGTGAGTTTAATGGAAAACACACCCTCTACAGTTAGAAATATTAGCCCTTAAAGCTGTGTTGCTGAGAGTTTGATTGATTAATGTATACATTTTTATGTCTAGGGAGGAGAGTGGATTGTCTAATGTGAATGTGAATCTTGGGAGTGGGATAGGGCAACAGGACAGCTTAATTTCCATTAATGTACAGTGCTGCAGATGTTCAAAACTGAGGGAACATAATTTAGCTGCCGAAGCAAGACTTTTCTGAAGAAAAAAGGCATCCTGTTGCTTCACCAGCACACTAGGACTTAAAAAAACACCACCATTTAAGGTGAGTTTTGTGCAGCAAGAGCACACCCTGTGGCTTGGCAGTCTAGTCAGAAGGATGATACCACGCTGGCTTTATAACTAGATCTTTGAACAATATTCTCAGGGGTGGTAAATGCAAAACAAAGTAATATCAACTGGCACTTAATTCTGTGAGCTCCCTGCTGGTGGGGCTCTGCACTGAAATGGAACTCTTCCTGACAGGAAGTCAGCCGCGAAGTGTGGAGACCTCTGAAAATAAAGTGTGCTTTAATTTGACACCCTGCTGTTTTACAGCCAGTCTGTTTAATTTGAGACTATGGAAAGAGGGTTAGTGCAGGGGAGGGGCAGGAGATTATGGAAAGTTCAGTGAGCAGCAATGTTTCTTGTCGATATAGTACTAATTACAAATATGGGAACTTTGTTGTTTGTCTTAATAAACCAAATAATGTGTGTCTGTTTCCAAGCAGAACTCCTTGGGGAAGTCAGGATTTGGGCAGATGTGCTATTTACTGGAAGTTCTACCCAGAGAAACTTTGTGGAGTAGTGCTGTTCAGTTTATTGTCTGACTTGCACTCTTACTTACATGCATCTAAGCTTTTTGCCCATTTGTGGAGCTGGGAAAAGATTTGTCTCATCAAGGATCATTGGCAGTGCGCTAATTTTTCCATCAGTATTTTGTGGTAACTTAAGTGATAAAAACTCATAATTCAGATTATGCAGCAATCATGATATTGAGGTCTATTAGGTATTAGATCCTAGTTCAGAGTCAATTTTTATTCAGAAGAAAAAGTTGGATTTTGCAGTGCTCTTTGAATAGTTCTGCATACATTTATTTGTATTTCTACCTGAAACCAAGATGGATATATTTTTCTTTTGGTAAATCTGCTTGGTAAGTGCAAGTAAGGATTTGCAGTGAAAGGAGTAAAAAATTATTATTTATCATGTTTATTGTGGTGATAGATGATAATAGAGAACTTTGTTGCAACATGTTTTCTATATATTGCATTTTTAGTGTAAATAAAGACAATAGATCTAGGATAAGGAAGGGAACAGAGTATGCAAGTGGAGAATAATGGGAGAGATAGTATTTTTTTCGCCTTTTAAAAAAAAATATTGATTTAGCCTCATTTTCTCTAAATCTTTTAAGAAAAGATCTGCATTAGGATAGGATTGTCTTAGTGAATATCAAGGGACAAGCTTGGACATCCTGTGTTATGAGTGAAGAGGTGGGATTGTTTTAGATGCTTGAATTCCATTCCCTCAAAGGTACAATGGTAGCAAGAATCATGTTCATCATGTGCATGCATTCATTATGAGAGTTTAAATAGAAGCCTAGCTACATTTGGGGAAAAGGGTGATACCAGAATCATGGAATCGTAGAAGGTTTGGGTTGGAAGGATCCTTAAAGATCATTATTTCCAACCTCCTTGGTGTATAAAGGGGCTTATGGTTCCAAAACCAGTGTTGTATTTCTTTATTAGTTAAATTTATTTATTTGAAGCTAAGAACATTGAGCAGGAAGATTGCTGCTATTTCATGGTGATGAAGAATGTTGCTATCAGTGGGACCAGTCCAGCGCTGCTGCTGCTGTACAGCACTGAGTTCGCTGTGATTTTCTCGTTTTTGTAATTTGTACTCTACCTTGAAAGGCATTTTCCTTCCTGTTCAGGGGTTTTACAAAATCTCAAATTCCAATCACAGTTAAGCAAAAAAGTACTGAAATCATGGGTCTGTTGTGTTATACTCCTGCTATTCCTCAATTTGTTTGGCTTTGTTCATGAAAATGATGCTGGCACTGCAACTTAATTATTTGGATCTTTTCCCATGTTCATCTCAGGTTGTTGCTTTTCTTCATGTCTGTTTTTCTGATTCATCTCCTTTGACTTAAGAATTCTGTGCTTCCTATTGCTGCCTATTTACAGAACTGCTTGGTACTTGGATTTCTCAAGTAATTTTTAAGATTCCTGTTCATAATTTTTCTGAAACTGGTCTTTCATCTTGGCATTGAAAATAGCCTATGGTTAAAGAACCTGGAGAGGAAACTCCAGTGGAGAAGGTTTGCTGCTAGATGAACTCAAACCTGACCCCTAATTTTGTTTCATGGGGTGTCATGGCAACAGCCTGCTAGTGGCTGAGAGAGAGGGAAAAGCTGCCTGGGGAAATTGCTTCCTCCCTGAGAAACTGGGGACCTGAAAACCACTCATTCAGTTTTTTCCCTAGTTTTTCATACTTCTTTGAAACTAGATACAAAAATGAAGCTTATGCATTTTGATCAGATATGCAGCTTTTATGTTGTGAAAATTCTTACTGTTATAATTGTATTTATGTGATATTTTTATTATTTTGTATTCATTTTGGATTAAGTTAAAGTTTTCTTTTATCGTTATTTTAAGAATATTGGGTGTTACCATAAATTATGGCAAATGCAACCTATCTCAAGATTTTTAGCTGTGTGTAATTTTTAAAGATTGTATATGCTGTAATATTTTATATCTATTTTTTCATAACAATGTATTTTTTAGGATAGATTTATGTCCTTTGTAGAGAAGGCTACAGTTGTCACTTTGAGAGTAATCTCACAGCACAAACGACATTGTCTGACAAGCTGACAGTTTTTTCTGTGGTATTTTTACTAAATAATCTACTACTTAAGTATGTAACTCCAGCTCTACATGTGTATAATTTCTTCTCAGAATCTATAAAAGCTTACTGTGACTTGAACTCTAACTTTTAAGTATTGAAATTAAACTCTCATTATAGTTTTAGGCATTTACCACTAACAACATAATACTAGTTTATAGGAAGCTCTGTTTACATGGAATAACCCACATGGTTAAACAGCAGGGGAGTCTTCTGCTTTTAGTTAAAAACCTGCTGTTTCTGTACGGCTTATTTACTACTTCTTTAATTCTTAATGTAGTGTGCTGTGGAACTGAGCATGCAAAAGTCAGCAAAGTGTTCTGGTTTTTGCGTCCAAGGTTATTACTTGCTGTACAATAATAAAGGCACTATTTTATTGGGTTAGTTGTAATTAACTTCAGCACTAGGCATTGATATAAATCATTCCTAACCTGTTTTCTTTACATTTTCATTCTTTTAAACTGGTTTCACATAGCTTCTTTCTGTCGTCCTTTTACATGAGGACTAGGGTTGTAATTGCTTTTTTGAATTGGGCAGTCGGAAGCTTGTGTGTGTGTTGGTCCAAGAATTGATTAAGGAGCACTAATGAATTTCATATAGCACTTTTAACAGATTTGTAATAAATACTCTACCAGTGATCTGTTATAACCTTAGAACTCAATACAGTGTTGTCATGCTGTGCAGCTGGGAAAATATTTCAGTATCAGAAACTTTTGTTTGGTTTCATAGTTAAAATAGTAAAGAATTTTGTGGTTATGAATAAAAAAAAAAAGGTCCTGTACCAACTTCTCCCCAGAGTACATTTTATGAAAGGAGTTATCATTATTTGTTTTGGTGTTTGATAAAACAGAGGAAAAATACTGAAACAGTGGTAATTTTCATTTTTCTGCTTAGCCTTTATGTTTAGTACCATGTGGGTCCTGTGCCATTCTGACTTATTAATTCATTCTGATTTATTAATACGCATGTACTGCAGCACGTTTGGCTGCTCCTCAGCAGCACAGATTTGAAACAAGGATTTTGTTTGCTCTTTTCAGTCACCTTTGCAACACTGAATGTGTTTGTTTCTTGAATTCCTTCTGTCTTTTAGGGGTAGATAATCACGTATGCACAATCTCAGCCCACCTGTATGTGTGGTTCATTAGTTTGATATGAGTGTGTTTGGGTTATTTTCTCACATTAGTGTGGTGTTATACCTTCACTTGAGAAGCTCTCTCATCTAGTCAATTTTTACACAACTTTCTCCTAAAAAACTCGCTAAAATTTTCAATACAAAGGCTTCAGTTGTGTACTGTCACCAGCAGATTTTTTGACAAAAAGCCATGTCTTTTTTAATGGAATGCCAGCAGTAAATACTTTTTTATTATAACTGGGTGTGCTTGATAGTTTTAAAAGTCTTATAAAAATAATTAGCTCTTTTATAAAGTTCTAATGGCAGCCTTGCAAGTTTCCCCTGAAGCAGTCTCTAATGAACAGGCCTTGATTTTTCCAGTTGGGCTTTCAGATTCCCAGAGGACTTGACTTCAGACCTCGAAGGGCAGCAGCTGCCATTTGTCTTGAGCCCGGCGTTGCCGAGCAGACAGGCCCTGTGCTAATAGGACACATTTGTACAGCCCGAGTACGTGGGACCCCATGGAGCCCTAATGACCATCATCTGTTGAGAGCTTGTAGCTGGCCAGGGTTAGAGTAACTTTTATCACCCTTATTGAAATCAAACCCTCTCTATTGATTAGTGAGCTACTTGGGCTTGTTACAGAGATGCCACGTTAAAGCTTTCATAGAGAAGCCTTTGTTTAAATTTCAGTGAATCCAAGCCTGTTCGATAATGTTTTTTGGGTGACAAGAGGGTCCGAATTTTTAAGATAGTCGTAAATATTTTTGCAAGTTCTCACTTTGTTTCGGGATTCAGCAACAGTGGTGATGTTCTGTAGAGAAACGGCCATGAAAATATTTATTGAGATTATTTTTTTTCTTAGCCAGTTTTCTATTGTTCCTTCTTTATCTGTTTATGGTTTTTAAATTTATTTGAGCATACAGGTATGTTTGTATATATACTGGATAACTATCTCAAATGTTCTCATGTTATTTTTATATTAATTTCTGTCACATCTTTGCAAAATGTTCCTCTTTTGTAAGTACTTGGCCTTTGCTAATTTTGATATTAAATTTCTGCATGGTTTCTAGATATGATTTCCTTTTAATCCATGTTGCTTCTAATTTTTTTCAATGGACTTTCATAGATTAAAACAACTGAAGCATGCTTCAACCTTTAAAAGTAATTTATGTTTTCAGAGATTCTGCTTAACATGCAGTCTAACTTTTTTAATTATGAAGAGCCCAGCTGAGATATAATCTACTTTTCACTATATGTTCTTTATTGCTGAGTTCATTCAAGCCTGTAGTGGATGTGGTGCTGAGAGAGTGCTGACACCAAGTGCAAACACTGCTGAAAAGTTCTTGATAGTTTACTTTAGGCACTTAAAGATTAGTGTATCTCTCTATGAACAAGTTTTTCATGCAGATTTGACCTTTACTCTAGGATATAATATGTCTCTTAGTCATATGTTAACACATTTTCCCACCCTGCTCCTTAGTGCCCCATTCATAGTTGTCAGTACCAAAGTCATCCTTCTCCTTTGTTTCATAACCAAAATAAATTATCAAAACTCCGCCAGCTTTATGGGAAGGATGGATTAGTGAAGAATTTTCTCTTTTTTGCCTGCTGATGAGTGTGTGTTTCCACTGCTAGATATAATCCTTAATTGTAGAATATGTTAAACTGTTTAGAAGGATTTTTTTTCAAGTTTCTGAGAAAAATGAATTTTTAAGGAGCATGCATGTGTCTATATATGAATGAGAGCAGCAGAACAGTTTGTTACAGTTGGAAATAAAGCAGTTTTCATCTATTGGAAATGTTTTAAATATTCTGTTCAAAATCCGTGGTTAATTGCTTAGCCATCAGACTAGTTGATGGGTTGGTGTTGGAAATGTTTGTATATACCTTGAAGAATGTATGCTTTGAGGTATTAAGAGAATTGTGGAATGGTTTGAGTTGAAAATGACCTTAAAGAACATCTAGGTCCAACACCCCTGCCGTAGTTGTTTAAAATACGATTAAATTACTTTACCAAGGGTGTACAGCTGAGGGAGAATATGTCCATTTGTTGCCTACAGGCAAGCATTTCAAATTCCAAACCAACAAAAATGTGTATCAACAAAATTTTCTTGGTATTTGTTTGAGTGATTACAGTTTAGGAATAGTTATACTGGGCTAGATAAAGGCTTCACTTTACTTCTTGTCCTATCTCCAAGTATAGACACAAAGACATGCTCAGAAAGAATAAAATAGGACAAGTGTGATACTTTTCTACTCTCCAGCAACTTTTGCTCAGGGTACTTCTGAATTGGATGCAGTTTCTGTGTATTTAGCCAAATGTGTTTATTTTTTTTCATATGTACTTGTTCTGTTTCCTCTTGATCCTATTGAACTTTTAATCACCATGGTATGCTTTTGGTAATGGATTTTTTACACATTGTATAAAGAACCACCTGCATTCTTTGTTATGAAGTTGGCTTCTGCTATCTGCTGCTCGCAGAAAAAGGCTTTTTGGGTAAATAAACAGTTCCTGAAGTATTTGATCTGAGCAAGGATACTCAGAATGGGTAGGAAGCCAATAACAAATGGAAAAAAATCGAATTCAAGGCAGAAATTTTTTAAGAACTTCACTTATCTGATCATTCTGTGGGATTAGAGATGTACCTTGTTTTTTATGAAAGGAAATATGAGGATGAAATAGTGTGAAAGACTTCTAAATGCATCTGAAGATTGAGATAGCTGCACATACACATGTAGGCACAATGACATAAAATGGGATGTACAAGAACTGAAGCCTGTTTGCTACACTAATCTTGTTGCTGGCTATGGTCTTATCCAGCTTTGGTATTTTCTGTGTTTTGGTCATTGGATATAGTCTAATGCATGCTGTTGGTCTTGGTATTTCCTAGAAAAAAGTAAATGTAGTAATTTATGAGTTTTATTAGAGAATTTGGTGCTGTCATACAACTGATCATTAGTTAAGGTTAATTAAAAACCCCCACTGTAAAACAGATTAAATAACCCCAGCATTACTCAAATAGGACAACAGGTCATGATAGCAACCTCAAGGGAGATGATTAGTTTCTGAAAGGAGGGGTTTAAGACCACTACTGTTTAATGTTTTCATTTAATGACCCTTGTACACCCAGTAAGACTGTGCTAATGAAACTTGTTGATGATATAAAATTAAAGCTATAGAGGACTGGGATGTATTTCTGCTCACTTCAGAGTTGAGCTGTATAGAAAGAAAATGTAGTATGTTATTTCATACAAAATTATAATTCAGATCAGGTTTGCAGCACCATTTCAGGAAAGGTTTTAGTCCTTGCCTAGGGTATTTATGGGGCTGTTTATAGTTTCTATTAAGGAAATAGGTGACACAATAACGAGTTAGGAAATTTCCTTATCAGACAAAGTATTTGAATAAAAAGTGATTTCTTATTTGTGTCCTTGTTATGGTGATTTTTCATTGAAGTTATTTGTGATCGTTTCTATTGCTTCTTGGTTTTCCCATTGCTTCACTGTTGAGAGTTCAGTGACCAAAAGCATTACAAGTAGATGATGTCTCTTGGTCACTGAACATTTACAGCCACGGGAAATGATGGTCAATTACCTACAGCTTAGAACAGGTATGAAATTATCGACTCAGCTGATCAGCCCTTCCTCAGGAAAGTGCTGAAATGTGTTTTGTAGTTATTTACTTGCATTAGCGGTTGAGTTTGAAGCTTTTAACATGTTTTTTCCCTAATACCTTTGGGAGATGGATAACTAAGATGCTGATATAATAATGCAATATGTATACTGAGTGTAATTGTTTGAGAGTGAACATATACTGTGGGGAAATATTGAATGGATCATGAAAGATGAAGACCATTAGTCTTTTCTTTCAACTATTAAAATAAGCTTTAGGGTGTGTTCAGCTGTGATTTATGAAAATGTTTAGACTAACACCTTCTTTGATGATGTCTGATGTAGAGAAAAATGCTGAAAAGTATCATGATAAATGCACTTTCTTTTCACTTTTGGCAGCCTCCATCTTCACCAATTAAATTTTCAAGTATTGTTGTGAGCTCTTTAGAAAGCAGAACAACAGATGGACAGTGTCATAAATGAAAAAAAAAATATTTTGCTTTTCCTGAGTTTTCTCACACTTCAGCTAACAGAATAGTTTCAGTTATCATTATATGAAGCTAAATATTTAGAACCTGATACTACATTTAAAACCCCTTAGCATGTGCACACTTGCATGTGCTCTTTTGTTTAAAATATTAGAAACGAAAAGGTTTTTTGTTTTCCAGTAGAATACATTTATAATTTGTGATGAATAATACATCACGTGTTCCACTTATTCTGCTTTTAATTCTGACTCCCTGAAAATTGTAATACATTGTTGCAGCTTAAAGATGATGAGCATGATAAACATGATAAGCATGTCTTAGGCCTGGAAAAACAGCTGGAGAAATCAGAGTTATAATTTCTCCCCTGCATCTGAAATTTGCAAATACTTTTTTTTTTTTTTTTTTTTTTTTTTTTTGGGGGGGGGCAAAGGGGCAGGATTTAAGTTGTAAATAACAACATTGTTTCAGTGTGTATCTGATCAAACCTTTGTCTCACTGACTGAGAGGTAAATCTGCGACACTGAGCACCAAAAAATGCACCCTGACACTGTGTATTAAAAACCTCCTAAATTCAGAAATCTGAAATTTGTTTAAGACGGTTTTCCAGTTTTGAAATTTTCCCTGCCTTGGAGCTGATGAGATTTTTAAAAAATAACCACAGTGATAAAAGTACTCATGTAGATAATCAGCAGGATTATTATTTCATAGAACAAAGAGTAAAAAAAACCAAGAAAGCTGATGTGGAACAGCACATGAAACTTAACTATCTGTCTGCTGCAGAATCAGTCTTTTCTATTAGATTAGAAGAGCTGATGAATTTAAATCAAGAACCGTATTTGTCCTGGTCTATTTGCCTCTACCTTTTTCCCAAAACATGAGGTACACACTTATTTACTGCTCTAATTTTTAACTAGGTTAACTTTTTCCTATGTGGTCTAAGATTAAAAAAATCTATTTTCTGTGTTTGTTAAGTAATTTTGTTTTCTTCTCATCTTTCAAATGAGGGTAACAAGCCCCAGTGACAGGTCATCTGAGTTGGTTGCTCACCCTGTGTCTCTTATGGGAGCCAGGCCAGCCCACCTACATGTTTAAGAGGTGTAGAGTTTTGCTTAATTCAAGGTTCAGCTGGATTTAAGGAATGTGCAGTGCATGCTCATCTACTGTTGGCATTGTTTCAGTGTGTTAAAAATGTTACATTTTTAAAAAAACACAGTGTGTTAATGGTGCAATATTTGAATTGTTAACAGATTTTTAAAAAATTATTAGAGACGACTATGTAGTGCTAAAGTGAGGGTTGTTATTAGGAAATTTCCCTACTAGGGTTTAAGCTACAAGAGAAATTTGTGTCTAAGAGATAACCCTTGCCTTAATGTGAAGCAGTTTCTGGCACTATCATGGTTCAAAAAGGCAAAAAGCGTCCATGAACCAGAGCAAGTTCAGGATTATTGCATGGCATAACAAAGGACAATGATGGAATCCTTTGTGGGATGTTTCTGGATTTTCTTCTCCCATTAATATGACCTTAAGTAAATGATGCTGCCCTGTTCCTTCATGCTGGCATTCATTGCTTCCTGATCCGCACACAATTAATGCTTTGTGTATTTGCTGAGTGTGCTGTAAGTTGCAAAAATGAAAAAGAAAGTGTCTTATTTTGTCTCTGAAAATGCCTCTTCCAAGTTCTGTTTTTATACAGCTAGTTTTCTCTTCTGTTTTGTCTTTACCCAGGAGTGGCAAAACTCTATACAGAAGAATGCTGGCCTGGCCTTTATTGAGCTTGTTAATGAAGGAAGGTAAGTAGCAATATTTGATAGCACCTCTGCCTTAGCCTTCAGGGAGTTCTGTGCCTTGAAACTTTTTAAAAATAATTTTTCTTCTTCCTTTTTGTGTAATTTTTTTAAAGTTTTACGAGCATGGTTTCATGTTCTTTCGTTCTGTGGTTCAGTTCTAATTCTGAATATGGGATTTTGCAGATTCTTAATGCTCTTTAGTTTCATTAAATATTTTGCTTATCTGTGTGTCATGGATTTTCTTTCTTCCCGTCCTTGTGTACTGGTTAATGTTGAAGCTATAATTTGTATTCAACTAATCTCTTGAGAAAGGGAATTGATATTTGAAAGACATTACTGCTAGGAATTGTGAGATAAGCCTCTGTCTCAAAAATTAGATTCCAGTTTGCTCATTTATTTCTGATCTATCTCTTAAACTAGAAAGGAGGAGAGGCTCTGTAAGGAAAAAACCCTCTTAATATTACCAATTAGTTTAATGTTCTATCCATAACTTTATATGTATATTATTGGAACTTGCAGAAAATGACAGAGCAGGTGATGAGGCCATGCTCTTTGACTTGTAGCAGTGTTCAGAACCATCACTATATTATTCATTAATATTGAATAAGTTGTTGAGGCAGACTAAGAGCAGTGTTTACCTTTTTCTAAAGGATTTTTTTCAGGATGTCTTACTGAGTTACCTAAGGTGTATTATAAGAAATGCCATTTATTTAAATGTAACTTCAGTTAGTGAGTAACTTCAGCTGGTTAGAATCCAAATAGAAAATAAATTTTACGTAGTTAGGACAACTATCTAACTAAAACCATAATAATTTATCACATAAATTAATATACTATGGAAATACCTTTTTATCATTTTAGGAATGGGGAAATGGCTATTTGAGATTTTTTTTTTCTGAAGATGTAGATGTTCTCAAGATTCATAAAAATAATGGCCATTTTAATGGCTTTTAATGGTTGCATTTCAGTTTATGGTAGGCGAAACACCATTCTGAGGCAGGAAAAACATTTTGCTACTAGTCTTGATCCCAAGGGCCAAGGTAAAGTAACAAGGGTGTTCAGTTACAGTGTTAAGATCTAGCCTGTAGTTGTTTCCTATTATGTGAGGCTGACCTGCCTTGACCTTACTTACAAAATGCCTGCTATAAATTTGGCCTTTGATTAATGTTTTATTAGCATAGATAACATAGAGATCCCACACACATGTAAACCACAATGTAAGGTTCATCTGTGTAAGATGATTATCATGGACAAATCAGTTGCTGAGACTGAGCTGTGCATGGCAGTCACCCAGTAGCTATTCAGCTCGTCCAGGTCAAGCTTTCTATCAGTAAACTATTTGGAATTGACTATTTTCTCCTCAAAACATGCAGTGCCCATCACAGACAGATGGAATCACTCCCCCACCTCCATAAACAACATCAATAACTTCGAGTCTAGCCTGAGCCAGAGTGGTTGTCTCAGGGACAAATGATCCCTTGAAGACTAGGAAGTGTGGTTTTGGTTAGCAGAAAATGTCTGTGTAATTGTTACTTCATTTCATTTCTGATGTGTAGCAGAGTTGGGTTTTCTTTTAGGTGGTTTTTTTTTGTGGTTTTTTTTTTTTTTTTTTTCCTTTAAGTAGAAGCATAACATTCATTCTGGTGAAGAGTAGAGGGGATTAATTTCTTAAAAATGGCTCCTTCTATCTGCCTCCATTTTCTTCCGTTGCTGTTTATAGGAGCCTTTATAGTTACTGCTGAATTGCATTGCTTTGTAGCTTTTCAGCAATCACTAAAATCAAACTGTTATCCCTCAAATGATAGGAACTGTATTCCAGAACTACTCTTTCCTTCTCTTTATGCAATTTGCAGATTCTTTTTCTTGCACATATGCTAACACTTGGACTGAAACATCTCAGACCTTGTATTTTATTCTATTTGCTATTTTTTGTATATTTTTGCCATAGCATTATAGTCTTAGAAACTCAAAAGCTAAAGTCTTTTAACTGAAACCTAAAAAAATATCTCAGTGATACTGATTTAGACTTTAGCTGCATAGTTATACAATAAAAGCTGAATTTTAGGTTTTTTCTACAAGTGCACAAGAAAATATGACAAAGTAGTTGTAGAAAGGACAGAACTGGTTCAGCACCAGGGAAGGATGGGATAGGGAGGGATTTCTGTAGGGCTCCATGACTTGAGAGTTACAATAAATAAAATCAAGGACTAGAAGAGCTGCCTGGAATTTGTGGAATCACAGAATTGCTATTGTCTACTGCCTTGGTGGGGGAAATTTGGTCATCCTATAATCTTTGTAAAGCAGAGTTTTATTCCCAGTGCTTATTACTAGATTTTTTGGACTAATGGTGCTATAGGATATTCCAGCTTGAGCTATGTTCTACTGGGTTTTTTATTGGGCAAATAAGCTGACTGAAGAATCTTTCTGGAAAAAGTCTAGAAAGGAAGATGTAAATCTCTCCTGTACTTGCTTTCAAATGTAATTTTTGCTTTTATGTGAAAGGTATGAATGTACCTCTCTTTCTCTCAGCAGTTGGAAGTTTTAGATTTAGGCTTGCCATGTTTTGGCTAGGATTCCCTGGACAGAAATATGTGCAGAAAGTTTGCCTCTGGGACTAGTAAGATCTGCAGTGTGTGTGCTGCATTCAGAATGTGTTGGTCTGAATTTCTTCATATTCACAAGTAAATAATGTGTTCCACAGAAAAGCTGCTCCCTGCCTTTCCAGGTAGATCACAACCTCTTCATATGTAGAGCAGAATTGATTAGTTTGTGAAGTTTTGAGTCTTGAACTGAAAGAAAATCTCTGAACAGGAGGCTGGTGGGTGGAAATACAGAACTGTAAAGCTGCCTAAAACAGAAATACACAACTGAAGGCCTGAAGTCCAGGTTACAAGCATAGTAAAAAGAAAAAAGCCAGTGTAGAAATACAGCAAGCCACAGAATGTAAGGTAAAGGAGCAGGTATTGAAGAATAACCTCTTTCTGTGCAGTAACAGATGGATCAATTTCAATACATTGCTACGTTTAACATTAATCTGGTTTTAATAAAAAATAGTAAGTATTGTTCTCTGTTATTGTGGTGTTTAGGAACACTATTAATGCTCTTTGAAACCTTGTTAAAAAGGTGCCTGTACCCATGGCTCCTCCATGGACTGAGCCATCTGTGCAGCAGCAGGATAGGTTGTGAAATGTTTTCCTTAGCCTGCTGAACTTCTGTCAGTCTGGATTTCATTCTTTGTGCTTGCCTTTCACCTTTGGATCCTCCCTTTATGGAGAGTCTGTTTTGGAGCCTGAACCTGAGAACTTACTGGCAAGGGAATTTGTTCACCAGAACCATCCTTTAGGTGGATCTAGTTCACTCCATGGCCAGCCCTCTCCTTTGGAGACTTCTGAGGTGCCCAGACGGATTCCTTTTTTGCACCCTGGAACTAATTTGTTTCCTCCTTATGCACAAGATGGTGGAGCTATTATTTATGAACCAAACCAAGCTCAGCTTTGTTTTATTTCCTTGCATGTACAAATGGCTCTTTTGCTAGAGCCTGATTTCCTGTAGTTGACTGGTTAGTGAGCAGCTCCTGTGCTGTGTGAAGGTGAAAGCCCTCTGCTGTCGCTGTGATTCATTAGCACACTTTAGTGTGAAGCATCTCTTATGCTGGATCTTGTTTTCTGTATCAGTCAGGGCACTAACAAACGTACTCGAGCTTGAGAGCAGGCATGACAGTTATTATCCCCTTTGGGGTGATAATGGCTTTGGCATGGCAGGGGTTGAGAGATCAGTCTCCTAAGCATGCTGCAGCAATTATTCTTTCCAATTTTCAGTTGAAGAGACTCTAGAAGATGCTTGATTTTAATATTCTCAAGCACAGTTTCCTTGGCCAGCTGAAGAATTATGAAACAATGTTCTATGCTTTCATTTTTATACACTTGTAAATGAATATTCACTAAAATGGTCCCCAGATATTTGGTGTAAAGACAATCTCGTTTAACTAGCAGAATCCATGTATAATTTTCTCTCCTTACCTTTGCTTTTTCAAGTCCTTATTCAAACAAGGCAACCCAAAACATAAGTATTCATAAGTGTATCCATGTTTGTTTTTCTGTAGCTTTTTTTTATTGCCCTGTTCTTTGTTGTCTTTTGAGGAATGAAATCTAATCAAAATTCTCCCCTCTGTATCAGAGCATTTTCTAATGGGTCTTTCAGTGTAGTTGAAACCAGCTTTTTTTCTTTTTCTTTTCCCAAAGGAATCTTGGAAGGGATTTTGTGCTCCCTTGGATTTAAAATTATTATTTTTGAGACACTATAGCCTTCTATTAAAAATATTTGTTGGAATTGTGCAATTAATTCCGAAGTTATTGGGAGGAGAAGGAAGACAAACAGAATGCAAATTTAACATCCGTAGCAAGTAAAAACTCCATCAACCAACCAAAAAAAGGTCCCAAACCTCTCCAGAAACAACCAAATGCAACAGTATTATGCTCTCAAAACATAAGATCTAATAGTATAAAATCTGGAATGCTGTAATCATCTATATTTTTATAGCTGAGGGGGTGGGGAAGAATTTAAGAACTATACTAACAAAATTTAAACATATGTCACCTGCTGTTCCTTGTCTTAAATTCTGTGTATTGCTTTTGACTGATCATGAATGCAAATATTTTTAATATTGAATACTTGGCAATCAAGCTGGCTGGCCAATTATTTGGATGCTTTCTGAATGGAAGATAGGGGACAGATGTAGGCTGCCCCATTCAATTGTCTCTCGCTCACAACGCTGTGGTCACTCTCAAGGAATGAATATTGGAGGGTTGTGTTGCCATAGGAGCAACTACTGTGATGGAAAAACAGTTAGAAAAATACAGCTATTAATGAAAAAATGGATGATAACTGTCAGACTTTGTGCATAATTGACCAAAAAAGGCTCTGGAGAAAAATGATAAATGCAGTCTGGTCCAAAGTAGAATTGATTACTGCTAGTCTGCTCCCCGTGCTGCAGCCTCCTTGTCCTGAGATTCTAATGACATAGAACCTGCACCTCAGCCTTGTTTTGTAAGAAAAAAAGACATGTTTTCCACATTTCCTTTCTTTTTGATTTTTAACAACCCTTTCTGTTTAAATGGTACATTTTGTAAAAGAGATTTTTTTATGATTTATTTTCTGAGTCTCGAGATTATTGTTTTGGTTTGTTTAAAGCAAAGAAAAAGCAGCTTTGTTAATGTGTGAATTTGAATACATAAGATCATTAGACTAGACTTAAAGCAGCATTGTAAATGTGCTGAAAGTTAGGAATTGTAGCCTGAATGTGTTTCAGAGCTGGATAAGTTGACTTGTGTGGGGTTCTTGATGCTACCTAATTTTTTTGCGTGCATGTATGTGCACTAAGGTATACTGTGGTGGACACAACCATTTGAAAAACCAATTCTTTATTTACTGAGTTTTGAAGGGTGTGTATGTTGCAAAGGTAGGTTTTGCTTGTGAGAATACATAATTAATTTGTTGGGTCTATGAAAAAGGAAATTCATTAACCACTTTTGGGTGCCCGGGAGCTCTGAAAATGTTTTTAATGTGGAAAGTTTTTGATAGCATCTGCTTTCTAAAAATTAAATTATTGCAACTGTAACAAGAAGGTATTTGTGCTGTATTGTGTGCATACATGTACTGTACTATTGCCATCTGATGGGACATTTTCAGAAATCATCTCCAATAGTACTGTGCAATGGCTTTGAAATGTGAACACAACAGTTTTCAATGGGCTCTGCCATGTCCTAAGAGGCTCTCCTAGGTAGAAAACATTGGATTTTCCCTCAGCTACCTTTTCAAACTCCTGCTTCATTTAATGCTAGTGTGTGTCCAAGTCAGCATTTTGGTGAGTCTACACAGCTTTGGGGTGCCTTTTTTTTCTTGTTTCCTTTTTTGTTTTTTTTTTTTTTTTTTTTGGTCTCCAATTTTAGGTCAATAAATTTGTTCAAACTTCAGTCTTTAAGACTTTATGGACTAACAATATTCTTTGAGAATTCAGTAGAGTATCTGTAAAGTACAGAATCTATGTTCCACAAAGCAATTGTGAAATGCCCTTGCAACAGTAATTCCACTACTTAGCACATTGAACAGTCAGATGCCATAAAATTCCACATATATCCATGTAGAACATATCCCCTTTTGAAGTCAAAGAATCTCCTACATGCAGGTTCATGAGGAAGGAGTGCAAGTTGGAGAGGTCACCTTGCTTGGCTGTCTCAGAGTTCTCTGTTGTGGAGCACCTGGAACTTACAGTCTCTCCCCACAGTAGTTTGTGAGAGATTTGTGCCTAAATGTTGGCAATGTCACCTAAGAACCTTTTTCATACTTGGACTAAAACTGATAATTGTTAGACATCTGTAATAGTAATCCAGAATTTCTCAATCTCTCATTTGCTCTTGCTTTGCACATTTCTGTTTATTTTTTCATCTCTTGTACTTTTTAATTTTTCCTTGTTATAAGGAGCAGCTTTTTTACTCACTCATCTAAGCATTCAGCAGCCAGAAACTGGAGGAGGACTTTTAGTTCTGTGTCTCATAGTTTTCCAGCATAACAATGAAAATCAGTCTATCTCATGTATTTGGCTGGAACTCCTTCTCTCAGTGGTTTAGCACTTCATTCCTGACCCAGCAAAATATGCAAGTATATATTTAACTTCCAGCATGGAATCCATCCCCTTGCTTGTTTTTACTAGGCTGCTCATCTTTTCAAAGTTTAGGACATGTTTTAAAACATTTCAGTCTGGAAAAAAAGTGCCTGGGAAGAAAAGTTTGTCTGAGACTTTGAATCTGGTGTGCACTGCAAGCAGAAGAGTAGCCCCAGTACCCAGAGTCTTTGCACTCATGAATAATCACGTCCAACTTCTACAAAATGTGTCCATCCACATTCTTCTTGTATTAAGATCAGGAAAAATAATAATTCAATAGTATGTCATAAGTAAGAACAAACAAGAAGAAAATCTGTCAGGATGGTGGAGTGTAAATCAGCACATTCAACACCAGTTTGGGTGTTTAATAGTACTGAAAAAATCACCAGTATATGAGATAATATAAGGCAAGTGTGGTCCGTGGACCTTCATACGGGGATTACGAAGCCTCAGCAAGAAAGAAATTATTAGACTTGAGTTTATCTTTAAACTTGGGTGTGCATACTTTGAAAAATACAAAAAATTCAATCTGTTTACTTAAAGAAAGGAAAAGCTGTCATTTTGCTGTAACAAAAAAGTATTTAATGTGTTTTCGACGAAATTTTTGTTTAACTTAAAAAGAACTAATGTAATCTAGTTGCTGGGGAAGAAATCAGGATAAAAGCACAAAAATGTTAAGGGAATTTTTGTCTTTGTTTTAATTGACAGTAACTTCTCTATTATAAAACTATTTTATGGGAGAATATGGTTTAAAATATCTTTTTGTTCCGGCACAGGTTGCCCAGAGAAGCTGCAGTACTCCATCCCTGGAAGTGTTCAAGGCCAGGCTGGATGGGGCTCTGAGCAATCTGGTCTAGTGGAAGGTGTCCCTGCCCATGGCATGGGCTTGGAGATGATCCTTAAGGTCCCTTCCAACTGAAACCAGTTTATGATTCTATAAGATTCAAGCCTTATTAAAAAAAACCCAACAAACCACAAACAAAAAAGCACCAAAAAATTCCCCACAAACAAACAAAAAAAAGAGCATTTTTCTGGAAGCTGCCCCATAGTGTGAACAGAATGTATAGACTTGATGGAGGAAATGAAATTGTTTTCAGGAAGACATTAATGATTGATTTGTATGGGAGGCCAAGGCAGGAACCAGAAAGAACCATTATGATCCTTTAAATCCGTGAAGTGCCACTTACTGGCTTAGTGAGGAGAATCAGGTGTTTCTAAACATTTTTTTCTTAAGAAAGCTTTTGTTACCTGATCTAGGTAATTAAGTTTATAGGCTCTCCCTCATGTACAAAATGTGTTGTGTGTAGTTTGGAATAGAGCTAATTCTTCAGCAAGAGTCAGAATCCTGTCCTTGATTGAGCAGTGGTCTGCTCACCTGGGAACAATTGTTTTATTGACAGCAGTGAGCTACACTTAAGTTTCTGTTCAACATTTGGTTTCCCTTAAATGGAAAACTAGCAGCTACAAGGTTCCCAAAATTTGTCTTTAGTAGGTGATTAAAATTTCATTTTAAACATATTACTGGAGGTGTGTTCATTTATACAGGAGCTATGAGCTCATATTCGCTTTGATTTTTATTGATGGCTACAGACTCCTCTATTATATCATGCCATCATTATATTTATGTAAGGAGATATATATTTCTTTTGCAAAGTTCCATACTTAAGTGGTAAACTCAAAATAGAAATCTGCATGGTATGCCTTGTATGTGGATACTGTTTTATAAAGGAACTCCACAGTGCCCTAGATGATAATGCAACTTGAAGTGTTTGTTATGAGAAAGCTAATCTGAGCATATGCAGTGTTTGGAAAAGGTTGAACTGAAAAAAAAGATTAAAATTTAAAGTTCTTGAATGTTAAAAAGAAAAAAAAGAAAAATCATGTTGCAGTTTCATCTACCTGGCCTACCCCTGTGTGGAGTATTGTACAGAAAGTGAGGAAAGTGTGTGGGGTTAGTAAGGAGACCTGAGGGTGACAGAAGAAACCCCTGATCCATAGGAGACCAAGCTCTTCCTGGACCTGAAGTATATTTGCTTTCACCAGGTACACCTCTGCTCTGTTTGGACAGTGTTGTTCCTGTGTGAGGGAATGTAGTTCTTTGCTGTGTTTGGATCACATCCATCCTTTCTGGACATGCATAGCAGGAGCTGGGCTGCTTACCAGTTATCTACCATGTTTGGTAGATAAAAAAGGAGACCATGTTGTAAAGTGTTAAGACAATTATTATATTGGGTGATTTCATAAACAAGGGAAAGAAAAGTGGGACTCAGAGTGTGTAATTAGATTAAAAGTAGACCTTTTAGAGGACAGCTGTTACTTTTCAAAGTCAGATCAAGCTACCAGAGGATATTGGTATTGACAAACTCAGGGAAAGTAATGGAATACTGTCCAAGTGTGTTACATGCAGTTTGTAATACGTAGTATGTGAGCATTTGTGATCCCCTTAATTTTTTGAATAGTTCTTAGTTCAATAAAAAAGAGTTTATTTAAAGGCTTATGTGTGAGATTTGAGTGTGCTACTGGAGATTATGGAGAAAGAGACAAACACTTGGAATCTGCCCAGGCTATTGCTTGTACAGTTCCTTGTTGCTGGTTTGTCACTAATGCATGCAGATAAATTGGCAGAATTGCATGTTTGTTGCCCAACAGCTGCATCTGTTCTAACAGTGAGTAAAAACAGAAAAAAAAAAAAGAAGGAGCTTGTAATGTGGTTTCAAATTAGTGACTTTTGTACGAGCCTCCCCAAACAGGAGGAGAAATCACATCTCAAACAGTGAATTGTGCATATTTCTTAGTTCAAGACTTCATCCATGGGGAGATACTAATCCACCAACTTGGCTGGTTCCTGGGCTTGTGGCCTCATGTGGCTGCTGTGCTGCAGGTTTCTGGAATGAGAGGGGCAGTGAACAAAGAGCTTCAGGTGTTGTTCTGCCTCTGAATTTCTTCTCCTGGGAGCAGGCATGTGCCTGCAAGTCTCCTGCAAGTGTGGAATTCTGAAAGCACAGGAAAAGAGACAGCAAAGCATCGCTCTTTCAAACATACAGTAAGAGACAGGTGGATCCTTATTTCAGATAAATAAGTTATTTGGGTTAAAATTAACATTGGATGCATTAGAAGACATCCTGAATAATAAATCCTTTGGTTGTAAAGAAAGCCTTTCAATGCACTCTGAACTTGTTGAAATGTATTTTAGTTTATATGTGCAAGGAAAGCAAGTGATTTTACATTCTGCTGCTCTTTTTTCTACAACTGGAAATGTTACAAAAAAGATTTTATAACAGATATTTTTAAGATTTAATCCACGGAGCGTGTAATGGATCTATCTGGTGTTTCTTTGAGTGATCCTGTGGAAATATGCACCTTCTAAAACAGTGTGACTCGTGTATAGCCTGTTTCAACTTTATGAATCCCAATGTAACTAATTAAAAAGGAAATGTTTTTGGTAACAATATGTGAACTCAGAGAATAATTGGGCTGTAATTCAATCTGTCAGCTCTGCTACCATTCATAAACTCAGGGTTTATGAAGGCCTCAGAAATCTCAGTTTGAATTACAGCTTTATTCTGTACATAACCTGTAACAATGTATATCTTAGCATTTCATTTGTGAGACTGAGAATGTTTTATAATCCTGAAAATATTACTTAAATGTATACTTACTATAAAATTTCAATCTTGCATTTGGAGGGAAAACTGTATTGCATTGCATTTTTTTTAATTTAGACTTTGCATCAATTATGTCAGAGCTTTAACTGTGAGTTAAAGTAAAACTGCTTACTTTATATGGTGGTGGATGGGAAAGTTTTTTTTTTTAATACGTCTCTATTTCAGGTAAAACAAATTACTGTCTGGAGTGTTTACATTTTATTTAATATTTACTTTGGTTTACTATAGAAATACTATTTTGCTAATGGCCAGAAAATTACCCCCAACCTTATTTATACTGTTTTCTTAGGACAATAAAGTCAGTCATAAGAACCCAACATATTTCCATATATATGCACTGTATTTCCAGATTTTTATTTTTGGACTTCAATTCTCTTAAGGCATTTCCTAAATCTTCTCTGTCCTCAGGTTGCTGAGTCAAACCATGAAGGAGCATCTGGTGCGAGTGGCTAATGAAGCAGAATTTATCCTGAGCAGACAGAGGGCAGAGGATATTAACCGCCATGCTGAATTTGAGGTAAGAAAGGAAGTCTCGTTTCAAAAAGCAAAACACAAAAGCATAACCATCCCACTGTGTATAAGGATTCCAGGCTGTGATGTGGGCTTTGCAGGTCTCAGGGTTCCACTCTGAATGGTGCTTTGCAGTTGTAAGGTGATTTGATAAGTTTGCTGCTAACTTTGATGGAAAAACAGGTTGAGCAGAGCAGCTCAGAACTTGCTGAAATCTGCACACCATAGATTGTAGGGGAAAGAATTTTATCATACCAATGCTGCTCTTTTCCATTTAGCAAATATCACTGTATGTGTTAAGGCTGCTTAGCATCACAGTCAAGATACAGTCTGAAAAAAACCACTTTGCTGAAGATAAGTGGTAACAGGCTGTGAAGTGAAAAATGAGAAATTACTTTCTTTTATCGTTTTGTATCATCTGCTATTTAACTAATCCCTCTCTAAACCCATTCTCCCTATGTTTTACATGCCTCAGTGTGGTTTAGTTATGTTTTCATATTTTCACCCCACTTAAGGGAACCTAAAGCGAAATGATGGTCTCTGTTTTTGTAATAAACTTGTATTACTTCAAACAAAAATACAAGCCTGTTTTCTGAGTCACTTTGGTCATACCTCCAATTTAGGGTCTTGGTTACATTATATATCAGCTTTCCTTGTGCTTTAATTATTGGATAAATGAAGCTAAATCTCTTTAAATTCACTAATATTCTACTTAAAGAGTACTTTGTCTTTCTTCTGACATGTGATATTACTTGTGGTTTTGTTTTTAAAATGAAGCATTAAGAGATTGAAGGCACATTTGTGTTTAACATATTTCTAAACTGTTTTCCTCTTAAATCTTTACTTGAAAAAATACTCCCCAAAGATGAAAGCATATTTTTCTTAGACAGTGCTTATGTTCTAAAGGTCATCTGCGTTGGCCCCGGGATTCAAGCTGTGCGTTGTCTAATAACATATCTGCACTTCATCTAGAGCTGGTTACCCCCTCCTGCAAACAGAGATGTTGGAAGGTATCTACAGTACCGTTCTGCAATGGTGAAATAGCAGGCATGTTTCATTTATTACATCAAGGCTTTGGCGACAGTCCTGTGGAGATGAAAAGTGCATCCTTTTGCTCCGTTGCCTGATAATTGTTGGACTGGGACATGCTTGACATCTTTTGCTCTGGATTTATGCAGAAGCTCCATGCATGACATGGTGTTATTGATTAGATGAGCAGCCCACTTTTTCCCTTCAGATGCAAACTATGTGCAAAGAGTGGGGTGTGTGTATAGGAAACGTGAGAGAAATGAAGGGTTCTCTCATATAAATACAGGCTCTCTGTGAATACAGTTGTTCAGTGACAGCTGCAGTCAGCCCTAGTTCAGCCTCAAGATACCTTTTATGGTGTCTGGAAGAAATTTAAACAGAGCATCAACTTACATTTTTAATATAGCTCTGAGTTCTGCTGTGACAAGTCTCTAGGATGAAAGTTGGCTGATATTTTAAGCTGATGCTGGTTTGAATCTGTCCTGTCTCAGCAGTGGTGGCTCAAGAGGTTTAACTTATCAGGTGGAACTTAAATGGAAAATGGTGTACTCAAATATCAGTGGTCTGTTTATCCAGTTTAGTTTTGTTCCTTTGTTGGAAAGACTTTGAGCCAATATGACTTCCACAGGTGTAGAAACTAAGGATATACAACTATTGGATTCTACCAAATGTGTTAAGGACCTGATGTCTGTGGCAGACTTCAGTCACTGTTTTGTTCCTTTGTGAAAAGAGGAGCCATTAGTCATATCCATCTGAGTCTGCAGGTAACAATCAGAAATCATGTCAACAATCAGAAATTCTGGTGTGTAGGGGATACAGTATGAAGGTGGCATAGAATATAATCTTATCCCCTAAAGAGTTGTAGCTGAACCAATCACTAAAGATCGGGAGCAGGCCTGATGTTAAGAGGCCACACCTGTGGCCAATAAGAACAGTGTTATAAAAGAGTGCATTGGTGGGATCTGGAGTCAGATGGCTGCTGCAAGGACCAGGGACAGTCAGTGCTCAGAGGAGCTGCCTGTGAGAAACATCGAGGGGGTACCAAACTCTGGAGATATGGAATGTTTGCACTATAATGATAATAGAACTCTTGATGTATAAGACAACATTGGTGTTCTGTGTTCCATCCATGTCTTAAGATGTGATAGCTGAAGAAAGTGAGCAGTGATTCTATAAGATTTAGCCCAGGAAAATTATATATGTGAAAATGTGGGTTTGATCACATTTAAAAGTGTTTTGTGCTTCTGGAAATTTATAGTTGCAGGTTTTTTTTTAAGAAATGGTTGGGATGGGTGTGTTTGGTTCAGATCAGAAGAAAGTTTTGCTCTGAGTGCTATGGAGAAAGGAGATGAGACTGGTTGAGGAGAGATAAAGGCCCTCAGATGAGAAATAAGGAAAGAACTCTTACCCTTTTTTTTTTTTTTTTTTCATTTTAATTCAGACTTGCAAGTCTGGTGTTTCATATTGCATATGGAATAATCCATGTTAACACTGGGTCAGCAAAAATCCAACCCCCAATTTTCTTTTTAAAGATCTTGAGGATTTTTACTGCTACCTGATTGTAATTCTCCATTTCTAAAAGTCATGATGAAGATGAACCTTGCAATACCTGAGTCAGATTTTGAAGAGATTTGCTCTATATTGCAAGGACAGTTTAAAAGTAATAAGGCCATTTTTCTTTTATTTTAAAACTGAGTCTGGTATTTGGGGCACATAGAGGCAGGAGAAGGCAATGGGAAATTTAGGGAAGCTTCATAATGAAGCTCTCTAGTTATGTGTAATTGTATATACTCAGTTAAAAATGGGATAAGGATGGTTGTTTTAAGGGGAAGGAAAAGCCTAGGAAAATAGGTAATACAGGAAAGGCACTGCTGTGCTGAGAACTGCATCTTAGAGATGTGATGCAAGCAATTATTTGACTGGTGATAGTTTAAAAGTTGTGTGGGTGCCACTCCTGTTTGGTCCTTAATTTATTGCCCATACAGGAGAGATGTTTTCCTTCCAGAAGTGCTTTGAGAAATGTCCACCTATCAATTTTTTCCCATCCAGGAGGAGACAGAGAAGCAGCAGTAAATGCAGCACGTGTGAACTTTGCTGTGTAAGCTCTGGTTGGGCTTTGCTCTGTCTCTGTGTGGTGGGACCCTGCATTGGCAAGAACATGGTGAGGAACCCTTTCCATATGGTGGGATGATCAAAAGCATGGGAAGAGTCTCTGAAGCAAGGATATTTTTGGGTTTTGTTTTCTTTTTTTTCAGGCTTGTTGTTCCAGTTTTGCTGTAACTTTGGATATGCAGTAAATCTCAAGTGCCTCAGTGGGACTGATTTAAACTGATGAGAATAGAAAAAAAATTTTTCTATTCTACTTGTGTCTTCCCATGCCAGTTTTCTCTCTTTCTGAAACTTAAGTGTCTTTTCACTGCTACCTGTATAAGAAGTAGTTCCATATAACCTTAAATTTTCTCTGTTGTCCTTTGGGTTTATATGTATGTCTCTTAGGTGTTTTTCAAAATCTCACCCTTGGTGTTTGACAGAGTTGAAAATCCTGAATAGGAACTCCTTTATGGTAGTTTCATGCTGCCACCCAAATTATTTTCTAGAAATGACCTTGAAAAATGTGGTGATTCTCACTGTGTCTTAGATTCTCTGTGCAGACTGCTGTGGAGTCAGGCCTGTGGGAATAATTTGATTTGGTGTGAGGGGGAGGGAATTTTGTACTCTAATTGACTTTATTTTATAATTTATGACAGAACTGCCCATTGCCTTGGCTATGCCTCCTGTCTTATGTAAATCTCTTGATGTACTTCTGGGTGAATATACATATTTATAGAATTCTAAATAAGTAAACCTGCAAGGATTTTAGGCATGGACTGTTCAGTGTTTCATCTTTCTAGCAAGCTTTGGCTTGCTCTTGGATGGATTTAGGCAAAATTCTGTGATACCAAGTCTCAGTGCTTGAGTAAAGTATTTTTGATGACTGCTTCAGGAGCATGTTTTCTTTTTTTGCTGTTTGTGTTTTCTCTTGTTTTTGGTGTTTTGGGCTTTTTTGCATGGATGAGTCCCATGAAAAGTTAGGAAAATGGGGGAAAATGCTCAATACAAAACTATTCATAATGTTGTACATTATGGTGTGTGTCAAAGAGCAGTGGAGAGTGCCACACAATAATTTTCAGAAAACTTTCTATAATGGCTGGACAAGGATTCTTCATTCTGAGGAAAACAAACCCCTTGGTACTCTTTCATTTAAATCTTACTGCTCCTCTAAGTGGCAGAATAACCTGCCTCCTCAAAGTGTCATTTTTGAGAGATTGTGTGGTGTCATCTCCTTGAATTTTGGTCTTATTTTTTTCAAACTCTTGTCATCCATAGAAATAGAAAGTGCTGGCATTCTTGTTATTGGCTGTTTCTGTTGATTAACTGAGAACTTCACATGACTTTGCCTTTGCATTTGTTATAAATCATGCTAGGCAGCTAACTTCTCTGCATGATTTCTCTTCAATAATTAAATCTAGCATTTCCAGCTGCTGTAAAATTTGTTGCCCTTTTGTGTTCAGTTATGTTTTTTCATGCGGAAGACTTGGACTTCCTCACAGTTTTAATTCTTATTCAGTGTCAATTTACAGGCTGTGGTGATAAACAGAATGTTTTACCTCATGGCTCCGTCTGAGGAATGAATCTTCAAACTGGTATTGCCTTGACAGAGGTGGGATGCAAGGCTAGGCAAGCGTTCCAATAGTGACTGAATGGAGCTTTTTGCTTTCTGTTCCTTGGCAGAAGGCAAAATCCAGTGCTTCCCTTGATGCTAATCTTCTGTGTTCGAGATCCTTTCCCCTTTGGTGCACTAAGCATTAAATGTTGAAATAGGTTATTTGTATCAGAGGAAGTCACTAAAAGTGACTGTGTGTCAATTCTGGCAGAATACCTGTAAGTCAAAGGGAATGTTTGAGAGCCTTTGAAAGAATTGTGGAAAGGTATTTGAGGTTTTAGTAGTTTCTGTAGATGATTGTTGCTTCTGTATGTAATAAGTTACTGTGGGAAATGTTTTAATCCTTGACTGGATCCATATTCTCCATAGTTTACTGGTGGTTTTAACAAAAGCTGCTTTGTTGTAGAACCTGTGCATCAAAAATCCTTCTGTGGCTCTTAGAACATCCTTTTATATTAAGTGTTTTTCAGCACACTTAATAGTAATGTCCTTATTTATTAAAACAAAAGATTTTGTAGTGATTTCAGTGGGAATTCTCTCTTTTAGAGTGGATCAGAAGTGCTGGTTCTCCACAGAACACATGGAGATAAAGGATAGGACAAGCTGCAGGAATGCACCCAAAAGTTGTTGTCATTAAGACTGAAAAAATGTAATGGGGTAACATGAAGGAAGCTAGATGTTCCCTCATGGAAAAATAAGGCTTTACATGTATTGTTATGAATGGGCTTGACTCTTTCAAATTTAAATTTTAAATAAATGCTGCCCTTTGCATTGGGACGTTTAGGTGTTACAGCACCATCTGTCTGTCAGTAGTAGGAAGAAAAAAATTGACTTAATTTCTAAACGTATTTTAGAGGTATTATAAATGCTTCAAAGGCATTTACAAAGTGCTGAGCAGAGGAGAATATTTTTTTTCTTGGGAGGATTAACCAGTTTTGTTCTGCTGTGATATGTGGGCAAGTCCCAGACTAAGAGATTAAACTTCTTTTATTCCTGAGATTTTTTAAAACCGTTTATCCCCTCTCATAAGTACTGTTACAGATTATTGTATTCACTAGAAATTACCAATAAGCTTAAACAATCTACTCTCCATACGTCTTTGAACTTATCTTTTTCTGTAGGAATACATCTGAACTCCATCATAAGAAGTTCCTATCTGCCCTACCTCATCCTGCTTTTGTTTAAATATACTTTTGGCATTCAGACTTGATGATCTTGATCCTTCTTGTCTGTGTCTCAAGTGGCTTGTTGAAAGAAATCTAATGAAGCCTGACTTCCTTTACAAAGGCAATAATGGCTCTTGCCAGTGTGTTTATTCCTTTGTTTGCTTTTTGCTTTAAACACAGCTGCAAGTTTGCCTTTTAGAAATTTCAGACTTACTGCCATGTTGCTGCCAGCAGTCCTCCAGAGTCCATTTGGCATCTTTCTTTCCTCTGGCACGGAGGCAGTTTGAACAGGAGCAATGGAGCTGATGGCTGTGCTCATCCCTGAGTTATTCTGGATCACTTGAGTGGGCACTGCCTGCTCTCAGCAGTTGTTCTTGTCCCAGTTTTCTTTTATAGCATCTCTGTTCTGGGGTGGTCATGTGTTCCAGGAGACCTTTTTACCCTTTGATCTTGTATTAGCTCTACAGAGACACCTTAATGGACTTCCTCCTCCTGATTTGTTTGAAAAATAATTTAATGCTGCCTTTTGTGGCTTTATGCAATTGTTCCTCCATCTCTTTTGACCTGGTTCATTCTGGTTTTAAAGCTATCATGCCATAGTTAACTTATTTTTCTGTTTTCCTTTTCTGGGCAGACTTACTGAAGAATTCTAATTTCTTTCTCCAGCTTAACCATTCCAGCTTTTTGTTTGTTTTGTAACAAAAGCCTTCTTTTGGATGCAATATGTTTCCTTTGAACCCTTAATATTGTATCTTTTTATACAGGTTTTGTGTTGTCTATTAAAACATTTTCCATGTTTTTCTGCATCTTTTTATATTTATAATATGAAAATTAACCTAGCCTGGTAAGAAATTTCTTGCTTCAAATGAGATGTTCCCATCAGAAATGCTGTTGTTCTCACCTATTCATGAAAAATAAATCTGTATTGTTTACCTTATTTATTATTCATGTACAGATTTTTATGGTACCTCATGCCAGGTAATGATTCTTAAATAATCTGGACTGAAATAATACAGTGTAAACAGAATGCAATTTTCTAGCACTAACAAAGCAAATATCCTGTTTGTGTTTGATTGGATATTTTATAGTAAAATTTCTGTCCAGAGATAACTGGTATTGCTTATGTACCATTTTAAGAACGGTGTTAGGAATTGTTCAGCTTTGAAGAAAAAGCACTGGTGACAGTACACATCTCTCCTATGCGTTTTATTGTAACTCAGTTTGATCTAAATGAGAAACACGTTACGTTAAAATAATTCTGGTATTGGAGCTGACACGGTCACAGAAGATCTTCAGGGTTCTGAAGGTGTTATTTCTCAGTATTTCAAGTTACCACTTGGTTGGACTTAAATACTCTGCTCAGTTGTAAACTTGAGCTTATTCTTATTTTCATTTAGTATTATTTCTTTCCTGCGGTGTGTTTATTATCTTTGGGCTTCACTGTCAAGCCTATTACCCTGTGTCAGTGTGCATTCTTAAGGAAGGGCTTATTGAAAGGGAAAATGCAGTAACACTCTCCCAGAAAATACTCCCACTCTTCTGCAATTTGAGGTGATGCTTGAGTTGTAAAATGCCTTTTTCCTGGTAGTGAGTCAGGTTGGATGAGGAGACATCCAACAGTATGAGGATCACAAACAGCATTTCCTAGAGCACCTTCTATTCATTACAGTGTTGTAATTAATAGAATAAAGCTGTTGCTGATAATGGCTGATGACTACACTCAGTGCTTACAGTTGTGAGGCTGACTCCAGCAAGTGTAATGAAGGATTAATTCTAATAGCTCCCAAATTATGGCAAAAAGGAGCAAAGATAAAGGTGAACACAGTGGACGTAATTTTATATCTAAAATTAGATTATTTTCTGTGTTTTATTATCTGAGGTGAAGTTCCTGTGCTGTGTCATTATTATAATGACTTGGTCTTCCAAGCTTCCCCTCCAGTTCCTCACATCTCCTTTGTGACTGAACGGTTCTGAGTAGCTGAGTGTCAGCAAGGAACTCTCTCAATTCATTATTCACTCATTCTGCAGACTGTTTTTACGTATATGTTGGAAAGCCTGAAACAAACTGACAGGAATTGTACAGTTAATGTTAGTTTGACCAGCTCTTATCTCATATTATCTCTCCTCTCCTTCTGGAATTAGCTCTGCTGATTCTTGTCAAATACCTTTCTTTGGCTGCTTTTTCTTTTATTGTGCTTTTGTGATGTTGGTCTAGATAAGTCATGATACCTTCTCAAAATGTGACTTTTTAAATGAAAGTAGCTTGTTTATGTTAGTGGAGGATTTGTGCTTACTGATGTTTTAAGAACTTCAATGAAAAGAAATTAGAGTATTCTTCTGTTATTTCCTGATTTCACACTTCCACAGAAGGTGAAAATATAAATATCAGAACCATTCTGAAAAAAGTGTTAATTACAGCATGATAATTTAGTTTCTGTTTTGCCTACAGAAACCCAAACCTGCAATTTTTTTTTTGTATTGAAGCAGACTAGGGAATCGAAGATTTTTTAATAGCATTAGCTTTCAGATGAAATGTTTTTCAACCAGTCTTTATAATTCCAGAATTAGTGGAAACATATATTTAGGATTCTTCCATCAAGGCACAGGGAAGCGAATTATTGAAAAGATAAAAATAAATTTGTTTGCTTTCTGTCAGAGTTCATATCTACAGCCAACCTTGATAGAAGACCAGAATGATTTAGACAAGTTTGCTTTGGAGATTCATAACATATGCTTGCTGGACAGAATTGAGTTATCTCTGCTCTAGAGAGTAAGTTATTGTAGCAGGAGCTGACAGAGATGAAGATAACTGAGGGAAATTCAATTACCTTTTAGTGTTTTCCTTCTAATAGGATTCTTAATGTGAAAAAGATCCTTAGATGATGCGCCTGTGTTGCTTTGTGAGATCTGCTTTGATATCTGCATCCGGAATAAAGTGAACTCCTCTTTTCTGGCCTTCATTAAGGATGAAATATGCATCTGATTGCTAAATGGGTGTTAGCTTTTGATTCAACATCTTATCATTCGTACTCCAGGTGTATTTGACAGTCTTTTGGCAGTAGTCTTGAATATTCTAAATACAATTTCATTTTCAAAAGTATTGTTTTTATGTAAAACGGTTGTTTATAACAGCAATTGAAGAAAGTAGTCACAAAATTGTAAAATAATTCCCTATATTCTAGTGCTGTCTCTGCGTGGTTTTTCTCTCATTTGGCATTTCCTGGCAAAAGCACTCAAGTTACAAACACTATTTATGACTGACCTGAGTTCAGGCTGTTGGGAAGCCCGTCATCTTGACTATTAGCTGCATTTCATGTAAAAGCTTTTCAGTCCTGAAGTTACTGGGGTACACTGGTGCATACAGGTATTAGGATGTTGTTATTTGTGTTACTTGTAAAATATATTTCGTAGTGTCTGGTGGTTGAAATGCAAATTTAGAAATGACTTTATGAAGGCAGCTTACTCTGCAGCTGTGTGTACAAGAACAAGCCATGTACAAGTTTGTGTACCTGCAGTATGCACGCATTTACTGACCCACTAAACTACTGTCTAGAGCTGAATGTAAAATAGTTTCTTTTTTAAACTCTGAACCTTACTATGGTCACAAAGTGTGCTTTTTATCTGCATTGTTTACCCAAGCATGTGCACACTCATATTTCTGTATAAGAAAGGAAGAACAAGTATTTTCACATTAGATTGATTTGCAACCCCAGACCAAGTTTGAATGTGCCTAAAAGACATGGAATTCCTGACTCTGTAGAGTAATGAACTGAAATTCTGGTTCGTATTTTGAGTAGCTGTCTGTCTTGATCTATGGCTTTTTGGTTAAGCCAGCTGTGGTTACCCTCATCATTGTCTTGCTTGGACTAAAATCATAGTAGCAAATGTCTCATTTTGTTGTTAGTGCAGTCTCCCAATTGAGGCATGACAGTGTTGATACCTGCAGTTTATTTTTTGATGTTCATGAAGGTGACTTATGAAAATCAGCTTTGGGGCAGCATACTGAGATGCTTAGAAAATGTTTGAAGGTGTTTGTCAGTAGTGCCTGAAAGCACTTACAGTCAAGGTTTTTACTGTTACCTATATTTCTTCCATTGAGTATTTTTCTCATTTATCTTTTAGTATATTACTCAGGAGAAAATGGTACAAAATTTTTAGTACAAAATGCATGTAGCATAATAATTTACTTTCTTGTTCCATTGAAAACCTCAGCCTTTCTCTGAAAACGCTCCATTTTCAATGAAAAAATATTGTGGTGTGCAGAAATAAACACCTTCATGAGTGATGGTTGAAAAGAGACAGCAATTGGTTAAATAAAGATTTTACAACTAAATTGATAAAATTATCTGTAGTTTGTAGTAGATGGGGATGTCTGGGATCCAGGGAGGTGAAAATGGTGAAGAACTGTCAAGTCACATCCATCCAGGGGTGATATTCCTAATCTTTTCTAGAGGCAGACGTTTATTTCTGAGTAGATCTGTGCAGCTTTCCAGGAAAGGGAACAAGACTGCCCTAATCAGAATTCTTAACTGGAATTGAAAGGTCTTTCACATTGCCTCTTCTACCTCACTGCTTTGCAGTCCAGGTTTTTATCTTAACTTCCCTGTATTTAAAGTGGGAATCACTATAAATCGAAAACCTTTTCCTTCCTGCTTCATGTTACTCTTTTATTGAAGTGTTTATAGAATGAGTCTCTCTTCTGATTTTTCTCTTTGACCTAAATGGGAGAAAACCGAACCAATTCGTTTGTGATGGTCTCAGGTCATGAAAAGGAAGATGTGTCAGGCAGTTAAGTTGCTCTTCTGGTGATTATTTTGTCAGGGAAGCTTCCAAGTGACTTAGAAACCTCTGGATTTCACTGTTAATCTGGAGTCCAACTGGAAGTGGCAGAGTCAATCCTTAGAAAGATTTACCAATCAGAAAACCAAACTGTCTTTACTGTTTCCTTCACACAAGGTGTTTCTTGTTACTTTTCTCACCACTCCTCCCTCCCACCTGTTTCCTGCTCAAATTTCGAAGTCCCTGTTATTAATTCACTATTTTGAAAATGCATCTTCAAAGATTTCTGGCCATCTTGAAAGAAAAGATTTTGATCTCTTGGAAGGTGATGATAGTGACTGATGAGCAGTGCAAGTCCCTTGGTCATCATTCCATGTTTTTTTCTTTTGTATCCTAGTGCAAAGATACTGGTTCCAGTTGGGGTTTTTTTGTCAAAAATTTACAGGAACAAATTTTAAGTCTAGGTATTAATGCCAAGGTTATGGTCTAATGGATTTTGAGAAGTTTGTGTTCCTTCAAGCCTTTTCCCTGCATGTCCTTGCAGAAACTTGAGATTTAAGTCTTACAAAACTATCCTGAATTGTCTGTTGTCTTTAGAGTAGTTGGAGATTCCATCTTTTGTGGCTGATGCTAGTCCTTGACAGATAAAGCAAGCAAAATTCTCAGTTACTGGATGGGTTGCTGTATTATAGAGAATGTGTGGAACTTGTGAAACAAATGTTGTCATAACTTGGGACCAGAGGCCAGGGTTGGCCCTGTTCCCTCTCCACTAACCCCAGCAGGACTGAGTCATCCTCACTGGTGCTGGCTCCATGCTGGCCTTTGATCCCAAGGGAAAAGAAAAAAAAGCCCTATATATTCTGGCCCAAGGGAGAAGAGGTCCCAAGGGAAAAGAAAAAAAAAAAAAAACAACTTACAAAAGAAAAAAAATTTATATATTCTGACTTCTAAAATATTGGTTTTTTTCCTGTGCTGCCTGTTAGAAATCCCAAATATCTCATTTCTAAGCAGTTGTTGAGAGCTCTGTAGCCAGCATCACCCATCTTGGCACTGGCCCAATGCTGTTTTGCGAGGCAATTTCATATGGTCAGCATGAGAGGAGGGAGGAATGTTTCCTGGGTTATTTTTGAATCACAGTTGTTTGAAGCTGTTCAGAAATTTGGAATATTAGATGTAGTTTATTGGCTGGAGTGTAACTGAAGCTGTTAAAGTGTGTGAGAGATGTTGTTACATGGCTCTTTGGTATGTCCAATAACTGTTGCTTACATGTGTTTTATATAATGTTTTATGTCATTTCAGTAGTTTCTTTCGGTTTTGTGCATGCTTGGTGGAAGCTGCTGATTTTGATAGTCACTGTACTTTATTTCAAAACCTATAATTTTAATGAATGAACTGTAATTCACACCAAAACTCAGATTTGTGTTTTAAAAATCCACAGAATTGGTGTTGCTTTTTTTTATTCTGCGTGGCTTTGTGCTCTAAACATAACAAGCCCAAGTATTGAATTTATTATTTTACACTGAATTGAATTAGCAGAGTCTACTTAAGCAGGATTTGTGCAGTTGGAATGTGTAATCTGTTTTGTGTTCTTCCACCAACATCCCTGCATTCAGCTGATGGTAGAAAATGCTGATAAACTGTATTGAGGGTGAATATGAAATCACCCTCATACCATTTAAAAAAAAACCAAACCCCAGAACAGACAGAGAAAAACTTTGTATGCTGAACTTAAACAGAGCCAAAATCAAAACTCAACAAGAACATCATAACCTTGAATTTGGAATACTTCACAAGTTCTGAAAAGTAGTATTGAAATGAGAAATAACGAGAAAATTTAGGAAGTGGCTCTTAGCTGTTCTTATGTAAAGGTAAACAAATGGTTTAGGGAGTATTATATAATTTTTTTTAAATAAAATTGACAACATAAAGGATGATGGCAGTGAACACTCCTTGGTGCTACATAGTTCTTCATTTCTCTGAAGGGAGCATCTGTGGTAGTTGCAGTGCTGTCTCTTGCATTGCTGCAGTCTTTTCATTTACACAAAGAGAGCAAGAAAAAGTATCAATTTTAGAGCAATATGCTTGGTCTGCATTCTGTGTTGTTCAGTATAAGGATCTGGAGTTGTATGAATGAGTGTTTCTCACTGAAGATATCTGCCAAAAACCCAGAGGCTGTTTTCTTCTCATGCTTCCAGTAATGGGAATATTTCAAATGCCATCTTTTTATGGATAGTAAAATCACCTTATAAAAGAAATTAAATTATCCTGCCCCCAACAATTTTTAGAGCCAAATGTCAACCTTTCAATGGTGGTAGAATTTTTTTTGAATAAAAAAAATGTTAGCTAAGAAAACTTCTTATACATCTTATGCTGTTCTACAATTAAAAATCACGTTACCTTAATGCCTGAGAATCAATCGTAAAGGAAAAGGTCTCATACTTTAGGTGGAATGAAACACAAAACATAGAATACTGGAAAAAAGGAGAGGGTCAAAAATAGAGTTAAAACAATTTGCTTTTCATAGTTTGATGCTGTAGGAACTCTGACAGGAGGCTTTAAGATAAGGCAGAGGTTAAGCCAAAGCTGGGATTGTGACTCTTAACATGTTTCCAAAATAAGTGAGTAGGAATGATTTTAAAGAATAACTGCTATAAAACACCACATAGACCATATTTTAAAAAATACTTCTCTTTGCTTTTTGTTGGTTTTTTTTGGTTTTTTTTTTTTTTTTTTTTGTCTTTGCCATTTCTTCATCATCTTAATCAAAATATCTTGTTTTTAAAATACTTATCTTGGAAAGAATAAGCCTCTCAAGAATCTCATTTTACAAAGAAGTAAAGAGCAATTTTGGAGTGTAAGTTAGAAACTTGTAAATTGGCAGCACTGAAGATGTTATCCTTGAATAGACTTTGGAATAAAATTCTGTGTAATCCTTCTTTTTACACAGATTCTCTCTAGTAATTTGAAATTTCTCTGACCAAAAAACCCTCAACAAACCAAAACCCACCCTTAATACTTTTGCTTAGTAATGAATTAAAATGTTTCTGCAGATGAAGATGACTTAATGGTAGTAACTAAAGGGCTTTTTTCCATGTGTGGGAAGGAAACACTTTGCCAGCAAATGCATGTTTGTCCTATTTAGCAGTGTTGCTCAAGGATACCTGCCAGGCAGGATGATCCTTCTCCACTGTGAGAGGCTGCAAAGGTCCCCAGCTGTCAGACCACTAAATCAGCTCTTGGAACAACCATGGTAGAAACTGGTGAAGAACAGATGAGTTACCTTTTGGGAATGAATTTGTGTTTGTAAGGACAATTACATGTTTTTAGTTTTTAAAATTTTTTTGCAGTTTTCTCACTAAGCCTCATAAGTGACATCTTTAGGAACCCAGTCAGGCCTGAAAACAATGTGGATCCAGAGAACTGATGTTTATTAAAGATGTGCTTGTCGCTGGCATGCAACCCATCATGGCAAGATAGGAAATTATTGTGCCTCAATGCTTGTTATCTCAAATGAACATTACCTCTCTGTTCTTTGTTAATGGGTTGATAGATTTTGGTACATTCTCAAACTCCTGGATTAAAATCAGGGTTGTGTTCTGAATCCAAGACACTAAACAGGGAACCTGAAAATGCTTGAGGGCAGCTATGTATTAAATAGAACCAGAAACACAGACCCCAGACTGGAAGGATATCTCAAGGGGCTAATCTTTCTGCCTTTTGCAAAGCTGGAACTTTACATAAGCTTGGAAACTGCTTATGAAGAGGTTTTTGGCTGGAAATTAATTTTCTTTGCATGTGTTTTGCAAATTTATAGGGAAATTTAGTTAGTGTGATGTAGCAGGAGTATCAAGCAAGAAATGACAAAATCAACAGAGGCATGTTGCTTTTTTTTTTTTTTTGCTTAGGATTCTACATACAATATGAATGTGACTGATTCTATAATAATGAATTCTATATAGAAATACCCATTCCTCCAGGGTAAGTTTTGAGACCATTAACATAAGTCAGGTGTTAAATACTGATATACCTAAGTATTTATAGCTGTCTCTTTGATAGCTATAGAAGTTAAAGAATTTTAAGTCATGCAAATGTCTTTCATTTTTTTATAGCCAGAGACTGAAGCCACATTTATAGTGACTTTATTTGGAACTTTATTACAAAATGCTCTGTATCACTTATGACAGGAACTAGTGGTACAAGCGATTTTGTAATAAGGTTCCAAATTAGCCTTTGGTTTATCTGCTCACCTGAATCATTCTGGCTACATTTCCTCACTCATTGAGAATGTCCATTTCTTCTATGCTTTAAGGTATTATTGTTCCCCCACTTATAGAAATGCACCTTTTGCCACTAGTATGAAAATTATTCAGAATTAATCAGATATAAAACTTGTGAAAAATTGGTTTTTTTACGTGGTATCTTTAAGGGCTTTCTAACTAGTAAGTTGTGTTTTTCAGAAATCCTCACTGGCGTGTGCTACCTGTTCTTAGAGACTTCACTCCAGGTTTAGCTGTGCCCGCTGAAGTGCATGTGACTTTCAATCTGTTCAGGTGTCACTCCTGTGCCAAGCCCTGGTGCTGTGAGCTGCAAAAGAGCTGTGCTGGCAGCAGGGTGTCTGGAAATCTGAATCCTGGGGAAGCAGGCATTTGGCTGCTGGGGCCAAAGCTGCTGAACTGCTTTGTTCCCACCTTCCAGGCAATGGAAATCCTTACTGTGGTGCCTTAGTGGAATGAGGCAGTTGCAGAGGTGGTGGTCACAATAAGGGAATGAATGAGGGCATTTCAGAGCTTTGTATTTAATCCACTTCAGTACTTACATGTTTTCAGCTCATTAAAAGTTATTTTACTCCCTTTTAAAACCTTTAGTTGCATAGAAAAGACAGTGTGAAAAGATAGCAAAACAGTGTGTCCAACACCTGTGAAATAACACACCAGTGTGACCTTAATTTGCTCCTCACTAAGAATGTGTAGTGAATCCTTAGATTATGTAAATATATGTCATTTTTTGGACAGAGTGGATGTTCCTTATGAAGTAAGGGAGTGTGTCAGTTCCAGAAGTTTTTGGGGATTTGGCTTGCTTGCTGCACTGAACTAGAAGTTCTTCAGTGCATACAGCACTAATCTCTGTGGTGGTGTTGAAACCCCTGAATGTCACAAGGGTGATAGAGTGTGCTTGGGGAATGGCTGAAGAAATCATCCCTGGCTCCTTTTCCTAATATCAAACCTTGGAGCACAGAGCCACCTGTGCAGGAGTGCTGAGCTTTACTGCTTCTAGAGTGTAGGAAATGGTCCTTGGATTCACTCTAGGTTGAAAAATGCCTTGAAAATTTCTTGCCAAAATGTGTTGCTTTTAGGCTCTTAGACTGTTTTAAACTAGAGCAGCATGAAGGGACTGCTGATTTGCAAAAGAGGGGGAGAGGAAACTTCCTATCCTAGTGTGTGCTTTGAATGCAAAATGTTTGTACATAACTGCAGTAAAAACAGGTCCTTGGATTTGAAAAGAACATTTCTCCCTGCATATTGTTTATTCCAGTGGTTAGCAGTGATGCTTAAAGTGTTAGAATATTGGAGTAGTGTAGGAAATCCCAGTTTCTAGCAAAAAGGAAGATATCTTACTTGTTTGTGCAAAGCTTTACCTTTGATTCTGATTCGAGGGTGCTGCTGTCTCACAAATAATATCAATTAGATAAGCATCAAAAAAAAGTCTATAAAAAGGTCTGTGGTGCTAGTGGACACTGCAGAAGAAATCTGATTTTTATTTGTCTCTGCTCTTCACTATTTCTTTATTCTGACAGCTGCTTTTTTTCCATCTGAACTCACATTAGTTTGTCTCATTTACCCACTGTACTAAATTGGGTTCACTTGAAATACACAATCTGCATAAAAGTGCTGTTGCTACTGTTTATTTGGGTTTACTAAAGCCTAATTCTCTGCGACTTGAAGGTAAAAAATAAAGCTGTTGACTCAGCACTGATTAAAGCAGATGTCTCTTGAGATCCTTGCATTTCTTTCTAATCACAAACCCAAATTGATTGTGGTAGATTTTTTTTTTTCTGATCATGGCCATAGTTTTACCAGTCTGTGTTTGGTATGATCTAAGTCAACTGCATGCTTTTTTCCTCCTCTTGTTATTTTAAATGCACATTTTTTTCCCCTCAGGAATGTCTGGCTGTAAACCTACTCTTTTTTTTTTCATTTCCCCCCTGCCCCCCTCCCCATTTGTATTACAAACAGTTGATTTAGATGCAGATTCTTTTTAATGTTGAAATCAGATAAAAGGCTGGAAAAGTGGATAAATGAGGTTTGGAAAACCATGGGTTGGAGAGATGAGAAGCCATTGCATTGTGTTCAGTCCATTAAAACAAGAAGAAATAGAAGAGATACTTTGATAAGTGTTCTGCTGGTGTTAACCTTGATGGCTATTATCGGGGGGATGATGCTATATCTATTTCATTGGCTTAAGCTTTTTTCATGCTGAGAGAAATCAATACTTGGAGTCGTTGGATGACAGAGGCATCACTTCAGAATTGACGGTGGCTGTCAGGCGTTGTCATTGGTTGACTTTTGTTCGCTGTTGAGGTTTTAAGCTTTCATTTTTCTAAGTCTTATTCAGGAGTCTTTGTAAGATTTCCCTGGGTAGCATTTTTAGTCCAGACTTTAAACCTCAGGTCAGAGGTCAAGTGCAAAGATCTGTGAAAGCAGAGGACTGAAGAGCTCCTTCATTTACTAAAATATCCTTATTTGCAGGGAATTTGCATTAGTGGCAAGACTGTGCGTTATCTTATGGATGACTTTTCCTCCTAAGTGACACCCTCTGAGACAGGCTGGTCACAAAGCCAGTAGCTTTTAGCTAAATTAGACAAAGCAACTGGCATATGTAAAATGTTCAGTGATCTGAGTTGAAGAATAAAAGTAAAAAGGTGCAACATTTCTTTTAAAAACCCTATACTAATAAACTTTTGAATCTCCTGTAGAAAGCATTACATTGTTATTTTGGGGCTGCAGAGGTGCAGCTCCAAAATTGCAATGCAGATGGTACCATGCAGAAACAATATTTTACTTGACGTTTTTGTAAAGATAAAGATAAAATAGTTCTAAAAACTAGCTAAATCCTACTTTTAACTGAAATATAGACCGGCAGAATAGACTAATTTACCCTGTCAGTATTTCCAGAATATTTCCTGCATACCAAATGTACTGTATTTTCATATCTGTGACTTGCCTTTTGGATGACCTTGTGGCCCTTCAGAATTCCAGTTCCTTAAAAAGGAATCTTTAGATAACCTACACGTTCAAATTACTTGCAGTCTTGTCCAGGCAGACAATGGGAGAGAGGAAGAACCCTGTTCTGTGATAATGGGGAAGGATTTTGTTCTGTCCTGGATGAAGGGTTGGAAAACAAGAGTCTTGCCTCTGTTCCATGCTTAACGCACTTCCCCTTTGTAAAACTTTCAACAGTCACTGAATTTAAGACTTTTTGGAGATAATCTGTGAGGTGTGTATATGAAAATGCATTTTTTTTCTCCGTACAACACTTTGTTTCATCCTAAGTGTGACTGAACTACTCTTGTGATTACAGTTTCATTGCACACTTACCCAAACAGGGAATTAAACTCATGTAGGCCAAGGCAGCATGGAAAGAAGGTTTGACAACTCTGTTTAACTGTATCTTATTTGTAAAACCATATTCTGGCATGACAAGGGTGCACATTGCAGGTGCAAGAGATGAAATACTAAAAAAGAAATAAAGCCATAAAAATACTTTTTGGAGATTGTTCACTGACAGAAATCAAGCTGGATTTCTATTTTACATAAATGGAATGTTTGGGATTTAGTGTGAAGTATTGACTGTGTACCACTCTATATCCTGCTGTTGCATCTTTGGAAGTGCTGCATCGGGTGAACATGGCATCTGGAAAATGGAAAATGAAGAGAAATAGGGACTTTTGAGTGGTTTCAGAATAGTCTAGTGGTGATTTGCTATTCTAGGATGGGTCTTTTTGTGATTCTTTTAGTGGAACCAGTCTTCTTTCATTCTTATATTCAATAATAACTTGTATTTTGCTGTATATTTGGCATATATTGAGGGTAGAAACTGAACCACTGAACAACTGGTGAGACACCTGTATGTTCAAAGAGAAGGTTATTCTTGCACAGCTTTCTTAGGGTTAGTAGCTATATACACATGTGACAGCTGGAAGAACTGTGGCTTCTTTCTGGTTATGTCTGCTAAATATATATTGTAAAGAACATGCAATGGTTGAGAGTTCTTCCTAGAGTGATGTTATAATTTTATGTGATTGATGCCTGTGGGAGCCTCTCAGTTTTGGTGCATAATTGCAAATTCCTATTAATATTAAGTGGTGAATTTCCTGAAATTCTATTTCCGCTTAAAACAGGCTGATTGTGTTTTCATGGAAGTTGTCAGGACAATAAAAGACAATTTTTTTCCTTAGTTTGTCACAGCTACATTTGGAAAATCTTTGTTGGTATTTAATGAAGAATGTGTTCAAAATCACATCATAAAGAGACTTTTTTAAAAGAGGTACAAGTTCACTATATCTTTTACAAAACATTCTAGTTTGATTTCCATTTTATCATGTTTTAAGGTCAAATGTGACTTTAATGTTCCATAAAGAGACAGAGATTGATAATGGGGAAAGAATAACCCTCTAATGTGATTTATATCTATGGATTTTATGTCAGATATGAAAAGTTGCTGTTCAAATTGTACAGGAGGATCCATTAAAGAGCACTTTAAAACATTTTACTACTTAGCTTACCTTATTCACTTGTTTTTAGAATTCTGCCCTTTCAGGCAACTTAAAAATAACAGCTTGTGAAACATTTACAAAGTGCTAGAGAGAAATCGGCATCATCATGGGTGCAAAACAGTTCAATGTATTGGAAAAGACAGCTGTGTTCAGAAAGAGCTGGAAAAATCCTGTTCATGTTGGGTATGATTTAGTCATTTTACGTTTTTGTGAAGAGGGGTGGCAGAGTGCTTCATGTAGGAATACAAAAGACAATTTTTATGTCTCATTGATGTGGAAAGTCAGCTGCTTATTCTTCACTCCTCGTGGATATCTGCTCATCAGGTGAGCATTGCTGTAAAGTGTGGGGAAATCCTGAGGAAATACCTAAATACATTGAAATTGTTGGAATGGTTCTTTAAAATTTATACATATTTTAGTACATTTTTGTTGTCTGGTGTCTGTGAAAATCTACGCAAGGTGAAATTTTATTTTGTGGTTTTTTTCACATTCTTTCTTTCTGTCACTTTATATGACAAATACATTTATATACACACATATATAAGTAGCATTCATAGCCTGCTGTTTTTTTTTATTTGCAGCAAGTTTCTAAGGCTTGTACATACGTATAGATAAAGTGTTGTTACTGTTTTAAACATGAAAAGCATATGACATTGTGCTGATAGCTAACCTCTAAGAAATAATTGTACTAGTGTCTGCATCAGCTGTGCTTCACAAAGGAAAAGCAATTTTTTTTTGTTATTAGGCAGACATTTGTGTCCATTCCCCTAACTAGATCATAGAATAATCCAATCATTGACAAAGGCCAAAATGCTTTGTCTGGCATTTGTGATCTGTGGAGTTGCCAGATGAAAACTGAAATTACAGACAGAGAGTGCTGAAGTGGGGAAAAGCCTTTATTGTTTCTACCTATGCTTGAATTTCTTGAGGGTTTTCATGTAGAGCAAAATGGGATTTTGGTGAGGGGTTGACAAAAATTTGATCCCCATTTTTTGAGTTCTTTATTAACAGGCAAATTTTCAGAGGGTCAACAAAAGTCCAAACTATGAGACAATGTTGTAACAGAGAATCTCTCATAGTTTTGAGTTCACTTTGTAGGCATGACTTACAGTTCTTATTGGCTAGAATTTTCTTTTGAGCCGGTTGGCGAGCAGAAGGTGTTTGTGCAACTGGGTAATATTGCTGGGAAAGTTACTGACTTTCCCATGCTGACCTGCAAATATGCTCAACTTCAAGAAGCCACCCGGTAAACATTGATTTAGTCTTCAGACCCATTTTGTTTTCTGTCTGAAAAAAAAAAGTGGATTTTACTCCTTAACTTTCATAGATATATATTTATATAAGCAACAGCAAGCAGTTGGTTCCCCAAATCAAGTCAAGCGTCATGGGAGTGGAGTGGTCAGCTAGCTGACGTTCATTATTCTGAAATTTGCCTTTGTTTGTATATAGCTATTCACTTTGTTATAGGCATAAACACTTTTATTTTATATGTTTTGTTCTGCAGTCTGGCCATTCATGGCCATTAATGTGTTGACTTTTGCTGAATTTTGACTGTGTGTGTGTGATGTGGTTAAAGAATTCAGGGCACACCAAGATCCTCTGCTTGGTTCTCGGCATGGATTTCCTGTGGGCAGCTGCACAGGGTCTCAATTCTCACACCTGGAAAGTGGGGTTAATTCTTCTCTTGTGAGGGTTTTGTATAAATAATTAATTATTAATAATTGCTTATACAAAAGTGCTTCAAAGTTCCTTTGGATGATGTAATTAAAATGCAGAATAATAAAGTATTTATTTTCTTGCCAGTCACTGTGTGCCCAGTACTCTGCAGACAAACGGGAAGAAGAAAAAATGTGTCACCACTTGATCACAGCAGCCAAGTACCGGGACCAGGTGACTGCCACACAACTAATACAGAAAATTATCAACATCCTGACAGACAAGCATGGAGCCTGGGGAAGCTCTGCACCAAGGTAAGGCGTTCTTGGGGTGTTCTAAAATATTTTTGTGCAGCAATGCTCTGGTGATTTGACATATGGTCAGAGGTAAGCATGGTTTTTTTTAAACAAAGTAATAGAAAAAGGGTAAAACGAATGTATCCGTTTTTAGTATGGGTGAATATCAGATAACTGGTTTTGTTAGAGCAATGAAAAACAAGATGAGTCTCTTGTGACTTTCAACTTTGCTTTAAAAGTGTGACAGTATTTATTTTATTGTTTATTTGAAAAATAATTTGTAAAATCAAATGCTTTCTTAGTAAGAAAGCTTTCTTCTTGGTGTATTATGTGATTCAAGATTGAACCACAGTTCAGTAACTTGTTTTCTTTTCTGCCAAACTTCATACAAACAAATAAACATCTTTTTGAGTTACAGAGAAATGGTGAGAATTGTTATTGTAATTTCAAAGTAAAAGCAGTACTGCCAGATTAATTAAGAATGAATTTCTTTTGGAATTCTCAGCACATACCTTCATTACAGTGATACTTGTGTAACTTCTTTAGCTGGGACTTATGCTTAAGTTTCACTTGCAAATCTGAAATGCAAGTTCAAGTCCCTGTAGTACTACCTTAATTAATACTTACAAATACTTGGAACATATTGAGGCTAGAACCTAGCTGAATATGCTCATGCATTAAGATACTGTTATTTGAATGTAATGGAATAATAAGCATGAGAGAAATACATGAGTAAACAACAAACTCCTTTTTCAACTAATGTTTATTCATTGTTCAATGACTACTTGTCTTCTGGAAAGAAAAAAAAAATTCCCAAGCTCTAATAATTTCTATAATATACAGAAACATAACAAAAATTTTATTAATAAAATTAACTGGAAGTGTTCCAATTAAAAGTTATCAAACTATGGTGTAGGATGTCTGCAAACATACTGTAAATACAAATTTTGGGCTCTAGCTTATAAGGTTAAAAATGAAATGTCTAAATAAGTGTTTAATGCTGTTTCTCTTTTGTTAAGTGAGTTATGCTTAAATCTAAAACAACTGTTTAAGTAAAAAAATGGTGAGGGTGCAAAAAAACCAATAGCCTATTTCAATATTTCCAAGAATTTTTAGTAAGGCATGTATTACTATTGTGTAAAACCAGATTGCTTTAAGTGCTTTGTATGTCTGTAATTTTGCTGAGTGTGTACCTTGTGGTTTGCTCCATCTGTTTGTGTTTCTGTATTTCAAACTATCATTACTGTCTTTTAAGAAGCTTTGCTAAGAAACAGAGAATCCTACGTGCTCTTAAGGTGTGTTTTGCTTGGTGAGGTAATATTGGTATAGTTGGTAAGGAAAGAGGGTAACTGATAAAATATTCCATGCTTGAAGGATAACTATTTTCTGATAGTCCCCAAATAAGGTTTATGTAATCAGCTTGTAAATTGTGAAGTGCACATAATATGGACATGATAATTTCCATTTCATAGTAATGATGTACAGCAAAATGGAAATATCACATAATGCACTTTGCAGCACACTTAACATAATTCTAGAAACTCAAATGGCATTAGAGACAGAACCAAATCTCTTTATGGCAAAGGCAGAATGCACTTAGTCATCATAAACACGTAAAAAATAAATATATGCAATGATTGTAATTCTAATGGAATATTTTAGTAAGCGGCTAAATTAATGTTTTCTGAGATGTGTTTGATTTTGCTTCAGAATATTATATTAGTATTTTTCTTATGTAAATTTAATATTTGGCTTGTGATATTTTTGTTTTTCCTCCTCCTTTGGAATCCATATAATTGCTTGTAGCCATGGCTCTGAAGGCCTAATACTTTTCCATTAATGTCATTTATTTTGTTTCAATATTGATGGCTTCTCTAATGCCATACGATCAGTGGGCTGCAGTGCTGGCAGCTGGCCTGGGATCGGCAGTGGTTTTAATAAATCACAATCAGACCCATGCCATTACATCAATATTTTTAGTCAATTATAGAGAAGGTCAGGTGCTACATTCAGTATAGGAGCCCCAGCATGTGGCATTTGAGAAACATCTGGTACTGCAACA